>NW_017731966.1:500684-503810 GCF_001890085.2 Hipposideros armiger | reverse complement strand
ATTACGATTCATAACAGTAGCAAAATTACAGTTATAGAGTAGAAACGAAAATCATTTTATGGTTGGGGGTCACCACAACATGAGGAACTGTATTAAGGGGTCGCGGCATTAGGAAGGTTGAGAACCGCTGCTCTAGATCTTCACCAAAGTCACAGAGGTGCAAAAACTGTTATCATTCATGGTCCTAATTCATGGGGTAAGGACATCTTAGCAGCTGAACATAGGGTGTAGTTTGATGTATTCCTGGAGTCAAATTTAACTTGCCCCAGAATAATAGCACATTCAGTTGTGACCATGTAGCAGTCAGGCAAACCTTAAGCCTGGGATAGCCAAGTTAACTTTGGGATTTTCCTCCCTGCTGAGTCAGCCATAATCAGCTGCCAAGCGCTCAGTGAATGTTGTCTCAGGGCAAGCTGGCACATTCGTCTCCTGGGCAGCTCTGTGGCCACACAGCCCTGTCTTGCTGAGTCTGGCACCATCTCAAAACTTATTCCCTTTTCTTCAATTCCAATTCCATTTTTCTGGGTTGCTATCCGACACAAAGTACTGAGCTGGACTTTGTGCAGAGCGCAGATATGAGCATGAATGGATTAGACAAAAATGTAATTAGCAGGGTACTTACACAAAGAGTTGTCCAGATAGAGACATACAGGAGAAGAGTAACATTCCATTAGGAAAGACCTCATGGGGGAGGTTACGTGGAGATGAGTTTAACCCTCCATCGGGCGCAATGCAAAAGTTACGAGTTCGGGCGCAATCCATCTAGTAGATGCGTGTATGACATTTATTTCTTTAAATTGAAAATGAATGAAAATAACATGTAAGCATGCTTATTATTTATTCAGAATGAAATTTTAATTTGCCACAAAGTAAAAACAATATATGTTTATTACATAAATTCAGTATAAGCTTTGCCTATCACTGTGTAATGAATCTGTGAGATCAGTTGCGCCCGATGGAGGGCTCAGAGTTCATTTATCCAACTCTCTCCCTCAAAGGCGGGACCTTGGGAGAGGAAAGGTTCTAACATCAGCTATATGCTGGGCCCAGAACCTATTCACCTGAACAAATCCATTCCATGTTCCTCTGTTATTTGTCTAGCACTAGGGGGAGATTCCATGGTCAGGGCCCAAAAAACGCAAAGGTCCACTGTACATTTTCCAAGGTCTAAATGACTCAGCCTTAAGTAATACCCCCATTGAGGATACCAAATATGCTGTGTAAATTCACCCCTTAAGAAAAATACTTCCCCTTTCCTCAAAGGCATGGTTGAGATAAAGACACACCCAATTTACAATCATCAACAGAACACTGAATCCCAAGCTAGCACTGATTTATGGCTAGCTCGACTCTCCTTTTCCTCTGCCCTTCACTCCGTCTTCTCCCTTGCACACAATAGCCTGCCCGAGGGCAGTCCCATGGTCTTATCCTCCCGTCTGCACACACCCCGTGCAGATAGGCCTGGCTCAGGCCCCTAGCGGATGTGAACCAGGGCCCTTGCATGTCCTTTTTCTCCAAGGTCAAAAAGTAGCTCTTTCAGGCCGGCTGAGTGGCACATTGGTTAAGAGCTGGCTTGGGATGCCAGAGGGCCCCGGTTCGGACCCCACATATGAGGGCCAGTGACACTGCCCTCTACAGCTAAGATTCTGAACAACAGCTCAACCTGGAGCTGGGCTGCCGTGAGTCACTGGCAACNCCCAATAATAGAAAGTTGCCTTAAGTATATCCCACAGTTTCCCTGACCAAGAGATCACGAGATATCATGTCACAGGTGACTTGGCTCTGGGGCTTAGGCTTCTCCTATAATCTTCAAACTAGTCTAATTCTTATCCAGCAGACTTGACATGGCAGATAAGAGGGGTGGGCCATGAGGAGAGTGTGTGCAGATTTGAGGAACAGGAAGGGAAATGGACACTAATTCCAGAGATCCTGAGTAATGTGCAAGGTGGGAAAGTGGAGGCCTGGGAAGGACCAGATGATCAGCAGGTAGCACATAACCTGTGCTGCCTAGCGCAGGGCCCAGACCCGTTCATCTTTGTCTCCAGGGTAGAATAATGACGTCATAGCAACAGGTATTGAGGATTGCAAATGCAGGCACTGTTAAGAGCTTGGCAGACACTATTTTCATGTGCAGCCTCAAGTAGGAGCTATTTATTTCAGCTATTTTGTAGATAAGGAAACTTGAGGTTTTTCAAGGCTAGGTAACTTGCCCAAGTGCACATAGTCAATAAATAACAGAGCCAGGATATGAACTCCAGTCTTTCTGACAGCAGAGACTGAGCTTGGAACGTCTACTCCTGCCCAGCCTAGGAGCTCCTCAAAAGATATTTGTGAATTTATATCCAAGGGATAACTGAGTACCCGAAGTGATGAATAAATAAATGAAGAATGTCTTCATCTTGCAACAGCCCCAGGTTTCTTTACCAGACCAATTCTCTGGGTCATGAAATTCTTTTATATGAGGTAAGGTCTATGTGACAAAAAATAAACAGTTGCTGATGGTCTATTAGTAATTAATGATAAATAAACCCATTGTCAATAATTAAAGGGAAATATTAAGCACAATTCAGTTGTATTTTTTTTAATATCCACCAGGACTAGGGCTATGCAAGATATAATGTAGGACTTTAACAATGGTTTGCAAATAAGAAAACTATTATTATCATGTATTATAGCAATAAGTTAAAAGCAACAAAAATTATATCATTTAAATAAATGGTGCAAAGTCACATAAAACTTGTGACCAATTTCTTTTTTTTTTTAACTTTATTGGGGAACAGTGTGTTTTTCCAGGACCCATCAGCTCCAAGTCGAGTAGTTGTTTCAATCTAATTGTGGAGGGCGCAGCTCACTGGCCCATGGGGGAATTGAACCCACAACCTTGTTGTTCAGAGCATGCGCTCTAACCAACTGAGCTAACCTGCCGCCCCGACCAATTTCTATTTTTAAAATGAAGGTAGGAATATAAAAAAAAGCTGTTTACCCTGAAAAGGAATTGTATTTCACCATAATAGTTGAGAATCACTTAAATGTAAATTATCAGAATCAAGAACCAAAAAAGCAAGCTTCTTATCATATTTTCATTGCTCATGAAATTCTGACCAAAGGAAAAAAAATAAAAACAAA
>NW_017731966.1:497628-500216 GCF_001890085.2 Hipposideros armiger | reverse complement strand
CCACGTGATGTTGATGCTGGTGGTCTATAGACCACATTTTAAGTAGAAAGGGTAGTGGAATGTTTGAGGCCCCAAGGAAGAACATTCAGAGATAAAGGCAGTGGGTTGACGATATACACCTGTAGGAATACCACTATTTAAAGGTTGGACATAGAAACCGATTCATGAAAACATAGACATGAAATGGTCATGGGGGAAAGAAGAACTGGACTTGAATGGTCTGTGTCGCAGAAGCCAAGGACATACAGAGTCTTAACACCAAGCTACGTTGAGCATCCCCAAAAGGAGTCAAAGGGAGAAGTCAGACTCTAGTGTCCAGTGGACTATACAACACTGGGAAGCTGTTCTGACTTTCAACAGGGAGTCTCATCAAATGGCTGAGACTGAGACCTCAAAAGCAATAACTGGGTCTGGTCTACAGTACACCCCAATGCTCACACAGCACCTGACACATAGTAGGCGTAATGGGCTGATATATGCCCCCAAAATTCGTAGGTTGAAGTCTTAACCTCCAGCACCTCAGAACATGACTGGATTAGGAGGTAGGGCCTTTAAAGAGGCAATCAAGGCAAAATGAAGTCCTATGGGTGGGCACTAATCCTATATGACTGGTGTCCTTATGAGAAGAGGACATTTGAACAGACATTCAGACACACAGAGGAAAGACCATGTGAAGACTCAGTGAGAAGGAGCCCATCTGCAAGCCAAGGAAAGGGGTCTCAGAAGAAACCAACCCCACCAACACCTTGATTTTGGACTTCTAACATCCACAACTATAAGCATATAAATTATATTGTATAAGCCCCCGTCTGTGGTATTTTGTTCTGGAAACCTGAGCAAACTAATAATACAGTAGGTGGTTAATCATGGCTCATTGAAACAGAGTGGAANAGAGATGTTTGCTCTTCTAATGCTCAACCTCTCCACTTACTCATATTACACCCCTGCAGTTACCTCCTTTCCTCATGGGTGGAACCTGGCTGTCCATCTGCTAAGAACAGAGTCCGTGTTAGAGAAAGCCATTTCAGGCCTTGGTAGAACTGTCTCCCAAATAGTTTATGCTCTTTGCTGTATTCACACACTGTTTGGACCATTGTTTTCTTAGCATATTTTAATTGACAGTAAATAGACTCATATTTGAAGCTTAGCCTGGTCTATATAGGCAAGTATATCTCCATAATCACAGCTTGATGTTCGAATTCTGTTTCAATACTCTTTAAAATAAAAATGTGACTGTCAAAATAAGAAAAGGTAGTTGCCTCTCTCCCACCTATGATCAGGTGGCCCCCTTCGAGGATGTGCAGACCACACTTTGGGAATTGCCTTCCGATCTCCAATTCTGTGGTTCTCACAGGAGAGGTTTGAATCTGTTGTGAGGAGGAAGGGAGACATGGTACAGGCTCAATGAAGAAAACACAGCATAACAAGAGAGACGCAATTTAAAAATGCAACAGAACAGCAGGAAGCAGAAGTTCAAAGGTTTTTAAATAGAAATAAAAGAGCTAAGCTGGTCCCTGCAGAGGCAAATGCGTCCATTCCGGGCTCATGTTTTTCAGAGCCAGTGAGTAAATTTCTGTTTGTATCTGAAGAGGAATGTTGGTTTTTCCTCTCACTTGAAAAGAACAAAAAAAGAATTTTTACATGTCTCCTCTGTTTCAAGTGGATGGAGAGGGCATTCTCCTTTAATATCCATCAACATGTTTTCATTTGTAGTTTGGGGTTGTCAGTTGAAAGAATTGACTGTGTTTTGATGTACATATCAGAATGTGTACAAGTGGTGTAGGTTTTAATGTGACCTAAATCAACCCATAAAGAAAAACCCATGGAATGCTGCCAATCTGCTAAATTCCAAACTCAACCAAAATCTTCACTGAATTTTCAAAATATGCTTAGTGTAACCATTTCAGTCCTAAATGGTATTTTCTCAGTGGAGTGCATCAGAACACCTATCTTTCTCCCGAGGAACGTCTAGGTCATGGGTCTGGATACGTTTCACACCAGAAAGGGCACCTTAGCTCTGGGAGAAATAATAGGCATCGGCGATATGTGTTCTCAGTGATCAGCTGTGCTTCTGAGCGCCTTTTCCCAGTTGAAATTCTGTAGGCCACGCTCATGATTCACGTCCCACATTCTCAAGGTTGTTAGAAAATTTCTACATCTCCTTGACAAAGATATTCACAGGAAAGGCTCTGACATCACTTACCCTTGAAAGGTCATTTGCCAGGGTTCCTCCTCCCAGGAATGTTCGCAGGTTTGCAGGAAGGGTGGAGTGAGCAGGCCAGAAGATGGCCTATTGGAAAGACAGTTGTCTTTGCAGAGCGGAGAGCTGGGTTGATAATCCTAGGTCATACACGGTGAGCTGCTCGTCTTAGGGGAAGCTCCCTTCCTCCCCAGCGGAGCCAGTTTACCTGCCGAGGCTCTGAAGTCATTGCAGTCATGTAGCCATTGAAATCCTCTGGCACTTCTTGTAAGTAGTTGTGGCCTCCAGCTTCCTTGGGGCACCTCCCTACTGCCCCAGGCATCCTACCCTTTTCCTGAGGAGCTCCAGGACTGTGGCCAGCATGCTTCTAAATGCGCTCTGCCTGTGC
>NW_017731966.1:490046-492053 GCF_001890085.2 Hipposideros armiger | reverse complement strand
TAAATGTTATCATAGTGTTCCTATCTTTTCCTAGCTTATGTCTCAGGTCCCAGAGTCCAGAGCCTATCTGGTTTAACCTCTGCTGAGAGTAAACTTCCAGTTTTCTATCAGGTGGGGCAGGATCGTTGCCTAGTTGGGGAAAAGATCTAGGCTCTTACTGCTTCCATGAAAACTTGCCACTACACTTCTTGCTTTCAGCCCCTGGCTTTCCCTGGCTTTAATGCTACCTGATGCCTTGAGTCCCAGAGCCATTCCAGGATTCTGTAACATGGACCTGTTTCCTTCTTATCTTTACCCCAGTGGGCACTTAAGGTTCAGCTTTCTCAGCCACAATCCAGTTACCAACAGTAAATCTGCTTCTCAGCTTTTAAAAATGTATCAATATCTCCCATCTGCTTTAGTCTCCTCTCTTATTCTCTTGGACTCCATGGTTTTTAGGCTTTTTTTTCAATCCCTTTACTGTTACATGAATGAGATTTGGGGAAGAAATTATGTAAATACTTGTATTTGATTTGTCACATTAAGTTGAAACTTCCATAAATATCATTTTTAATGGTTTTATAATATTTACTAGTCGGTGCATTATGTTTACACAACCATTATCCAGTGGTTGGACAGTTAAATTGCTGCCCATTTTTTCCACCACCACTAAAAACAACACAATAGTGAATTTCTTTGGGCATGAAGTAGTTTTTACCTTTGAGATTATTATGTTTAAGACAGATTTTTTAGAAACATAATTAATGGCAAATTTCAAAGGTTTTTCACAATTCTTTTGCAAATAGTTGTATCAGTGAGCAGACTCAGCAGCACAGCATGAGAGCATCAGCTCACTAGCTTGAGCCTTGCAAACCCTTCCTCTTGTTTTAAATCAAGGCCATGTTAGAATACAGAGGTTTCTTTTGTATCTTTGAAAGCAAGACTTCTCTATACAAAAGGAATCAAAGTGGAATCCTGAAGGGGAACAGCAGGAAGGATTACACAAGCAGCTAGGATGCCTTACGGGACTGCTCTGAAATCAACAAGGTACAAAAAACGAATGCTGTTCTGTAAAGAACCTGAGCAGTGAGCTAGTTTTACTTTCTTTCTTTTCTAATTTAATAAAAGGCTAGTTCGTGAGGCACATTTTAGGAATGGAGATGCACAGCTTGAAGATGTGTTGTAGGGTTTCCTGAATTTTGAAGAGGCATCCAGAGAGAGCCTAAAAGAGCTGAACCACACGTCCCAGACCAGCACAGGAGGAGCTGGGCAGAGCAGCAAGACCATGGGCGCGGGAGCCAGAGTGATAGGTGTGTGACACCGCTGCCCCTGGGGCCTCGGCTTCCGCATCTGTACAGTGGGAATACTGATACCTTCTGGGCAGGATTGTATGAGACATAAGAGAGACAGCGTCCGTGAAGGCTTCGTGCCCAGGATTTCACCTGTGAAGCTGAACGACCGCCTAGTAGCCCTTCCCTTTCCTCCACAAGGAAGCTTAGCGTTGCAAAGAAAGGAAACCCAAAGCCCTATCTGTTTTTGTTTATTTTACATCAGAACGTGGAAAATTGATATTATTGACCCATTGATTTCTTTCATGTTTAAAAATTCCTGACTATAATAAGCTAATATCTTAAAGGGTTTGTGATTTCTTCTTCTCTCTTGCTAAGAAAGACATCTCAACACTCTACCTAGGAACTAAAGATTTGCTCCCAATCTTAGATGCTCTTCAGTTTTTTATCATGTGTCAATGAGTTTATTAGCAAGCTACCCAGTTTTTTTGTTTTGTTTTGTTTTATTTCAATTTGATATGTATAATGAATAAAGTAACAAAATATAACATAATGGCAAGCTAGTGTTTCCTCTCAATAGCCAGAAAACCCCGAGGTAGATATGCAAGAGTGTTCTTAAAAGCTACAACTTAACACGGTTTAAATCAGATGTGGCTCTAAAACCTCCTATTAAATTTCAAGTGAGTTATTTTTAAAGTAAACTAAAAGTCTACTATAGCAAAGAAGGCAGTATTTTATC
>NW_017731966.1:430564-488569 GCF_001890085.2 Hipposideros armiger | reverse complement strand
GTTTGTCTCATTAAATCCTCCTGATTTAATAAGGATTTAAGTACTCTCCACTTAGTGCCTTTTCATACCCCTTTATCCTGTTGGCAGGCAAAACTCCCTGGCAAGGGTTTTTGTAAAAATTTTTCTCAATCTGCTTATAGGTTTACATGTAGATTCCTGTATACAGGCTTAAGATGAGAGAGTTAGCAGATGAGAGAAGGAGAAAGAGAGAGATGGAGAAACAGAGAGCAAGGGAGGAAGACAGCAGGGATGGGGAGAGAGAGAAAGATAGAGAAAAAGAAAGAAGGAAGGAAGGAAGGAAGGAAGGAAGGAAGGAAGGAAGGAAGGAAGGAAGGAAGGAAGGAAAGACTTATCCAATCATGTAACCAGAACTGTCTGCTGATATCACCCAAACTCTCGAGATCTTGATAAGATTGGAAACTTTATTTTATGATCTATAAAAATCCCAAAGCTTTATGCCAGCATTTCAAAAAACCTTGGGGAACAATTGCACTCTTGTGGCCTCTTGTGTCTCTAAGGTCTTGTTTCTGCAGAAACAGTGCTCTGCAACATCTTAATCCAGATGTGAAATTCAAATTCTTCCTTAGTTGCAAAAGCAAAGATGATGACAAAACAGCTCACACAAAATATCTGTAAGTGCACGTGGGCTGTACACTTTATTGATTATTTGGAGGGGAGCCAGGGAGAGATGGAGAATGTGTTTACATGATGAAGAAACAAACGATTTTAAATTAAAAGACCCACTCCATATAAGCCTCAGGCCAACGCTGATGGGCACGCTGCCTGCTCCATCTCTTGGCTTCTCTATTATTCATGCCTTCTTGTTCAGCCTTTCTCCTCAGGCCCAGTGCACCAGTTTCTCTCCTTCACACTCATAGACCATCCTTTTCCTCCTATGACCCTCTATAGACCTCATGAGCCCAAGCAGGCTAGTCTAGTCTGTCACACATACACACATTCCAGCTGCAAAAAGCAGCTGGTTGAATTCCAATCATACACCTCTTAAGAAAGAACTTTAAGATGATCAGATTCACAGTCTATTTCCATTCTTCTTAAAGTTATTTTTCCTTCTTTTTTCTCCTCTCCATCACTTTCATACCCCACCCCACCTGCATCTGTATCTAAAATCCCCCAATACCAACTCTCTGTTCAAATACCTTCAAAATCCAAGGCCAGGTAGCCCATTCCTTCACTTTATCCACCCCCTTCTCTCAGACTTCATTCTTTCTGGCCATGTTTCATCTCTACAACACAAAATCCCAGCAACTCAGCAGGCATGAAGAACTTCCTGAAGGGTGGGGGAGAGGGGCAGATAGGATGGCTGCTCACTCCTCACTTGGGTTTCTGCCTGGACCCCTTAGTCTCCTAATCTCAAAGACTTGCCTCTTCTCTTAGCCCATCAATCCTTTGTGCCCTTCACAAAATCCATGAAACTAAGTTTCAAATCCTTAGCAAAATAAAATGTACCTTTCATTTTCTGAATTTAGAGAAAACTGGTCATTTAGAAATACAATACCCTATGTTATAGGGCAGAAGGAATGAAGTGGGGGATGAAAGAAGAAAGTAAGTTGCTCCTTTATATGCTTTTCCGCTGTCAATGGTCCTTGCATTTGGTACGAGGTAGGGACCTCCCTTATGTGCTCTGAATCCTTGGACAGAGGCTCCCTAACAACTAAAAATTGTTCTGTTGGGTGTGTCCTGGCTCCAATGGCAGGCCACAGATTAAAAACAGGCTATAGAAGCTTAGCAGTGGAATGATGAAGTCTTCCTAGGGTGGTAAAGGGATGAGAGAGGGACAAAAAAGACATAGACGAAGGCCCACTTGAGCTGGTTCTTGATGGATGAGATTACCCGGTAAAGTAAAATGGGGCTAGGTTCCTGCATGGAAAGGTCATTTTCTTTGGAGGAGTTGTATGGACAGATCCCACAGGGTGGCTCACTCGTGTCATGAGTACCACTTGGACAAGTGATTGGCTCACAAGTGATTGTGAGCTTAGTATTTCCCAGGACATTTGTCTGCTCCCAACAAGAGAGCCTTTGGGAAAGGAGTCTTCCCAAAGGAGCCTGCCTTCTCTGGTCCCTCTTGGTTCTCCCTACCTGATGTTAGTAAAGATGTGCCCATTTAGAGAACTATGATGGGACAAATGGTGTCCATGGAAGGCGGTTCATCAGGTTTGCTTTCGTAAATCCTATTAGAATCAGTAGTATTGATTTTAGAACTTGAAGGGGACTGGGTGTGTATCCAGTCCTACTCGCTGTTCTGATCAGACAGACCTTGCTTGAAACCTTATACCCCCACCTCTAGTCGTGTGATGTAAGGCAACTCATCACCTCCCTAAGTGTCAGTTTCTTTATCTATAAAATGCAAACAATAATATCTAATTCACAGAGTACCATGAAGATTCAATAAGATAGTGAACGTCCCTGGCCTAGCCCAGTTCCGGCTCAAAGCAGGTGCTCAAAAAAAAAAAAAAAAAAAAAAAGAAAAGAAAAGAAAAAAGACAAGCGTGACCTTGATGTTATGGCCTTTTAAAAGATGAGATAATTGAGTCACCATGAGATCATTCATCTGCCTTCCAATGAATACCCATTTAACCCATTCTTCCTAGAAAAAAAATTTTCTCTAAAGATGTGTTCTAAGGAAGGGCTGATTCAGGGAAAGTCAACTCTCTGTAGTCAGGCTCTTCCGTATTGGGGTTCTGTACTTAAGCAAGCACAAACAATGAGGTCTTGGGTTCCAGGGCTCCTTCTCCAACCTCCCATACTATGGTGGTTTGCGGAAGGAGTGAAGCAGGCTGGGACTTTCATGGATTTTTATTACAGTATAAAAAGACATCCTGGTCTGCTTACAAAAAATCTCTATTGTTGCTTGCAGATAAGAACAAGAGTAAAGTTAGACCCAAGTATTCTTTAAACTCCACCGAGAAATACAATCCTCTTCTCATAGAGTTTCTCATGTAGAAAAGCAATGTTAACGCCCAAGGACTATGAAAGTGGGAAGAAANCTCAGTTTTGCAGTTTTTTAATGTCCCCCAGTCATTTGTGCCCGACAGTATAAATTCAAGTATATGCCTGACAAGGATTTTTTTGATCAGCCTATTTTAATTGCATAAATGTTCTTCTTTTGTCTTGAAGGGAAGATGTAACACAGAGTTCGTTGTAAGAGGATGTCACCTTGATTGTCATGATTAAGACTTTCTGTTCAAACTAACTATATAAAGACCAGAAGCCAGATGGGGCTTTTCCTCTCAAACCGCCTCCAAAAATTAAACAGCTCTCACTCTAATTTGTATCTTTTGTTGTTGTTGTTGTTGCTGCAACTAAAGCATAAGTACAGTAAAAAACCTACTTATATCTTATATTGCTCTTCTTAAATATTGTTCCCAAACTCTAAGGTGAGCTTTTGTGGTTCTGCATATTTTGGAATGCTGTAGGTATCGAGACGGCTTGGTGGGGTGGGGGATGGAGGCTTCCACGCTTGAGAAGGGACCAGCATTGCCAAGATACTGGGAGTGTACTTTGAGCCCTCTCGCACATCCAAAGCTGCCACTGGTTTATAAGAGGTTTTAACTTGTTTTAAGAAAATATGGTTTGGCTTGTATCCATTAAAAATATTATTTAAACTCTGTGGTGTGTTGAATTGAGTCCCCAAAAAGCTATGTTCACATCCTACCCCCCAGCACCTGTGAATGTGACCTTATTTGGAAATGAGGTGTTTGCAGATGTAGCTAAATTGCGATGAGGTCCTACAGATTATGATGAGCCATAATCCAGGGACTGGTGTCCTCATGAGAAGATACAGAGACCAGACACCCAGGGAAGAAGGCCATGAGAAGACACAGGGGCACAGATCAGAGTTATGCTTCCGCAAGGGACGCCAAGACTTGCTGGCAACTACCAGAAGCTTGAAGAGGCAAGGAAGCATCCTTCTCCAAAAATAAAGATGACTTCAGACACCTTTGGGGGCCCTGTTGACACCTTGATATCAGACTCCTGGCCTCCAGAACTACGAGAGAATAAACTGTTGTTTTAAGTCAAGTTGGTGGTGATTTGTTGCAATAGCCCTAGGAAACTAATACAGACCTCAATTCCTAGGATTCAGCAAGGAGAAAAAAGGATAAGGCTGCCCCTCATTTTGAGGGAACAAGATAACATGGGCAAGACTTCTAAACAGGTGGAAATAAAAGCTGCCTTTGCAGCATCCCTGAGGCAAAAGTGTATCTCTGCATTGACATCTACCTCCCCGCCCATATCTGTGTCTTGTTCCCCACGTTCATCTCTCTGGATTCCCCCCAAGCATGAAAGCTCTTCAGCTTCTCTCTAACCTCCTAGTTCTTTCAAGTCACAGGTCCAGGAGGTACCGAATTTGAAGCCTAAGCACGATCCCGGTCACCCATTGATTAACTCTGCTTTCGGGAGGATGCTGGGAGACCTCCCTTACTCTCATTGGCCCATGTGCAAATTCAAGACAGTAATATCAACCTCAAACAGTTTTGGACAGGTTTACATAAAATGGTTTAGGTAAAAATCCTGGCATCTACCCGTTCCTCGATAAAATTTCATTTCCCTCATTTCCTTTTCCCAAAGGAATCAAAGATCACAAAAAGACAAGTCTAGAGAAGTCAGGCAAAGCAAGCTCTGGGTTGTATTTGGGAATGAGTTAGCCAAGGTTGTTATATCAATGCAGAGAAGAAATAAGCAGGTTCGGAGGGAGGCCGAAAGATGCTCACCTGTGAATGAAGTGTAAGAGACTTGGTGCATAGATTTGACTTGGAGCTCAGAGGCCATTTTCCTGAAATCTTGGATTTCTGCTGTGAGCTCTTCCTGTAGAAAGGAACTAAAGCTAGAAATACACAGATGAATTCCAAGTTGCCCATTTAGAGCCAGGCCATAATCTCTATTAGGTCCTGGCTCCAAACTGATCTTAGTTTCAATTTCAACAAAAGTAGAAGCAGAGACAAGGACTTAGGAACAGGCAGTTTATCTGGGAGATGACCCGATGAAGCCCAAATGAGGAAGAGGAGAAACAGAGGCAGGGGAAGGGAAAAAAGTCAGTGAGGGGTGCATTAGCAAGTGGGTAACCACTGCGGGCAGCTGGCTCTCAATCCCGTTGGGGATCCTCTAAAGAACAATATAGAATATCCCTCAAGATGGTCTCACTGGAAACAGGAAGCCTGGAATAATAATCCAATGTCTTACCCTTCCACTGCTTCCCTTACTTTCAGTTTGTCTGACTGCTGGGAGCAAGCTCCTGCAATGCAGAGACAGTCATCAGGTAGAGAAGATGAGCGATACAGTTCCTTGAGCTGCAAGTTGTCAGTGTGCTGCCAAGCGTTTGGGGACTGCTAATTAACTCAGGTGAGGCAAGAGGATACGTGGACAAAACAATCAGTGCCTGTGGCTAAGGCTGCTTGCCAGACACGTAGCATGCCAAGGCCGAGAGGCAAAGGCAGGCTTTCTATTTCTACAGAAAGAGATTCTGATCAGACATCATCCCAACTTGTCCAGTGGTTAGCCTTCTAAATTTATAAGGCCCATCATTTTATATCAAGGTTTCTTAGGAAAATCAAAAGGTTATAGAAAAGCTTGTGCTTAATGATGTTTTAGCAGAATTAATCAAGACCATTGGCAGCCATGTGGCTAACAAGCCATTTAGGGCCATTCAACTCCCTGGATGCTTCCTGAAACAAGTTTGCAAAAACCACCTCTAGCTTTAATACATACGAAAAAGGACTTGTGGATTGGGGAATAGTTTGACAAGAGCAAAATTAACATAAACAGAGGTAGAAATGTAACACACAGGCAAAAATGAAGAAAATCTTCCTGGTGCGCTTTCCGAGGGGACATGAACTTTAACCCAGTGTCTAGTATTTGCAGGCGCAGTGCTAGACATTGTGAAACTATTATCTTGTTCGGTCCTCAGAACAGCTTTACACAGGAAAAAAAAGTGGTTTCCACTTTCCAGAAGAGATAACCAAGGCTCAGTGAAATGATTTGCCCAACATCACCCAGTAAGATCAGGTCAGCATTGATATCCTGTCCACCCCATCTCCAGGTTTCATGTGCTTGCCTGGGATTCCTCGCGCCTGCCTGTGAACCAGAATCATTTATATTGAGGTAAGTTTTCCAGGGCCTACTCACACTCTAATCACAATCTCTGGGAACAAGCCCAGAATTTTTTATTATAAATGTTCCCCCAGGTAATTCTAACCAGTCACATTTGGAAATTTCTGTTCATGGTACCGTTTCGCCTCTGGATGTTTCTATAGTCAGAGAGGAGAAACTGGCAAAGGCTATAGAAAAAGCTAATTTAAAAATTAGTCAGCATTAGAGGAGCACCCATATTCTGCAACAAGAAAGCGTGTTCTAATGCAAGGATTGGCACACATCTTCAGTAAAGGGTCAGAATAAATATTTTAGTCCCTGTCACAACTACTCAACTCTGCCATTTGTGAAAGTAGCCGTAGACGATATGTAAAACAATGAGGGTGGCTGTGCTCCAATAAAGCTTTATCTATAAAGATAGGCTGAATTTGGCTCAGGGGTCATAATTTCCTAACTCCTGCTCTACTGGCAGATGCGTCCTGGAGGTGTCCTGGGTAATTGGATATACTATGATAATAGAATACCACTCCAAACGGAGAATTATCTTTGTTCATGTTCATGGCCACAAGATCGAGTTTACATTCATACATATAAAAAGAATACACTATTACTCGTACATAAATAATCTGGTTTTGTTGGCTGACTTAATATTTGATGTGGATCATGCACAATCAAATAGACCATAGCTCAACTGTGGCAAGAGTTGATTGAATACATTGACTATGATTGAATAAATTGGAGTCAAAGAATGTTCTCAAACTATACTTTCAGAGGCACCAGACCTTCATGGTAAATGATCTAGTTAATTTCAAACCATAAGAATCGTCACAATTTAGAGGATTGAACAGGGAGACGAAAGACTTTGTTCTTGTAAGCTCTGGCTGACCATCAGCAAACACTGATTCCTTCTATAACTTATGCCTTACTTTTCTCTTTGGTAAAATGAGGAATTTGATCAGATTCATTCAGTTCTCTTCTTGACGGCCCTAACACAGCAGACACGAAACAGGAATTTTTAAGAAGACTTCACTACAGGTCAGGACAGGCCAAAGGGAAGTCCACAGAAAGAGTGACATACATCATCTGTTCTACAGGATATAGTTTACTCATGTTCAGCCTTCTTTCCATTACTGAGGCTTTCTCTTCATTACATTCATTCCTCCACAAGAGCCTTCATAAACACCTAGATTCCTCAAGTTTGGGATAGGAGAGACAGGAGCAGAGAATGTCATAGTGAAGCTACCGACTCCTATTCTTACAGTTCACATTCCTGCTTGATGACCTAGAGCTAATTGTCCAGATGACAGAGTCATTCTTGCCCCCAAAGAGTGACAGTGGGGAAGACTTATGGCATTACAGTATTTTATCCACGTATTGTTTACATACGTAATATGCACATAAAATAATTTCTAAATGAAGCTGCTACCCATTTGAGCCTCATTAGGCTGGGAAGAAGACTCTAAGTTCTCCAAAGTCTGTGACTCTGGAGCCCACATTGGGGGACAGTCTGTGTCTCCAATTCTGACAGTGGCAACAATGGCTCATTTGTTGGAACTCTTGGTTTCCTTTTGGCCGTCTCTTTTAAAATACAGGAGCACAAGCAGGAATTTCACTTCGGAGAATTTTTCCTAAGGAAGGGTGTTCTAAGCATCTTCAATGTCTTCTCAAAATACTCATCTACAGACCTACCAGCCGTTCATTTATCTGAACTCTTCTTGATGCTACTGTAATTTTCTCGCCTGGTACTGCATGGAGTAACACTGACATTCTCAGGTCTTTGAAGATGGCTCTTTTCCAAGCTGGGGCTCAGAGTATTGTGCATATAACATTTTCCTCTAAAGGCTGGGAGACCTCTACCTTTCTGCCTCCACAGTGTTTCTTGCTTCATTGTATCACAGCCCTCAGCACTGGGCATTGTAATTACTTATTTTAGTAGATCTGATTTTCATCACAGTGTTGAGGTTCCTAAAATATCTCTTTGTTTTCGCATATCAAATAAAAATATAACTCAGATTTCCCTACATACATTGTTGAGAAAGTCAATTGCAGACATGATTTGGATGCCTCCCTTCACACTCCCCAGATATTAAACTGCCTAGAACATTTGAGGAGGTCCTTCTGACCTTTCCTCCACAGGCTGTGATGTGCTCATCATCTCTAACACATCATGATTCCTTAGGCAGGACCCTGCAGGCTCTGCACCAGCCTTGAGCTCCATATCTATGCAGATGCAAATTTAATAAATTTGCAGAGGAAAACTGATATTGGAGGACAAAAAGCAGTCTCCCATAATGCTCATCAGCTATTTCTTAATTTTCCTGTTTTAGACATTTAGGAGTTTAGCTCTCATTCTCCTTACACACACATACTCTCTCTCTCTCTCTCTCTCTCTCTCTCTCTCTCTCTCTCTCTCTCCTTCCTCTTCCTCCATCTCTCCAATGTAGTTAGNTAACTATAATGACCCCGAGTATAGTGATTCCCAAGCCTAACAAACTACACAAAGCAAGATGCTTTGATGGTGTCCTTGGTCTTGACCCTGTAGGTCACGGGCAGGAGGCAAGAAGGCCTTCCACATTATGCACCGATACATGATTCTGGAGAATGAAGAGCTTCTCTTTTGCCCAGGGTTGCATTTTTGAGCCAACAGTTACAATGACCTGAAGAACAGAGAGGATACTTGACTTTCCATGCAGGTGTAGCCCCACATGCCAAGTTTGATCTTAGTCAGAAGGATTGAAGGTGCCTTCATACAGTGGTTCAGATGATCCAGAATTGAGTCTTCCTGGGTTCAAATCTGGCCAGTGTCAGTAGTACCCACTAGCAGGAAGCTGAACTCAAGAGGCAGGTATACCCATTGGGGCCACAATTTCAGCAAATACAATTAGAAGAAACAGGCAAGGTCAAGAAGTGACCCTAATCCCCTACTTTTTTAGAAACCATTCCTCCCAGCCCTACCTCAGTTCATAGTTAATAAGTTATCGCATTTATATAATACTTACTATGTATCAGGCTCTGTTCTAGGCAATGGAAGTGATAATATGGACAGTGTGACACTGTGAGAACAAATGAGCATTACACATATGTGTATATATTAATATGTACATCCAATATAGATATATACGGAGATAAATGTGTATATAAAGTGTTGATGTGTATTGTAGACACATTCTTTCACTTCATTTATTATATATACATTTACATTTATAGTAGTTCTCAAATCTGTATTATTATTATCCCCATTGTTATCTTCAATTATCTCCATTGTCCCCAATAACAATAATCTTGATGTTGTGACAAATAAACACTATATATACATACAAACATAATGTTTAGTCCTTACATGTATAATATAGATATATCATAATGTCCATGTTACTATTATCATCCCCATTTTCAGATAAGTAACAGATTGAGCACAAAGGGTTAAATAACTTGTCCAAGGTCATTGCAGCTGAAGAGTTGCTCCAAGGTCTGTGTTTAGCTCCTCATGCGGCCTCTCTAACAATTGATGCAAAGGTACATGAATTTAGCAATGGACACAGCAATTGGGCTAAGGGTAGATCTCTAACCCAAGATGATCTAATAATTGGACCTTAGCCCAAGTCCACTAATGGGTCCAGGTTGTGTGGGTATCACCCATGTTTGGGCCTATCAGAACATTTCCTGAGAATTTTTGTCTCTCTGGAGGCCAGGCTGAGAAGAAGCAAAGCAAAGAGCTGTGGACGCCATGATGCCAGCCTTGGATAGGAAACAATGGGGAAGACGATGTCCAAAAGCGGAGAGAATGAATAACAGAGGGAGAATGAGTGAATCTCAGTGGAGCTGAGATCCCTCTATCTAGCTCTTCGCGGCACCCAGGTTGGTCCTTCCTTCCCAAGGCCTGGGTTTTCCCTCTTCCTTTGACTCTGAGAGAAGCTTCCGGATCTTAGGCTGGTTCCAGTTGTGTTCACGGCCCTTGTAACTAAAGCTTGTACATCCAAGAAGGCGACTGACTACAAGAGAGCAGCCCAGATTTCCGCCACCGTCCTGCAGGCCCCCGGGGTGAGGCAGACTGCCCAAAGTAATGTTAATTAAGAGTGACTTGTTCTGTCCCCTGAGGGACTTTGAATACAGTGATTAAAGCTCCTTGGAGTTATTCACGCAATAGTTTCAAAACATTTGAATTTTACCTGAACTCAATGAATTTCTGCTTTTGGTGTTTAAACTGAGTGACTGCCCTCAACAGCACCCAGCAGAAGGTGGGGACGGAAGCCCCATATGATTTTCATCAGCTGTCCATCAGTCTGCGTTTTCAGTGGCACTCATTATCCTTTGAACCTTTGTCCACGAGGTACCTACTTCATTTTAATCATTGATAATGACATTTCTATAATTAAGAGGACATAAGTCATCTGGAATAACAAAGGGTGAGCTTAGCTATGTGGGTAGCAAATAAAGTGCTGTGATGTATACGCTCATTTTCTGTTTTTAGCCAAGGTGTGGCTTTTCTCTGAAGATTGTCTTCCTTCTAACTAAATTATATGTTATTGTCATTATCAATTCGGTTATTCAACAGAGTTTTCCTGAGCACCTACTATATGCTGAGCACTGTGCCCAATGTTGGGGGTATAAAAATGAAAAAGGCACCATCACTGTCTTCAAGCAGCTCCATCTAATGGTGGAGACATTGCTGACGGTTTACTCAGCATCTGTAGCCCCTTCCTCCTTAACACACTCCCACTATGGTTCAATTACCTACCCTCTGCTGACCACGGTCCCCAGGAGAAGCAGGCCCCACTCCTGGCTTGAGGACGGGGCCTGTTGTTTCCAAAGGAAACCCCTGAGTCGTGCTAGTGAATGATTAGTGCAGGAACCCAGCCCTGAGCCAGACAGCACGTGGCCTTCCCAATCAGCAAGAAAAGATTCAGAAGCAGACACTTGACCTCAAAGGGCTCATTGAGATAAAGAGGAAAGTTTGCTGTCTCTCTCTGGCCATAGGATGTAGTAAAACCATTACAGCCATCATGATCAACTTGAAGATGAATCCAGCACCTAGAGGACAACAACAGAGACAAAAGAATCACAGAGAAATTGAGCAGAAGCCTCCAAATTCGGTCAACCCAGAAGCCCAATCGTCCCCCTCCTTCCCAGTGGCAAGGGTCTAGGTATTTCTTCATTTTTTTAGGCCATTTTAAGTTGCTCTCATTCTAATCAATGGAGACAAATGAAGAGAAACTTCAAATGCAATGGTAACTATATACAGAGAGTATTAAAGGACACACGAGACATCCCAGTGCAGACAGGGGTTACAAGGACAGGTTAGCGAGTGCTCCCTGGGGAGGAAGCAGCCAATGAGTAGGAGCCAACCTGATGAGGGTAAGGGCATTTCAGATAGAGGGAACTGTCAGACAGAAACCCAGAAGAAAACGGGTCAACATCCCTAAGTCATGAATTACAAGGTAAAAAGTAGAAGGTGAGGCTGGAGCCAAATCATGAAGGATTCGGCTACCATGAAAAGGAGCTTGGTCTTAACCTGCAGATGGTGGGGAACCACTGATGCAAGGGAGGCAGGCCTGCCATAGTCAGATTTGCATTTTAGGCAGATTCCCCTGGGGCCACCTCGAGGGTGGCCTGGCAATGGAGGAGGACGGAGTCGTGGCCTGTGAAGCCTCTGTCACAATTACTCAACTCTGTCTTTGTAGTCCAAAAGCAGCCAGAGACTATATGTAAATAAATGGATGTGGTTCATGTTTCAATAAAACCTTATTTGTAAAAATAGACTATGGGCTGAATTCCAGATGCTTAGCACCTTGTAATCACATGAAAAGCACAAGTCAAAGAGAGTCAATCCCCTGCTCAAAACCTTCCTTCAAACTGAGAGTAGAAGTCACCCTCCCTGCCCCTCCCAGACTCGGAGCAGCCCCTGCCGCCCTTGCTGCCTTGACCTCCTGCACTCCTGCCCTTGCTCACTTCTCTCCAGCCACACTAGCCTTCTTGGATACACCTCGGTTATTCCCACATTAGGACCTCAGCACCAGCTGCTCCCACTGTGTGCAATGCTCTTCTCCCAGAACTTGGCACGGCTCACTCCTGTCTATTATCCATGTCTCTGTCCAAATGTCACCTCCAGAAACCTTTTCTGAACACTCTGCCTAAAATGGGTACCCCTCCTCTAGCAACCTCTATCCCCTAACACTGATAAATCTTTTTCTTCACAGCACTTATTGCTGCCTGACATTATGTTATTTCTTTGTTTGCTTACTGTTTCTCTTCTGTTTCTTTCACTGGGATGTAACTCCATAGAGCAGGTAATTTTGTCTTGCTCACAACTATGTCCCCAGCACCTAGAATATTGCTCAGCTCATCACAGACAAAAAAAAATAAGTGTTTATTAGATGACTGAATAAATAAATTTCTGCCCCCTATCACTAGACCAACCCATATTTTGGGGGTTTTATCAAGAGAGACCAAAAGCCTAAGTTTGAAACTGTAACCCTCATTTCTTATTCAGGGATATTCAGGCTACCCATTTAGTGATCGCAGCTCTTCTCATGAGCTCTCAGCACCTCATGGCAACTTCCATGCAATCGCCCTGGTAAAATCTGGGAAGTTCTTCTATGAAAATGTGTAATTTGCAATGTCCAGCAATGTCAGGCATCCAATATCACGAAATGAGACTGTAATGACTGTAAGGTCCAAGGGAATTCAGAATGTTAGTGTGATCGAGGTGTAATGTAGGACTGAGGCAAGAAGGACGCAGGTCAAGGTGGGCAGAGCACAGACCTTGTGGTGCACGTCCAGTGAAGGTTGGCCTAATGAGTTGTAATCATCCCATCGTCATCACCGACTGTTTGAGATAAAGGGAACCTACGCTAGAGATCATCGAGTCTTCTTGCTGCTTTCACTGTGGTCCCGGGATCTGCAGTGTAGCATCACCTGGGAGCTTGTTAGCAACCTGCAATCCCAGGTTTCAGGCTCCAGACTCCCTGCATCAGAGTCTGCCTGTCAGCAAATCCCCAGGCCTTTCGGGTGCCCATTCTAAAGTACCCCTTTAGCCCATTCCCCTGACAGCTCAACTTCCGAGGTCTTTTGTATCGTCTACCAAGCTTTATCTTGCTCAAAGTTATTGTAAAATGTGATTTTTGTTTCCCACATTGAAGAAGAAGAAAAAGAAGAAGAAGGCATGTCACAAAGAAATCAGATCCCTAACTTTTTGGGAAAAATCCAAAATTTGGAAGCCCCGAGTGTATGCATTCCACATGGCACTGATTGGTACCTGGTGAGTGGTGGCTTCCTCTCACCGGGGGCAGGTAAGCTCCAGCTCACACCCAGCCTGCTATAATCATCAATGATACTTGTCCAGACACCACAGGTGTTTCAGTTTCCAAACTCTCATCTAGTCCAACAACTCATTTTACAGAAAAGAAGAACAAGCCCAGAAGGGTTAAGCATTTGGGCTAAAACACATGGCTAGTACCATGCTCATTTACATATATTATCCTGCTTGAGGAGTAGGTAACTTTATTGCTACCCTGAAGAAGAGAGAACTGAAGTGCTTTAAAGAAACTCACTGGCTCTCTTAAAATAAACAAAGAAACAAAAATATCCTGATTCTCCCAGTGGAGAAGGGAGGCTGGAAGTAGTCCTGCACGCTGTAGGTTCACACAGAGACTAATCCTGAGAGTTGGCCAAGATGGTCCTTCCTTTGAAGATTCACTCAGGACCATGTCACGACTCCAAAGAGGAAGGAAATCTCAGAAACCAGAGAAGCCTCCCTGGCAAATGGAGTTGTCCCTTTCATGACCACAGGGGAGATTAGATTGTGATGCTAAGAAGTGCATGGTGGACACAAGACCATCAGTGATTGGCCAGGCTCGTGTGAGTGCCAGAGAGCAAGGTAAAGGGTGGAATTCCAAATTCCAAGTCCAGATCAGGCTGTTGCACCCTACAACCGTGGGCTGTTTTTATACTTCTGGATTTATCAAGCTCCCAATTCTTCAATTTCTCACTTTCAAATGAACAATAATAGTAATAAAAATAGGTCACTTAATGGTAGGAAAAATAAACCATTCAGAGTAATAAAACAAGTTGTTCTGTTGGGTTTAGTGATTGAGTTTACACTGAAACTTCACATACTGAAACTTCTCTGAATATCACACTAAACATGGTTAGTCTCCCATTCCATGGTTCAGCAAATAACATGTCCAAGTTCACAGTGTCAGTGTGTGCTCGAACTGATACACCCACATCATTTGACTCTTTAAAAGCACTTGTTTCTGTAAGCATGTGAAAACAAAATAATTGAAAATGAGACTATGGTGTCACTTAGATGGCCTGATGAGAATCATTGTGAAGGCCATGTGCAATGACCATATTTAAAAAGATTATTAAGAGTTCGCAGAGTGAAAAGACTGGAGTTTAAGACTCAACTCTGTCACTAACCAGCTGTGTGAGCTTTTGGACATTCCTAAACCTCTCTGGGCTTCAGTTTCTTCATGGATTAAGTAGGGTTAATAGCATAGCTCACCTCAGATTCAAACAAGACAATGTTTGTGAAAATGCTTAGCCCATTGCCTAGCGCACAGAGTAAATTTTCAATAAATGAGAGCAATTATTCTACATCAGCCTGGAAAGAAAAATATCTCAATACGGTACCTAGAGAGACTTTAGAGACTTGTAAACCAAAAACTTAGGTACAGAGAAGAAATAGAGAAAGAGAAATCTTATTCTTCTAATCTAGCAAAAAGAGGCTCCAGGGGAAGCAGAAATTGTGATGTATAAACAGCTTTGAGATTATAATAAAAATTAATCAAGGGAATTAGTCTTTCTTTCAGGGGATTTAGACTAAGGAGCAATGGCCCGGGGCTCCAGAAGGGGAAATTTGGGTTAGATACAGCAAGACAAGAGCATTCTCAGCAGGGAAAATAATTAGGAAATGATATAAACTCCCTAGGGTTGGGATGGAGAAATCCTCCTGATAGGAATCAAGGAGAGACAGAGGGGAAGAGGACAGAGCAGACAAGACATGCAAAATGCCTGTGGGCTTGGGGCAGGATGGGGTGTTTCTGCCCTGCTTAAGGTAGCCATCAAGCAGTCAATCGCAGCTTTTTATGGTTGCCTATGTTCTTGGTGCCTCAGGCGGTCTTCAAAGGAATGCAAAAGAAAGACAGCAAGGATGCTGACCTCAGGAAGCCTGTGATCTATTAGAGAAATCAGGTTTCACAGATGCAGAGGGGTGTGGGGGAGGGGCTACTGCGATCTAACCTGATGGACAACCTCTCCTCTTGGGTAGCCCTCAACTGTTTTCTTTGTTTTTTGCTTTTCTGTTGACAGAAATGTTGACAATCTCACACTGTCACAAAACGAAATGCATGAGTTATGTTTAACAGTTGATATTATTAATTTTATGTAGACAGTTAAAAAGGTTTTTTTCCCCCTGTGAGTCATGATGATGCTACGTCATGAAATGTTGCAATGGGACATGTTTGGCTGGAGGCAGGGTGGTGAGATAACATAGTGAAGGGGTACAGAATATGCCACCCCAAAATATGTCACTTTGGCATGTTGATTATTTTGAATGAAAATTATTTGAGAACAGCTGGTGCAAGAAGGATATTCTGACCCTCCTATGTGCCCCCTGAAAGTTGGAGATAAATCTGCCATGGGAAAGGAACCCTCCCAAGAGGATAGAGGCGTCCTTATTACCAGACATGGGGAATTTAGGACTGAGAAGTTGTTATAAGCAAACTTTCTTACTACCTCACCAATTTACTACCCTAAGCCCAAACCCCTCTGCCTTTTCAATTCTTCACAAATTTACTGTGTTTTTGTTGTTTGTTTGTCTAAAAGGTATAAAACTTCCTACTTTGATCATTTCTTTGAGTCTCATATTTTTATGGGGCCCCAATATGAACAAAATTAAATTTGTTTTTCTCCTGTTAATCTGTCTTATGCCGATTTAATTACTCGGTTGATTAATTATTAGACCAAAGAACCCAGAAGGGAAGAAGGAAACATTTTTTTCACCCCTACAATAATGAACCTCTTACGTACAAGAAAAAAGATAGGAGAAGTCGTGAGACAACGCTAAGATGGATGCCTAATTATGCGGTAAAGACATTTGGCTGAGAAGAAAATCATGACACGCTGGGGTAGGCAAAAATATCTCTTTGGGAATGAGGTGACATTGAAGTTAGACCTTGACCTAAATCATGATGGCTCTAAGACAGTAGACAGCTGTCATCAGCTATCTATTGCCCCAATACTGCTGCATAAAAAAATAAATCCACCCCAAAACTCAGTGGCTTAAAACAGTACCATGTATTGATCTCACAGTTCTGTGGGACACCTGGGTGGTTCTGTCAACCTGGACCAGGCTCAGTTTGTCTTTCCTGAGCTTGTTTATGGCCTGTGGTCAGCTGGTGTGTAAGCTGGGGCTTGACTGGTTACGAGTAGCCTTAGCGGAAGTGGCTTCTCTGTGTTTCACACTGTCTGTCATCCTCCCTCAGGCTTATTGGCTTGCTCTTGGATGATGACAGAGTTTTGAGAGAACACCGAAGCAACAGGCCTCATGAGGCCTGGACTCAGAACGCAGAACTACACCTGGCCTGCCTGACACCTTCTCGTGGAAAGAGGAAGGTTCTGGTGAAGTTCACTCCTAGTTCTGCTTTGTCTGGCTCAATCCAGATAATGAGGGATGGGGGATGATTTGATTAAACTCAGAAACAGCTAAGCTGAAAGAGGGAAGGGGAAGAAAAAAAAAAGCGAGAATCTTTTGTGCTCCCATTTAGAGAGGGTTTTATGGGGGAGTTTAAAGAAAATCAGTGTTTGGGGTAGAACATGCCAGCAAAATCTATATGGCCAAGATGGGGAAAATGGATTTCAAAATGTTTTACTGGGAGTGAGGTTAAGATCCTCGCTGGAATTCTTGGTGAGGCTTGGGTAGAGGCTTCATTGCTTTGCCCTTATTCTTGGATAGGGACTGGCATTGCTTTGAGTGCACCTCTGTGCAGCCTGGCAGTTGTTGGGTGGAGGGAGCCCACCGGGAGCAGGCGCCCCCAAAGGCTCATGTTACAGTCTAATAAGCATCTCACATACACCTTGGTCCTGGACCGACTGTGTGGCCGCTAACCAAGGGGATAAATCAATCCCAACTTTAAATAAAGGCTGGAAATGAAATGGCCTTTTCTAGAGAGAGATGACCAATTCACCTGACCGCACATAAATTTTGCTTTCATTTGAAATTGGAAGAAATCTTGCAGATCCTTCTTCCTGATTAAGAATGTCATAAATCCCGGGGATCAGAGGGACAACCAAACTCTCTCTGACCTCCGAAGTCTAATGCATTCCAGAACAGCCTCAGCCCCACTTGTAGAAATCCCATAATATTTTGTACCAAGACCTCAGAAAGTTATTGCAGAAAATCACAACTTGCTTACTCAGAAACGTTTCTAAATTATTTCTCAAAACACATCCTTATCTTGAGACTCTATTTTCTATGTCTTCATTATCTATAAGCAGGTATTTATAGAGACTCAATGCACTATATATTTGTTTTCTAACCACATGAGGAAATGTTATTCCAGGAGTCGGTTAGCCACAGCAATGCCCTGAAGAACAAGTTCACGAATTAGCAGCTGTCCTCATCTTAAAGACTAACTCCTTGAAGATGGAGTTATGCATGGTGGGAAAGTAATGGATGAAAGACATGGGTTCACCTCAGCGGAATGCCTTTTTTGCATGACAGCCAGTATTAAACAGAAAGCAGAGCCATTTTCATGGGTCAGAGTCGGAGACCTAGAAAGCTGGACTGGTCCATAAGCCTCAAAGCCTGGGGGCCGTCAGATCACGTCAAACCACCACTTAAAGCCCTTCAGTGGCTGCCTGTGTCCTTAGGGGAAGGTTCTACTTCTATGCACACAAAAGGCTGCCCATGCTCACTGTCCCTACCCACCTTGCTAGTGTCACCTCCATCCAGCCATTCCTCCACTGTCCCCCTCATGGACATGTGAAATCCTAGAATGGTCGGTAAGGTCTGGTGAATAAAAACAGTCCCGGAACCACTCGTGGCGCTGCCCATTCTACAGAACCTCTCCTCCTGATGTGCGTGTGCACACTTTGTCTCTGCTGCTTGCAAGGCTCTCTCTGCTGGTCCAGATGGAGAAAGGGACCCCTCATTGTCAGGAGTCATCCCCTCAGAAGCCTTCCTTGACCGCCCTAGGCATCCCTATGCTCCTTTGACCCCACCTCCCTGGAGCCCTGGGCCTTTGTCCGTAGTACGTACATTGATATCTGGTACCTCTGCTCGGAGGGCCCGAAAGGCCATGGTCTGGCTGGGCCTCCTTCTTGCCTCTTGCTCTCTCATCCTCCAGACTCCATCTCTCTATGCGGTCCCTCTAGCAGGAGAACTTGAACATGGTGTCTCAGGGTTCCGAGAGGGGAAGGCAGAAACTACAGGGCCTCTTAAGTCCTAGGCTCTAAAACTTGCATGATGTCACGTCCTCCACATTCTCTTGGTCAAAACAAGTTACAGAGCCAGCCCATATTCAGGGAGTGAAGACATAGACAAGCACTCTGGATGGGAGCTGCAAAGGGGCGGGATGCCAGGTGCATGATTCCCTGGGGTCCCTATGTAAAGGCCTAGGGCACCCCAGGCAGTGTTCTAGGTTCTGGGAAGACACTGGTGAATAAGACTCAGCTCTGTCTGCAAGGACCTCAAGTGGGGGAGACAATAAATGGGCTAGGAAATAATTACTGAATGCTACATTAGGTGCCGCAAACATCTGCAGGTTGGGTACCTTTTCACCCTTAGCAGTCAAGGCCTTACGAAGCACAATGTTTGCAAAATACTATGATTCTCCCTGCTAATGAAGGATGATGGAGGGCAGGGAGGCAGTGGGGTGAGGGGCCGGGGGAATGTAATTGCTTTGTCTTCCCTGAATATCTGCAGACTCCTCAGGCTATTTAATACATACACACTCCATGCAGACTTCTCTCTCCACAGGTTTGTCCTCATCTCCGAAAAGGTTTGCATTTCTATTATCAGGTATCAAGTCAACACACTCCAGGAGAAATCGTTGTTGCTGCTCGTGTCCAGCTGCTGTCACGTTTAGCCATCTTTGGCCACCTTCAGGAATTCAGAGTTTCATATGCACATCCCACCATCACTGCGCCCACTCAGAATGAATTCGTATATTCTACACTTTATCACAAAGGCCTTTACAAACAGATGTTTCCCATGAATGAGCAGCTCTTACGCCTTGAGAATCTGATCAAAGGTATGTATCCTCTCCCCACATGAATGCGTGTAAGCACACCCAGGCATTTTGCTTACACTATCAGGGGCCACACAGAACTCCAAAGCTCAGGGAAGCAATCATTGTTCCGAGTTTGTTTTTAAATCTCTGCTTCTCCATGGCGTTGCACAATGCCTGTACATAAATAAACAAATCAATCCATCAAAATTTTAGGACCACACCTACAATCTCTTTCAGCTTTCTCTGGTGAGGGCCCCTTCTTGCTAAAATGTACATTGTCATCTCAATGGTTAATCAAGAACAAGGAGGGGAGAATTCTAGAAGTATTCACAGTCAAATCCCTCAAAAGCCTGCAGTGAGAGCCAGAGTCTGAGCATTTAGAAGAGGCTTTCTTTTTACAATAACTCCTCAATCCCTGTCTCAGGCCTGATCACCACCTAAGCCTGTGTCAAGGATGGGAGCTTAGCTGTTGGTCACGTGACCGCACCTCCTCTGCTTCTCATCCCACAGAAGACCTCCATTTGGGTTCATTGCAGGGGGAGACTGTGTGCTGTCAATCACTTTCAGTTCTTTCCTGCTGCAGTGAGAAGCAGGGGAGGCTCAGAATCCCTTTATAAATAAGTGAACCGAAGGCTCAAGCCCCACAGGCTAGATTCAGGAATGTTGTCCCAGTGTGGCCAGGCCTGATCGCTTCATTTAACAATAACGTTTCTCCTCTCTTCCCTCCACCTCCCTATTTCCCAAAGCTTTGAGGACTTGATTTCATTAGTCTTCGGAAAATTCTTGGGGATTGGACAGACTGGGAGCAAAACACTGAATCCTTTCGTGCCTGTGGAGAATGTGTCCAAGGGAAGGGAGGGGTTTCCCAAGGTCACAGGATGCTCTTCTTCAAATACTGAAGGCCAGGCTCTAACCCCAGACCAGCGCTGTCCAAACTCCCTTCCAGGCTGCAGGGTTCTACAGAGGTGCTTGGGGACAAGGGTGGCACCAAGTGGGTGCCTTACTAAAATGAGCATTAATTCACCCACATTCTAACTAGTTAGCCCAGACACAAAGATCCAAAAAAAACCTCCTGTAGTCTAACAAAATTCTATATCTAACCTACGTCTGCTGTAACCTATATAATAACCCATATTTAATACAAGTCTGTAATAATAATCTATAACTTCTCAATATTTCTGTTAAGGAAGTGAAATCAGTCTTGTTCCATCCTCTATTTCTCTGACTTAACACGGAACTACAAACTCACTGTGCTCCTAATGTTTGTGGAAGGAACGAACCTGCCCTAAGGTCACATATAAATGATTTAGACACCGTACAACGTTCTGGAATGCCTACCTTGTGATTCAGATGTAGAGCATTGATAACCAAGAACTCGTGATATGATCACTAAGCAAAATGTCACCAGAATGACAGAAGGTGCCAATTAAGTAAAGTCATTTATCATGGAAACATGTTGAAAGATTCTAGAACTATGTGCAAAGGGACCTTTCTATTATTTAGATCTACATTGTTACTGGTAAATTTATGTCAATAAAATGACATAAATTCTTTCTATTAGGGGTAATGAGTTCATCCAACTCAACGAGTAATGTGGAACATCTGTCAGGGTGACCTTCCAACACTCTCTCTTCAGTGATGTCACAGCGTTTGTTGATTTGTGCCTCCCCAAGTGCACCAGTGGGTCAAGGTCCACTGGCTGGTCCGTGTGCAGTGGCTGTGAGACTCGCTTCTCACTTGCTATTGTGGATTGAGCCATGTTGAAAGCCACATTACACAAAGCGTATTCTAAATAAGTCTAGTCCTTTGGGATGTTAGGAGAAATAAAGGAAGAGGGGAAGGAAGGAAAGAGGGAGATCGGGAGGGAAAGAGGAAGGATTTCCATGGTCCTTTATATTTGGCAAACACAGGATTAAACAATCGTTGTTGCAAGACTTGTCAGAGCCTTTAAAACATAATTCTGCTGTATGACTTTCCAAGCGGAGGATTGTCTGTTCAATGGTTGGTACTCTATTTGTCTGGCATATTGGAAGGAATGATATTCCATGAAAATCACTCAGGGGAGCACTGGAGGAAATACTCTAGCCTTCTTTTCCTTTCCACTGAGGATGACTCCGGTCAATAAACAAAGCTGGGTGAGGAAATATCAGGCAACCCTGTTCAGGGTTCATAAGATGGGAGGTGGGTTCCTGTGTCTCCAGGTAGCTCCTGGCCCAGGCTCCCTAGATCAGGCTGGCAAAATGGGCTTCAACTAACAGAAACGCCTAGAATTGCTGCCACTTTTCTGGATGTTTCAGAAAGTTTTGAGAAACAGAAATATCTCAGGGATAGTAAAGGTGGGAATAGAAGGAACAAAGTTGTTCAGTTCTTTGAGTTCTTTCTAAGTTTTATGCAAAAAGTCACTTAGTAACCTAGCATCTTTAAAAACGATTTTTAATGATCCATCAGCTGACAACTTGATTAGAACCTTTTTTAAATTTGGTTGTAAGTAAGAATTATAAACTATTTGACTTGTAAAAACTTTGTCATATTTATTTTTTTCAGTTCTATATCTATTCCAGAAAGGTTTATCAAATAACTATTTATTATACCTATAGTTTTTCACTTGGAGTCACCGTGCTTAATCTGGGATACATGGGAAGGGTTGGGAAAGAAAATACTGTTTATTTTCATCAAATTTTGCTGACATTTTCTTCTGTAACAACAGAACAAGGTGATTGTAAAAGGGAGTTTGTAAAAGGAGAACCAACCACATGGTTTTACCCAAAACATGCTGCTGTCAGACAAAACAATTTTAGAAAACAGTAAGTGTAGATATTGAAGGTTCAAAATTTGATTCACTTAAAACCATCTGTACTTGCATAATGCCCTGGAAAATCTTCATGAGCCCCAAGAAATATATGCACCCCAGTTTGAAATCCAAAGGACATATACTTAGGAATAGAATCGAAGGTCATAGAATGTGTATCTTCGACTTTATTAGATAACAGCAAAATTTTCTCCAAAGTGATTATGCCAATGCATGCTCCCACCTGCAGTATACAAGAGTTCCCATCAGTCCACATTCTCTTTTTATTTATGGTATCTTTTTTCTTTTTTCTTTTTGTTAATTAATGCAATTAAATGTATGCACAGCAAACTTGCTAAGCTTTTATTAATTCTAATGTTTTATCTGTAGTTTTTTATTCTCCATGCAAAGAATATTATCTGCTAATGATGTTTTCCTTATTCCTTTTCAATCATAATGCCTGTTACTTCTTTTCAGCTTTACATCCTGTGCTAGCTAGAGCCTTCAGTACAATATTGAATAGAATTGTAAAAATAGTCACACTTGTCTTATTCCTAATATTGAAGAGAAAGCTTTCAGTGTTTGACCATTAAGTTTGATATCTGCTGTAGGCTTTTTTGCAGTTGCCACTTATCAGGTTAACAAAGTCCCTTTGATTTCTAGTGTGCCAAGAGATTTTTTTCATGAATGGATGTTGAGTTCTACCAAACTATTTTTCAGCATCTGTTGACACATTTTTTTTTCTGATCTGTTAATGCAGAGAATAACATTGATTTTTCTAATTTTTTTGTTTGTTTTTTAAACCTTGCAAACTAGGATAGACAGAACTTAGGTATGTTGTATTATTGTTTTAGACATTGCTGGATTGGCTTTGCTAATATTTTAAGATTGTTGTATCTATGCTCCTGAATGAGATTCACCTGCAATTTTCCTTTCTTAAACCGTCCAAATCAGGTTTGTTGTGTCAAGGGTATGCTAGACTCATAAAATTAGTTGGGAAATATTTCCTCGTTTATTCTACTTTGGAATAGTTTCTGTAAAAGTGAAAGTCTTTGTTCCTTGAGTGTTTGATTGGACTCCATGGTAAAGCCATCTAAGGTCTGTAATTTTCTCTGTGAGATTTTTAACTCACTGTTAATTTTGTTAATTGTTAGATGACTTTTCATGTGTCCTATTTCTTTTTGAATCAGTTTTGATAAGTTACATTTTTCTAGGAATTTGTCCATTTCATATAAATTTTCAAATTAACTAGCATGAAGTTGCTCATACTATCCTTTTATTATACCCTTAATGCTGAAAATTATATCCCCTTTTCATTCTTCATATTGTTTAGTTGGGACAGCTTTTTTTCTCTTGATCAATCTTGCCAAAGATTTGTTAATTTTATTAGTCTTTCCAAACAAGCAAATTTTATTTTTGTTTATCCTTTTTATTCCATGCTTATTTTGAAAATTTTATGCCAATCCCTGTTTGATTTAATCTTATTTGAGATTCTCTGTGCTTCCTGGACTTGTCTACCTATTTCCTTAACCAAGTTAAGAAAGTTTTCAGTCATTATATTTCAAATAGATCCTCAACCTCTTGCTCTCTCTCTTCTCCTTCTGGTACCCCTATGATGTGAATATTGTCATGCTTGATGTTGTCCTGGAGGTATCTTAAACTATTCTCAATTTTTTGGATTCTTATTTCTTTCTTGCTATTCTGATTGAGTGTTTTCTACTATCTTATCTTACAAATTGCTGATTCAGTACTCTGCTTCATCAAGTCTACTGGTGATTCCTTCTAGTGCATTCTTTTTTTTTTTTAATAGGAGAATCTTTTTTTTTAAGATTTTTATTGGTGAATTAGGGGGATGGGAACAGTGCTGGTAACTTGCTTGTCTGCATTTAATTTAGTTCTTTCTCTGGAGTTTTCTCCTGTTCTTTCATTTGGGATACATTTCTTTGTTTCCTCATTTTGGCTGCCTCTCTGTATTAGGTAGATCTACTATGTCCCCTAATCTTGGCCGGGTGGCCGTATGTAGAAGGTGTCCTGTGGGACCCAATTGCAGCCTCCCTGCTCACCTGATTCAGCGGCTGCGCAGCTTGGGCTGGGACTTGAACTGCTGTTGCTCAGAGCTCCAACTCTTGGGCAAGCTCTTAACCAACTGAGCCACTCAGCTGACCCTCCTTACCTTCTATTTTAATTAGCATTTTTTTTACTACTGAGGAGAGCAAGTTGTTTTTGTTTTTGTTTTTTCATATTTATTCACCATTTATGTTTCCCCTTTCATGAAATTCCTATTTGTGTCTTTAGTCTATTTATCTATTGGTATTATTGCTTTTTTTCTTGTTGATTCTCAAGAGTTTTTTTAAAAACACATTGTATATAACAGTACTCTATTAATTATATGTATTAAAATATCTTCTCTTTGTGGATTGACATTTTACTCTGTTTATAATGTATTTTGATGAAGAAAAGATGCCAATTTTAATGTAGTTGAATTTATCACTATTTTTTTTATGGTTTGCTTTTTTTGTATCTTAAAAAATTCTTTCTATTTCAAGATCATAAAGGCATTCCCTGTGTTTTTTTCTAAAAGTTTTAAAGTTTTACCATTTACATTAAGTACTCAATCCATCTGGAATTGATTTTTGTGTCTGAGATAGAATGAGGATCCATTTTAATTTCTTGCCATCTAGATGAAGAATTGTCTTAGCATCATTTATAGAATTTTGCATCCTTTCTCCACTGATCTGCAGGGCCAGCTTGGTCATCTAACAGGTTTCTAAAAACGTGTAAATCTGATGCTTTTTCTCCCTATTTTTTTCCACTGATCTGCCTAACTATCCCTGTATAAAATCACAAGATCTTAATTGCTATAGCTTTATTATAATGTCTTGATATCTAGAAGCACAAGTCGCGAACCCGGGGCTACTACTTCATCAAGAGTATCTTGACTGATCTTGATAGCAACATTTCTATAGCATTGAGCACACCTAGCACTCAGAGCTTCATTTCAATAAAAGGAACCAGAATCCTTGGAGAAATGGCTGACTCTAGCACTGGAGCAGAGAATATATGAAATGATCCTGGAGCATCTTATAGTGCCAGAAAGTAAGAAAGCACTGAAACATGCATGTGCACATACACGCGCGCGCGCACACACACACACACACACACACACACACACTGATGGGGGTGGGTCAAAGAGAAAAAGAAGCTCTGTGAAAGAGTGCCGGATGGCCAAAGCTGGAAAAAATTGAATAACAAAATTAATGAAGCAGTATTGTATTATAATCCAAGGTATAAAATAAATACCCATGAGCTACAATCATATAAGTAAGTGATTGAATAAATAAGTGTGAGGGAAAAGACAAAACTTTCATGCAGTGAAATTCCAAATAGTATGTGCTACTCTTCCCTCAAGGAGATGAAATATAACTCCTACTCCTTAAATGTGAGCTGTGCATAGTGACTTCCTTCCAAATGGTTCAGTATGGAAAGGAGGGGTGAAGAGTAACTTTACATTGGAGAAATCTGACAAATGTTATCTCTTCTATGCAATCAAGGTCAACATTGATAGTGATGATAAGTCCTGTTATTGTTGTACTTTTGTTGTGATGAAAATATAATTTTACTTTTGTAATCTTTCTTCCAAAACTCTTGACTCCAGTCTAATCATGAAAAAAAAATGCAAATACTAATTCAGGGGCATTCTGCAAAATATCTGACAGGTAACTATCAAAAGCATCAAAGTCATCAAAAACAAGGAAAGTTTGAGAAACTATTACATCCAAGAGAACCTCAGAAAACATGACATCTAAATGTAATGTATCCTGGATAGAATCCTGGAACATAAGAAAGAACATTAGGTAAAAATTAAGAAGTCAGAATAAATTATGAACTTCAGTTAATAATAATGTATCAATATTGGTTAATTATAACAAATATACTATACTAATGTAAGATGTTAATGATAGGAGGAGTATATGCAAACTTTCTGCACTATCTTTGCAATTTTCTGTAAATCTAAAACTGTCCTGAAGCTTAACATTTATTAATAAAATACTATAAAGAGCTTTATCCAGCATTTTTAGGTGTGTTATCACAGCAGGCATTTTACTCAACACTTGGTTTTCCATGTTTCCACAAATGGATATTCTCCACTGAGAACTTTCCTCACATATGTGATGTGCCCCTTAATTGGTATATTAGTCAGTGTTCTCCAGAGAAATAGAACAATAAGATGGAGCTATAGATGATGATAAAGATAACAACAGATACAGATATAGATACAAATATAGATATAATTTATTATAAGGAACTGGCTCACAAAATTATGGAGGCTGAGAAGTCCTGAAATTTACAACTGGCAAGCAGGAGACCTGATGGTGTAGTTCCAGTTTGAGTCTTTGTTTTGTTGGGAAAGAAGGCCTAAAACTAACAAAACTCCAACAGCAATGAGCACACTTAGTATCCAGATCATCATTTCTGATACCATTCTTCAATAAAAGCAACCACAGCTCCTTGGAGAAATGGCTGACTCCAAAATTTAGAGGCCTGAGAACCAGGAAAGCCTATGGCCTAAGTCCCAGCCCAAAAGCACTCAGATGGGAGAAGTTCTAACTCATCTTCCTCAGCCTTTTTATTCCACCCTTGTCTTTAGTTGATTCATTGAGGGCTAACCTACATTAAGAAGGTCAATCTGCTTTACTCAGTCTACCAATTCAAATGTTAATCTCATCCAGAAACACCTTCACAGACACACCCAGCACAATGTTGGACCAAATGTCTGGGCACCCATGCCCCAGTAAAGTTGACACATCATATTAACCATCACAGTTGGTGTCAACAGTGACCCAGACAGCAGATCTCCAGCCCTGGCAGCTGGGATCCCATCCTCTGTTCCACTCTCTGCATGGGAATTCAGCTGCAGGACCTGCTCTGCTCCCACGGTGAATGCTGTCAGGGGTACAGCCCCACTGCTACAATGAGGGCACATGAACACTACTGCCTGGGCCTGTTGTGAGGACTGAATGAGTGCGGGAAATGCACCGTGTAAGCTGTTCAGTTCCACAGAGGGGAAGGCTGTCATTATTCTACTTATTCGCCTATGGCCTAGCAGCATTTACATTCTCTTTATGTTTTCTAGGAAGAAATGAGAAGATAACATATCGGAAAAGCTATACTCATATGAATTCACAAAGAAAGGATGACTAGTATTGCCTGAATCAAAGGGAAGAGTAGCAGCTCAAATTTCTGTGTTGCTTTTGGCATACAAACCACTTTCTAATGCATTGTCTCATGTAATCCTACCAACATCCTAGTAGAGTGTGCTATCATTCTGCTTTTTGTAGATGTGGAGAAAAACTGAGAGAGGTTAAGTGACCGGCCCAAGATAACACGGCTAGGAAGTAACTGAATCGTGTTTTAACGTTAATCTTCAAATTCTAAATCCATATTCTTTTTACTGTATCACAATTCTTCTCCTAACAGGAAACAGTGAACTAAGCCCTTGGCAGCATATAGTTGCTAATAGTTGAAAAACAGATGTTTGTTTCTTCCCTATTTAAAGGAGCATATCCAAGTGAGGGGTAATAGTACAGTAATCCCTCACTTAACGTTGACAGGCTCTGCCACTTTAAGCAAAACAGTGTATAAGGAAACCAGTTTTACTGTAGATTAATTGTTGTAAACAAGAGTTAAGTTCCTACAGCATCTCATCAATATTATAATGAAATAACGTTAAGTGAAACTACGTTGTTCAAGGACTTGCTGTATCTGAGGAATCCAGTTTTATGTCACCTATTAATTCATGCATTCTGCCTCCATCTATCCATCTAATCAACAAATTGAAGGCCTACTATGTGTGGCTACCATTATAGGCACGGAGAGCACACATGATGACCCTCAGCCTCACCAGCATCATCATTGACAACAATATTTTTATCCCAGTTACATCACATGTGACTAGGTAGAATGTCACAAAGTCCAAGATCACAGGCAATAGTGTGTTGGTCACCAACATGGCACATACTCATTAAGACAGACATTGGAAGGCAGAGTAAAAAAGACACAGTCAGCTGAACGAAATGAAGCTATGCACAACTAATACATGAGGTACACAGGGATGAATCCACTTTGTGGGGGTGTATTGGGAAGAAGGACTTGTGATATTTGAATTAACAGAATTGTAAAGAACTTTTGTTCCTGAGTAGGCATCTTGATGAAAGCTTTTCACGTCATGAAGCAGGGCTATGTCTTTTGTTTCTTGTGATTTCCAGTAGGAAATTCAGCATTCACACCCAGCAGCGTGGGTTTGATTTGCTATGCTGGTACATAGTAGGTCTTGAACAAAAGTTGGTTTCTTTTGTTTCCTTTGATCCAGGAGGATATTTGTGGAATATTTTCCAGAGGAGCTGCTTTAATTTGGAAAGTAACATAAATTCCTCAGAAGAGAGAAGTATAAAAATATAAACTTTTTCCTGATTGCTTCTCTATCTAAACAATGTCTCTTATTGCTCTTTAAGACACAAATCAAATGTGGCTTCTGTCAGGAAGACTTCTTCCCATTCTGACAAGCACCACTCAGGGTCAATGCATCTGCTTTGTAACCTCATGGGACACATACCTGGGGAGTTGAACACACCTCACTGAAGCCTCTGCAGACATTACTTCTTCTCCATTGTTATTGTGGACGAGACACCCTGCTTCTAGCTTAGATGAATCCATTCAGACGTAAACTGGATCCTCTCCCCACTTACCCACTCAGCTACAGCAATTCTCTCTCACTTATCTTTGTTTTTTGTTTTCTACTTGGTCATTCCCAACAGCAAACATGTGTATTTCATCTCTTTTTAAAAAACTGTTAACCTCACCTCCCTTACATCGACTCCCCACTTAATCTCTGTCACATTTGTGCTGTATCCTCCATGGAATTTTCCTCAGCCAACAAAAATCAACCTTCCTCTGAAGAAGCTGACCATAGCCAATGACTAAGTGGCATGAGGTACCAAAAAGCTGGCCTATTGCCTTGAGGTGGGGATAACTTTATGCTGCAAACTGTTTTCGAAAGCTTTGCTATGAGATCAGACTGAAGCTAGTTGTCAGCTCAGACTATATTTCTGCTTAGTTTTTTTTCCTTTCCCTATACTGCTTTTCTCACTTCACTTTCTCTGAAAATCCTTTCCCCAATAAGTTACTGGAATAAGGATACCTGTCGTTGGTTGGGTACTCTGCTTCTAGAAAACACTCTGCTTCTAGGAACCAAGCCTAAGACAATGGGTGCCAGAAGTGGGTGGTCCTAGGAAGCTCTTAGGATGGGATTCTCAAATTGAATCACTTGCTGGCTGAATGGCAATGAAGACCCCATCACTGGTGTTAGGTGGACTATAGATTATTCCTGATGTATTCAAACATTGTTAATGACCAAGACTCCTACCTGTGATGAACAGTTGGAAAGAGGTGTGTCAGCTGGTACATTGTCTTTGGTAGTTGAGAGATGTAGAAGAAATATCAATTATAAGAACTAGGGAATCAGGTGGTTGATTCTAAGCAACACAGATTTCTTAAAATGGGAAAATGACAGGGTCCTATCTATTAGCTTACAATTTAAAGCAAAGTGTGAGAGCCATCAGGTATTTTTGACAGTATTTAAATACCATTAGAGCTACAGGGCAGACATTGCTTAAGATCAGGCACAAGACTTAGTTTTAAGAATGACGGAACTTCAGAGAAATCTGAATGATCAGCCTAGGCAACTATCCAATGAAAAAGTCATTGGATACAAAACTAGTGGCACTGTGTGTCTTGAAATGGGGAGATCTGGACAAATGTATGTGCGAACATTGACTCCTGAACCTTCTGGGCCTGCAGAAGTGGCCCAGTGCTTTTTTTTTTGGAAGATAGAGATCCCCCTGGCTTGAAAACTGTGCAGAGGTCTAAAATGAAACAGGTGACTTACAATATAACACGTGCATTCATCAGAATCTCTTTTCAACTTTACTGCTGGCTACCAGATACGTAATTAGAGTTACATCTCAGCTGAGCATGACGAGAAAAGTGCCAATCGTGCTAAGCAAGGAAAGAGATTATATACCAAGGAAGCTGTGGGACCAAGCTAACATGGAGTGCCAGGACCAGACATTGTGAGTGGGAGCATGCTGAGCATGGTGGACCAAGGTGGAGAAAAACAAAGATGGAAAATGGAGAGCTTATAAGTACGGGGCACTTCTCTGTCACACAGCATCTAACATCCTGACAAGGGCCCTATGTGATTGGTTTAACACCTTGCTGGAGTAACTCTTAGGAGTTTGAGAAAAAGTACTGTCCCAATTTATAAGAAGGAGGGATGCCAGAAAAATCATGAAAAATCAAAAAGGAAGGAATCATGAGCCATGGAGAAGTGGAGATAGTGGAATATTGTCTATCATGTGAGGCCAGAAAATGTGCCAACTAAACACGTTCTTTGGGATGGATCAAAGGACAATTTGTTTACTAAGATGATAAAGAATGCTCCAGTGAGAGAGCCAGAAGCAGTGAAAAACTGAGGAGTGATTTTCCGCTGTAGGTCAGGATTGATGATAGCAGATGCTACTGCAGAATTGGGTTCCCTAATAGCAATGGAACCTGAAATGGAAGAGGCCAAGTGACTGCACTTAACAATCAGAAATAGGGTAAACCTATTTTCCATAAGGAACACCAAGATTGGAATGGCAGCCAGGGGTCCATGACTGATAGGGATCTTGGAAATGGCTCATAAAACATGGCATTCTTAAGGACAATACAATAGAGAGGGACAACCAACAAGTCTATTGCTTAAAATACATAATCAGAAAAGTTCTGAGAATGGGTAATCAGAAGGCTCAGGCTGGCCAACCCAGTAGAAAATCATGATTTTTCAGTGTACAGACCAGGGGAGTTCCCAGATCCAGAGCCCACTGACTGAAACAAAGACAAGATCTCTGTGGGGGGAAAGAGAAAATCCTGCAACAACACAGCAACTATACACAGTAGTGGTTTCCCAGCCCTTCCCCCAATAAGCAAACAAATAAACAAACAAAAAATGGCCATTTACTGGGCTGGCCAAGTGGCGTGATTGTTAAGAACTGGCTTGGGATGCCAGAGGGCCCCGGTTAGGATCCCACATATGAGGGCCACTGACACTGCCCTCTACAGCTAAGATGCTGAACAACAGCTCAACCTGGAGCTGGGCTGCCGTGAGTCGCCGGTGGCGGCGTAGGCTGCAGCCTCTGTTGCAGTAGGTTGCCATGGGCTACCGTGTGTAGCCAGCAGCCAGCGTGAGCGGCCAGCAGCCGCAGTGAGCGGCCGTCCAGAAGCCGGCGACTGATCTGCCTCGCCTGGGAAGAGCGCAATGATGGTGCCAACTTGGGCCAGTGAAGCAACGTCCTCCACAACTAGACTGAAGAACAAAACAACAGCAACTTGTCTGTTCCCCTTCCCCCAATTCCCCACCGCCGTTCCCATCCCCCCAATTCCCCAATAAAAATCTTAAAAAAAAAAAGGCCATTTACTTAGATAATTGTATACTGGACACAGACAAATAACTGGATCTTTCAAGGGCTACAGAATACTGAGTATAAGTAGACACTAACACCCAGAATCCCAAAGTGCCATTGGTGTCCCTGTTAGAGTAGAGACTCCAGCGGTAAGGTAATAAATGGAGTCCTGGCCCAGGTCCACCTTACAATGGATCCATTGGACCCACAGACTCACATTGCTAAGTCCCTGATTCTTGAAAGTATAATCAAAATGGCCATACTTAGCAATTTGGTAGAACTCACATTGACCTATAGAGTAAAAGCTATAGTAGGAAGAAAGGCCAAGTGGAAGGCCCTGAAATTGCTCCTCTTTCCAAGATAGTAAATCGAAAACAATATCTCATCTTTGAGTACATGGCAGATATTAGTGTCACCCTCAAATCCTTAGTGGACTGTCATACCCCATTTACTTCACTAGTGCAAAAGCCAGAAGGGAAGGATCATGATAGATGTCTGTGGACTATCATGAACTTAACCGGTGTAGTCTTATTTGTAACGGCTGTGCTAGAGGTAGTGTCTTTACTAGAGGAGATTAACATGGTCTGAGATATGTGGCTATTGATCTAATGAATGTGTTGTTTTTCATACCCATAAGACAGGAAGATCAGAAGCAGTTTGTACTCCCACGGGACAAATAATAGTACACATTCACAGTGTTGTTGCAGGGCTCTGTTAATTTTTCCATTCTCTGTCATCATATAATCCAAAAGGAGCTTGACCATCTGGTCATCTTGAAAATGGTAATGAGCACATAACTGTGGAATGCATTAGTCCTATTATAGCAATCCATTTAGAGGCTGTTGTTGGCCTGATAGAGTGATGAAACAACCTTTTGAGGGTACAGTTGAGGGGTCAGATTAAAGATGGGTGCTGTCCTTTATGAAGTGGTATATAATGGGTCTTCGGAAAAGTCATGACAGATGTTTGCAACAGATGGCACTAGTTCATTTTTGGAAGTACTAGAGTCATTCACATCTATGTTATTGCTGTGTCATTTGACAGCTGACAGTTCTAGATTCATTCTAAAAAAAAACTGAGTGATTTGGTTGAGTTTTGGAGATTTTACAAGTTGAAGATGGAGGCCAAACTGCATTTTTGCCATATTTTACTCTTACTTCCATAAAGGGAAGAACATGCGTCAAACTTGTGAAAAGTTGCATAAAGTTTACAGTGGCAATGCTCTACAAGAACATCAGTGCCAACGATGGTTCACAAAATTCCATGCTGGTGATTTTAATCTCATTGACGCTCCTCAGTCAGGGAGGCCCACCGAGGTTGAGGATGACAAAATAAAGGCATTGCTTGAGTCAAACCCACATTACACAACATGAGAGATTGCAGAAACATTGAACATTCATCATTCAAGAGTTCACAACCACCTGAAGAAGCTAGGATATGTAAGCAAGCTCGATATTTGGGTTCCGCATGAACTCAAAGAAGTTCATTTGATGGCACGTATAAACATCTGCAATATGCTCATTAAACGTGAGGAAAATGATTCTTTTTTGAAGTGACTGATAATTGGTGATGAGAAGTGGATTGTTTACCACAATGTAGTGCGCAAACGGTCTTGGTCCCGACGTGATGATTTGCCTCAAACAGCATCGAAGCAGACATTCATTAGAGGAAGGTTATGCTCTCAGTGTGGTGGAATTTTAAAGGTGTTGTGTTTTTTCGAGCTCCTACCAAGGAACCAAACAATCAGTTTGAATGTGTACTGTCAGCAATTGGGCAGTTTGAATGAATCTATCATCCAGAAATGTCCAGAGCTTGTTAATTGTAAAAGAGTTGTGTTCCATCGCGACAACGCAAGACCACACACAAGTTTGATCATTACTCAAAAATTATTAGAGTTGCCATGCCCACCATATTCTCCTGACCTTACACCGTCAGACTTCCACTTGTTTCACTCTCTTCAGAACTCCTTGTGTGGTATAAATATTCAATTCAGATGAGGCTGTAAATCAGCACCTTGTTCAGTTTTTCACAAATAAATACAGGTCTTTTAGGAACAAGGAATTATGAAGCTCACTGAACTATGGCAAAAGGTTATCGAACAAAACGGGCAATATATCATTGATTGATCTTTGTTCTTTCTATAAATAAATGACTTTTGAAAAACGTAGACAAAATACATCATGACTCTTCTGAAGACCCAATACTTTAAACCAATGGCTATTATATACCGATATGTGTCTGATAAGTAGAACACATGAGTGAGCCACTTAGGAAATTTGTGTTTTGTTTGCCTGCAACTTCAGAATCTGTAGGAATAGCGGTCCTGGTCTTCAGAGAAGGGGATGCTTCTACCAAGGGACGCAGAAGAGTGCTACCTGGTCACTTGGGGACGGTCATGAAAGTAGATCAGCAGTCACAGAAAGCAATTACTATACTAGCAGGGACAGGAGACCCTAATCCTCCTGAGGATATAAAGCTTCTGCAACATAATAGGACTAGGAAAAAATAAGTTTGGCATGGAAGTAACCCTCCAGAGTGACTCTTGGTAATTCCATGTCCTATAAATGGGCAAGTACAATAACCTTAGTCCTATAGGACTCTATCCAATATCCTTCTTGGGGAAAGACCTCTATCAATGACTGATTGACATGGGGGTACAAAAGGCTAGGCCCTGTTGTCTCAGGGTGGGACTAACTCTGTTACATTATTTGTGCTTCGGTGTTTCCCCTTAGGATCGAAGTAAGGCTAGTCTCCAGTTGAGGTTGCATTCTTGCTTTGACTCTCCCCCTCCCTATCCTGCCTCCTTTGCTCCCCTTCTATCAGTACTCCCGGGAATAATCATGTGAACAAGAATGCCCCTTTCAGGCTCTTTCTAGAGAATCTTGCCTAAGACACAGGGGGTTTTGACAGTTTTATTCCCTGATGTATCAAATTCTGTAGGAACCAAAATGCATGGCCCACAAGAGGGACCTGGATAATATGTGTTAAATAAAACTGTAACTCATCACCCTGAATTGTCATGCTTGGTTTCCTTGCATTGATTGATTGATTGCTTGATTTAATTATTTATTTAGTGATTTGGTTTATTCATCTAAAATCATATTTCCTTCCAAAGAGGACAACATTGCCACCATTGCTCCATGGCACTGGGGGCACTGGACTCTGATGATTCTCTTGGCACAGTGGCCATTGGTCCTCCTGTCATAGAGGTTCCTCTGGCCACCAGAATGGGTTCTCCACTGTCTCTGTTCCTTGGATCAATCGCTCATCACGCAGTCTTACGCATTTGTATCTGATGGCTGAGTCTAAGGCACAAGCAGGGAAAAGTGAGAATCTGACTTCCAGCTCCTGCAATGGCAGGCAGGCTCTGCCCATTGTTATCAAGAGTCCTGGTGATGGGCTTCCCCAACCACAGAATGTGGGTTCAGGTTATAGGGAGCAAAAAGGGGTTCATATGCAGCCCACGGAACACAGTGCACTGCTCTTAAGTTCTTGTTATATCAAAGAAGCTCCAAGGCCAAGTCTTTCAACTTGTTGTCTATCTTTGCAACCCCAGTTTAAACTTGTCCCTCTCTTAAGATACCCTCTTTCAACTCTCATCACTGATTTTTGTAGACTGCCCACCTCATCCCTACTTTTTTCAACTAAATATTTTGTTGCCTCATTTACTTTATTCAATTTTGTGACTCTCCTACCCATTTCCCCTTTTGCCACCCCAATCAGGATTGTGACTAACGTCTCCCAGTTATGAATTGTAGTGGGGCAGTGTCCAGATTTTTTTAGCTTTCTTATTGATCCTCTTGGTCACCATTTTGTGACGATCTATTGTCAGGAACTAGCACACAGCCTGGAGAACAGTAGGCACTGAAGCACAAGAACTGGCAATTGAACCCATGAAAAACAATCAATAAGGAGCTCATGGATGCATAAACTGATGGATATTATGAAAAGTTACCTCTCTGGCTAACGACATAGAGAACACACAGATTCTGACTCAAAACCACAGCAGCACAGACACAGTTTCAATCCATTCCTTGGAAAATTGTGTCTGTATTCCAACATGAGATTTGACTTCCTAAGGCTGCTGGGTCCATGAGAAGTGTGGAGTGAGGGAAGGGCTGAACTCTGTTCCTGATTGTGTTGGGGGTGGGGGGAGGGGGGGGGGGGGGAGGAAGGAGCCCTCCCCTCAGCTATAGAAGAGATGGGGAGGACCCAAGGGTTAACAATAAAAGAAGCTAGTCCCCTGGCAAGGTCCTCCACCCTTCCCATCTTTTCCTATCTTTTTCTTGGCCTTTCCTTGGTGGCCAAGGACCTTACAACCTAAAGGCTAAAAAGCTCATTATCACCTGAGAGAAATGTAAGTAAACAAGCCATTACAATAATGAATTCTACAGCAAAAGACAGGAACAGAGGGAAGGAGCCTTTCTTGCAAAGGATTGGGCTGGAACTGGGCCATTTTCCAGCTACAACAGCAGTAAAAATGCTTTTGTGGGTTTCCAGACATGTAAATCAAACAGGATACTTCAAGACAAAAACGAAAGGCGGAAACAGTTTCTTTACCATTGATCCCTCAACCTGCATTCCAAAACTGGCTTTAAAGCTAAGAAGCCCTAATCCTTCAACCAAACAGAGGGAGGGAAAAAGATTGGATTTTAAAAGACCTCAGGAAATGAGATTGTCAATAGCTCTGGACACAGCACTAGTCAGAGGACTTGGGGAAATTAAAACAGATGAAAAAGAAGAGTTAAAAAATTATCCACAGAATTTGTATAAAGCAGGAAGCTGGAACCAGCTGAACTGCCTCCCCGATGTCTCCCCCTCTCTGTGGACGCTTTAAATGCCAAATCTAGGGGTCCAGGAGCTGCCATTGATATGAATGGAAACGCAGCGCTTCTTTTGGTGAATTGTATTAGTGTAAGTGACAGGTGCTCTGCTTGCGATTTGAGTCACAGGAGCCTACTGTGTCTGATGTTTTAGTAGCAATTTAGGTAAATATGCCGAAACCCATGTGTTCATCCAGGTGTTGGACAAATCTAGCCCAGGGTGCAATGGGGCCGGCACAAATCTGTACCCCAGATGAAAGATGCCAAGTTACAAATTAGTGCAATTGAAACAGAAGAGATTTGACCAAGGGAAAGCTTGAAGAGATCAAAGGAAAAGTCGAAGGGAAATTGGACACAGTTGCATGCTGGTTCATTAGAAGGCAAAGGGTACTTAATTATTTTACTCCAGTTTTGTGGGGTTTTCCCCCCCTTCAAAGAATTGGGTTAATGCTTGCACTCTAACAGTTTGGCCCTAAATTTCTCCAAATTATAAGAAAGCTCTGTGTCACAGTGATATGTTAAATACAAAAAAAATGTCCTGCATCATTAAAAATCTGGGTCTAGGCATGAAATTTCAAGAGTATTCAAAATCAGAACCCTGTTTTGTTTTGTTTTGTTTTGTTAATTTAGTTATACATAGGTGTCACCAAAGAGGTATATTTATGTAGGGTACCATCATTTCTCTGTATTCTTATTTATTTATTATTTGCCCGTGAAACATTGACATAGGTGGATCCATTTTAAAATAGAGTCAGTGCAGTCGTTCCAGAGGAATTGTTTGTACGCCTTGCTCCTTGAACCAATGACATGTTTGAACTGGGCAAAATAACTTTTGGACTGGGCCAAAGCAACATTGTCTTACAGTTTTGTGTAAAGCTGACAGGAAAGCAGGCATCTTGACCCCAAGAACCATTGATAATGGACAAGCCCTCTGAAGACAGAATCAGTAACGAGTCACGTATCGCTAAAGAGTAACTCAGTTTGTTAGCCCCAATAGAAACGCCTTTCTTCTAGTCACGTAATTATTTCCCTTCCTTTTCTCATAAAAACCATTTGCCTTATCCCTGAAATCAGGACACAATTTGGGTTTCTTGCCTGGATCTCTGCCTCGTAATTGCAATTCTGTGATGAAAAATAAATGGTTATTGCCTCTTGCTTTGACTTTTTATTTTTAGGTTACCAAAAAATGGGATCTCACCAGACACAGAACGTGCCAGTGCTTTGATCTTGGACTTTGCAGCCTCCAGAACTGTGTTGTTTATAAGCCACCTAGTCTGTGGTTTTTTTTTGTTAAAGCAACCAGAATGGACTAAGGCAGGGAGAGAGGGTGAGAGTGTAAGCAGAGAGGCCAGTTAGAAGGCGATGGCAGAAGTACAAGTGAGGAAGGCTGCTGGCTTGGACTAGCGGGACCATAATTGATATGAAAAGACATAGTGATGATATAACTTGGAGATGGAGTTGACAAGGAGTGCTGTTGGAACGAATGCAGGGTGTTTCGGAAAGAAAGGAAATAATAATGAACGTCACCTAAGTATATAATGTGTCCCAAGAGACTAGGTTGGATGCCTTAAGCATAGCATGAAGCCATCACAACTAGTGACACAACAAATATTCTTCAGTACATCATCAGCTCATTTTTAAAATTTCTATTATATATTTTTATAATGTACACATATATTAATATTATAGTGTATCTATATCTATATCTAAGTATATATGAATGCAATTATTCCTGTATTGACAGTGAACGCTCAAATATTTTTATTGATATGCACCCAATCAGAATGTTTTAGAAACCACCGCAAAGTGCAAGATGTTGAGCTAGTTCTTAATTCTCTCTGGGATTAAATTTGATTGTCTGCAAAATAAGGAACATGAAAGTAAAGCTGAATATTTATTTCTTAGACCTTTCCCTACTCTGGTATTCTGTGAGTCTATCATTTTATGTCTGAAAAGTAATTTCCTGAAATTTATAAAAAATGCGAATTAGAATGTAGAACATAGGGTGCCAACTATAAGCCATGCCCTAGGCTAACAGCTTTGTGTATATAACTCCTTCAATTGCAGCAGACCTGTGAGGGAGATATTGTTTTTCCCATTTTTCAGATAAGGAAACAGAGTCAGATATCTAAATAAATTTCAGATAAGAAAGTGGACTCAGAGAGGTCACATAGTGGAAGAATTGGGAATTTAAAACCAAGATCCCACTAATTGCAAACTTCTGCCCATCCAACACATTAACATTTTGAAGCAGAAAAGAAAATTTATGTTTGGGCTTTCACCTGACCTTTATATTTATTTATAAGAAATGCTCCATCTTATTTTCCTTTGGAAGTGCCAGGGGTCTTGCCAATTATCACTGTTAACTTGTATATTCCCAGTTTCTAGTACAGTGCCAGGAACATGGTGGCGTTCCATAAACATTTGTGGAAGGAAAGACTGACTGACTGACTAACTGACTTACTGATGGACTGACTGACTGAATCACATGGTAAAACATATTCTATGCCAACCAAAAAGCCACTCTTGCAAACAGAGAAACTCTGAATTTTGATTTTGCCATAAAAAATAAATCCAATATGAGCCTTCCTTCAGATCTATATTGCACTGAATACAGAACCAAAACATGCATTTAAATCACTTATATCTAACTTTTTACGATGCCATTGAGAATGGTGTTCTTTTTGCATTTGCAGTTAAAGGGTAGAACAGATGGTGGAAGTTTAGTTTCAAGTGATGGGCCCATTAAAATAACTTATGCTGTTGAGTGACTGTTCACTCTAATGGCTCCATTCATTATATCTGAGTTTTCAGGCTCCAGAATACTTGGGAAGGGAATAAGACTTCAGGAAATGTTTGCTATATCAAGAGATTTCCTGGATTAAGACTGCGGATCCACAAACTATATCCTTGAAAGTGAGTGCTTGCTGGAGGCTTTGCAACAGGATGTCTGTTTCATGGAACAGCCCACCTTGAGAAGGACCTTTCCAGGAAGAGACCTGGAGTTAGGAAAGAAGGTTCAGGAGAACAAGTGTCAAGCTCCCTTGAACTATTTTTTTCTCTTTTTCTGTCTTCTATGACAATGGGTTTGACTAATAAACTTTTCTTTTCTTTTCTTTTTTTTAAGATTTTATTGGGGAATTGGGGGAGGGGAACAGACAAGTTGCTGTCCTTTTGTTCTTCAGTCTAGTTGTGGAGGAGGTTGCTTCACTGGCCCATGTTGGTATTATCATTGTGCTCTTCCCGGGCAAGGCAGATCTGTCACCGGCCTCTGGACGGCTAATCACGTCGGCTCTTGGCAGCTCACACTGGCTGCCAGCCACTCACGCTGGCTGCCGGCCACTCACGCTGGCTGCCGGCCACTCATGGTAGCTTATGGCAGCCCACTGCAGCAGGGGCTGCAGCCTACGCCGTTGCCAGTGACTCTACTCAGGGCAGCCCAGCTCCAGGTGGAGCTGTTGTTCAGCATCTTAGCTGTAGAGGGCAGTGTCACTGGCCCTCATGTGGGATCTGAACTGGGGCCCTCTGGCATCCCAAGCCAGCTCTTAACCAACGTGCCACTCGGCCGGCGTTTAACTAAAGAATTTAACAATCACAAAAACAACTCTAAAGATAGGATGAAAGAAGAGAGAAATCACAAATGTGAAATAAGGGTGTGGAAAAAAGGAAGGCTGAGACCCAATGGCAAGAGCTCCTTATCACCAGTCTAACAGCGAGGAAGTTCACACCAGGAGCTGGGATATATCAAGCCCTTTCTATCTGCTATACTGTCTCACGTTTACCTCGATTTGGTTGGCCAAATGGTCGAGTGGAACACACATCCTGGACTGGAAATTAGGATCTCTGGGTTCCGGTAACAATGGCTGTCAGCAAGTGCCAAGTGCTACATTCTGTGCTGGGAAATTCCAATGCATCAGTTCATCTAATCTTCTCAACAGCTCGGTGACAAATTAATATTGTCTTCTTTTTGCAATTGACAAAGGCAAGCATGCCCAAGTCACCAAGCCACTAAGTGGTAGCTCTAGGATCCCAACCCAAGCCTATGTGTAAACCACTGGGTTTAGCCCAGAAAGGGCACGGGTGGCCTCAGAAGGATGAGAGTCAGTGGGGAAGTCAGAAGTGAAGAGAGGGAGGGTGGCCAAGTCTTTAGGCAAATTATAATGCAAAGAGAGAGCAGAGCTATGGCAGCCAGAAAGAATCAAGGGAGGGTTTTCCAAGATGGCCGAGGCTTGGGAATATTTAGGTATTGATGGGAAGGAGACGAGAAGAAGGCAACAAGGAGAGAAGAGAAGGGAAACTGAAGAGGGAAGAGATAATTAATGGCGCCATCGGGCAAGGTGACTGAGTAGGTGAAAAGGGAGGAGAGAATGCACAGGCAAAGGGCTTCTCCTTGCAATGGAGCATGGGAAATTTTCCTGAAGGCAAAGCTGTGAGGATAAATTAGCACATAGAGGGAACAAGGTTAAGGGGCCATCAACTCGGTTAGCCTTCATTGTTTTTAGCAAAAGAGAAGACAAGTCTGTGAACTCAGAAGGAAATGAGGAGCTTTAAGCAGAGTGGAATGGTTTGAAACACTGCAGACAAATAGAAAGAAAGCTGACTTGAGAAATGCACAAAGTGTTGCCAGGCAACACTGAAGACTCAGATGAGCTCAAAGAATAGTAACGCAAACACACAGTAGTCCACGCTAGCATTGGGAGAATTGATGCACTCGTGGCCAGGAGCCAGGTGGGCACTTGGGGGAAAAAGCTGCTTAGATTGACCCAGGCATGGGGGTTACAGTTGCTCAAGAGCAATGACCTAAGAACTCTCTCTTGTTTGGCCTCCAGTAATCACCAACCGCCACATTCTGCTGAGTCTGGTTCCTAAATTTCTCTTGTGTCTATACTTGCAGTCTTGGCCCGAGTTCAGGTTAACATCACATTTCACCTGGATTACGGTGACAGCCTCTCTTCAATTCCAACACTATATTCTGAATCAACATTTTTAAAAAGTGAAATGATCACATTCTAAATCCCTTCAATTCCTTTCCTTTCCCTCAGGACAATATCTACACTAAAGCTCCTTGGGCTTAACTCTCATCAAGCAAAGTCATCAAACTTTCTAACCGCACTGAGTTTCCTGCACTTTCCCAAAGATGCCTGGGCCTTTTCTTAACTCTGAGCCTGTGCCTGGCCCCTCTCTCAGGAATCATCTTCCTCCAGTTCTTCAAGGTGTAAACCCTTGTTTCTCTATCAGGTCCCATAGAATACCTCATTTCTTCCAGCAAGCCCTCTCTAGCTTCCAAATTTGAATAGATGCCTTCCTGTTATGCTCCCATAAGCACTTTTCCATCAGAGCATTATCAGTCTGCGTTGTAATAGCAAGTTTCCTTCTCTATCTCCTGCCAGTAGGTTTTGAGCATCATGAAACACAGCTGTTGTGTCTTCTTTACCAATGGGTCCCCAGCACCTCACACCATGCCTGGAACACATAACACATTCAATATATATCAAGTGAATATTATTGAAACCAGACCTCCAAATTCTGAGCCTCTCTTATCTGTAGGCTGTCTTACCTGTAGCACAGAAGTTTAAAAACATGGCATGCATATATTTGAAAAAGGAGATTTATTCACACAACCTAATGAGCTAACTAGTTAGTATCATTAAACAAGCAGCATTTACCCCAATGGCCTGAAAAGAGTCTATTTTGATAAAGGATGTGCCAGGTTTCTAACATCAATGCCAAATTATTTCTTAATTAACTCACAGGTACTCTCAATAAGAAAGTCAAGTATTGATTATAAATGAGAATTAAGATAGAAGAACCACTTCCTCCCAGATTTTAAAAATAATATGTTGTAGCTATTACATAATCAAGGTAATCTTTGAATAAGTTTTATGCAATATCTAATCTGTTGTCAATCCTATGCAGTACATTTTTCATCTCAGACATTATAATTTTCATCCTTAGAATTTTGATTTGGGTCATTTAAAATATCTTCTATGTCTCTATTTCACATGTTCAGTCTTTTCTCTAGCTTCTTAAACATACGGAATACAGATATAACTTTTAATTGTTTTGTCTGCTCATTCTATCATCTGTGTTATTTCTCAATTGATTGGTGTTTCTCCTAATCATGCGTCATATTTCCTTGCTTCTTTGTGTACCTGATAATTTTTGATTTGGTGACAAATAGGGTAAGTTTCTCCCCTCTATTGATGCAAACTCTTATTAACAACTGCCTTGTGAATTACAAGGTTGTCCGCTTTGGCTCTGGGCACTGTTCTCTTTAATCCTTTCAGTAGCTCTTTCCCTGGTTTTGAATGGTTTCCTCAAATGCATGTATTGATGACTGGAAAGCCAGGCTGGAAAATTGAGCATAGGCTGGATGACTCTAGGACTGCTCTATAGCTGTGATCTGGAACTTTCTTTCACGGCCTCTCTGTTGGATTCCCACGTTTTCTTATTTCTTGGTCTGTACCCCTTTTTTGCTGAAATACATCTCCCATTAGATGAGTGTATGGGAGAGAAAAATTTTAAATCCATTCATGTCTGAAATGGCTTTAGTTTACACCCAGGCTTGATTGATAGGTGACTTAATAGAGAATTATTTGTTGAAAATAATTTTCCTTCAGAATTTTGAGGACATTGCTCTGTCTTCTAGCATATTGTGTCACTGTTGTATTTTCTAATGCCATTCTGAATCTAATTTCTTTGTATTGACTTGCTTTTTTATCTAAAAACTTTAATTCTTCTCATGTTCACTGGTAGTCTAAAATTTCTTAATGCTGTGTCTTGCTGTGGGTCTCTTTTTATTCACTGATGAGGAGGCTGCTCAATCTAAAGAGTAATGTCTTTCTATTCTGAGAAATTTTTCTGTACTATTTATGTGATCATTTCCTTTCAATTTTTCTTCTCTTTTTTCTTTCTAGAATTCCTATTAGCTGAATATTAGAAGCCCTAGATTGGTTCTCTAATTTTTCTTACCTCTTCTATCCTAATGTTCACGTCTTTGATTTTAGCTCCAGTTTTTGAAAGATTTTCTTGACGTTTCTACCAATCTTCTTATTTAATTTTTCATTTCAGTTATTATATTCTTAAAATCAAAGACTTATTTCTTTCTTATTGCTCCTTTGCTGTGTCACCCTGTTCTTTTTCATGGATTCAATATCTTGCCTCATATCCTTGAAGATGTTAATAATAAAATTTTTTAAATGTTCTTTTTCTTTCCTATTGTCTTTATTTCATCTGAGTTTCTTTTTCTCTGTTTCTATCTCTGTCTGTCATGCGGACATCTTTCTGAAATTTTTCATGTATCAAGTGATACTTCATACCTGAGAAGGCAATACTGAAACATGAGTGGAAGCTCTGTGACAGCCAGCCTCACAGAGGTCGCCTGGAAGCAAACTTAGACTTTCACTGGGAGACCTCCACATGGTCAGGGTGTCGAATTCATAGCAGATTTCTCTTGAGCAATTTCATTTCCCCGAAGAAGAATCTCATGATCCCTGCGTGTGCTGGTGGTGGCGGCACAAAGATGAAATACCCCTGGCTGATGAAAGTCTGGAAGCAAGTCAGGGAGCTGGGACCGGAGGCAGGTGCAGTGTCTCATCATCTAGTCTACAGACTTTCACTTAACACCTCTGATTTCAACCTGATGCCTCACACCTCTGCTCTCCTCTGGTGTCCTCAAATCCTGAGACTAGCCCTCTGGTCCAGTAGAGGCAGAGCGAGATGTGTGGGTATCAGGTGTCCTCTCTGTGTCAGATTTTCAATCGGTTCTTGTATTTTCTGTCTTGGTCCTCACCTCAGCCTTCAGCAGTTCATGGAGTTTCCAAGCCCCAAATTTTCTTGGGTTCTGTTGGGTAAACACAGACTCAAGTGAGGTTGGGTTGGGAAGTCTTGGGGACCTAGATAGCCACTGATGAATAGAACATCCATGACCAAATGAAAACCCTGCACAAAGGCCAGTGAATAGAGTATGTTCAATGAGAAAGAGACTAGTAAAAAAAGGATTGGAGTAAAACACGAGTTACATAATGTAGGGTTAGTGAGGCCAAAGAATGAGGCTTGGCTTCAGGTCACCGAAGATCTGACTTTTTGTTTTAAGAGCTCCTGTTGCTGTTAGGAAACTGGGTATGAAAAGATCATGAGGGGAAGCAGAGACCAACAGGGATGGATGAAAAAGAAGGAGGCTTGCGCTAGCGGCTGGGAGTGGAGAAGAAAAGCGTTAAGATCAGAGACATATTTAGCAGGTAAAATTGACAACACTTACTGATGGACTGGATAAGGAATTTGAGCAAAAAGGCTCGTGGACAATGCCTCAGTTTCTGTCTTGGGTTGATTTGGAATTGTGGTACCATTTGCTGAGCAGGCAATGACACATTGGGTGACCACGTGGAGGTGAAGGTAGATTGGGACTTCATTTTATACTGATCCACAGCATACCTGGGACTGAAAAGTGCTGGCACAGAAGCACGGGCACCATCTTCCTTCCGCAGATTGCCGCAGAATGCCAGTTCAGCCTCCACTTACTTTACACTGAGTGAGATAGGTGAAACTGACCTCTCTATGAAATCTAATAGGCTGGAAACCAGTGAGCTTTAAATGAATATCTACCCCCAGACTCCTGTGGGTCACAGAGCAATCACCCATCTTAAAGTATGACCGTTTGCCTCACATTTCTAATGCCGTTTCAAGGATACCATTTCTAACGCCAGTTCAGATCGGCCATTTTATTCTGCTGGGTTTCTTTTCAATTCAACCCAATTTTAACCCCAATGTTCAAGTCATTTTTTTCTCCCATTATGCCCATAAATGGAAGCAAATCATACCATCTTGTGTAAATACAGCTGTTTTTCTCTCTTCTCTTTTCTCATTTTAGGTGAAAATCTTCTTTCTTCTTTTTTATTAACAACACTGCCCCCTCCCTGCGCCCTGCTGAGTCCCCACCATCAGCCCTTTCTGTTCCTCATCTCTGTGCTCTTTCCTGTTTCTCTGCAGGAGCCCCTGCAGAGATGTTTTCCTATATAATCAAATTATAGGTCAAATTCATCAAAGAGATAGCACACAGGTACATTTCCTATGAACATTGAAACTAATGCAGCAAGTAACACATTCTTTGTTTAAGTGGGCACATTGGTAAACAGTAATGCACTTCGATAACGAAAGAGGAAATAAGGAATCGAGTTGAAAAGTATATCAAAATGCCCGGTTAAACTGAAAAGCTGTGCAAATGTACATTGCCATCACCGCCATTATTATGACCATGTTTGAGTATTATATATTATGTAAAATAGTCTATATGTTTTCTAGTTAATTAGTTGATTGCAATAAATATATTCCAGGTGCCTAACAGGAGGTACACACTGCGCTAAGCATAGGAGATGCAGTGATGACAGAAGATGGTCCCTCTGTGACAAAGGGACAAGGCAAAGGAACAAAACACAGGAACAAATACCTTTGATGGAGGGAATGGGAATGCCGGTAGTGGCAACAGCAGGGAGAAGGACCGCAATAAAACCTGCAGAGGGAGGTACTGTAGCTGAGTGCCTATTGGGGTCAGATATTGTGAATATGCTTTATATACATAATCCCATGTGATCCACAAGGCAGTCATACAAAATAAGATTATGACCTTCATCTTATAGGAGAGAAAACAGGTACAGCAAGGATAAGTCATTGGCTGAAAGTCACCAAGATAGGGAATGGCAGATAGAATGAGATAGAGAGCGCTCTCTGGCACCAAAACTCATATTTCTCCCTTCCCTACTTTTCCCAGGCTTTATATTCTCCTGAGCTTTCTTGTGAGCATATGTTACTTTTTGTATTTTTTAAGAAGCTAGCTTATTTTTCAAAAAAATGCCTCAGCATATTCCAAACCATCTCAGCCAGCATTCACAGATAAGGCCCCAATCAACTCAGGAAGGCTCGACTCAGGGTTCTAGGACCTTAGAAATGGGAGAAAGAAGTACTGATTGGACGCCTATTGTATACTGAGCACCAAGTTTAGCTCTCACAAACACATCCTCATTTCATCACACCAATTTAATAAGATGGATCCGTATCCTTACTTAACAGTTGAGTGAATTGAATAAACTGAGTCTCTGAGGAGTAACATGACTCACAAAGCACTATCAATAGTTAAGAGCATGGGTTTTATTATCTGACAGACTTGAGCTCAAATTCCATCTCTGCCACTGTGTGACCTTGGACAAGAAGCTTCACCTCTCTGAGTTTCAATGTTCTCATCTATACAATAACATAAATAAGGCACCAAATTCATAGGAGTGGATTTTTTTATTTCAGATATAATTGAAATCTAGTATTACGTTTGTTTCAGGTACACAGCATAATGACTCCATATTTGTACATATAATAAAATGATCACCAGAATGTGTCCAGTTATTCCAGCATCACAAATAGTTACAAATGTTTTTCTTATGATGAGAACTTTTAAGATTTACTCTCTTAGCAACTTTCAAATATGTAATACAGTGTTAACTGTAGTCACTATGCTACGTTATTACACCCCCATGACTTGTCTATTTTATTACTAGAATTATGTAGCTTTGACCACCTTCATCCATTTTGCCATCTACAAGCAAATACTTAGCTACCTACATACAATACATACATACATACATATAATTTTCTAATCTTTTCTTTACACAAATGGTAGCATAAGATACACTTTCTGAATCTTACTTTTTTTCCTTAATACATCTTGGCAATCTTCCCATAAATATACATGGATAACTTCTTCATTGTGTAGGTAAATAAAAATGTATTAGATTGTTTCTGCTCTTCTGCAATTACAAACAATGATGCAAAGAATCACCTTGCACATACATCAGTTCTCCTGCATGAGATCATAAATGTTGGATAAATTTCTAGAAGTAGAAGTGACAGGTCAAAGAATGCATGCATTTGTAACTTTCACAGCAGCTTCAAATTGTCCTTTGTAGAGTCGTGCAGATTTGCACTGCTGTCAGGTACATATAAAAGTACTTGCTTTCCTGTGGCTCCAACAATTTCCAAATTTTGGATTTTTGCCAATCTAGTAGGTGAATAATGACATTTCCTGGGTAGTTTAAAATTTTCATTTCTCTTTTTATGAGTAAGTTGAACTTCTTTTCATATGTTTTGTATTTCCATTTATATCTTTTTATTTTCTATCTGTCCACATCCTTTGCCCGTTTGTCTTTTGATGGTGAGAGTGAAATAATAGAAAATATATATATTGGTCTCTGCCTCTACTCTTGTCACAGAGCTCCTAAAACCCTTGTAATTTCCTAAGTGATAAAAACAACAGGAGCGCCTTTTGTTCTAATGTTTGGTGTTTGGCTCTGCTTCCAGACCTTGAGTTCCTAAATCCCTTGGAATTTTCTGGGTGATCTGAGTGTCTTTTATTGTAATGAGGTGACTCTGGGTGGGTTCCTGGTTCACTCCTGGTCACCAGAAAGGCAAGGCCATGATTAGAAACTTAGAATTTTCAGCCCCACCCACCCATTCTCCAGAGAGTGAGAGAGGGGCTGGAAACAGAGCTCATAAGTGATCATGCCTACATGATGAAGCCTTAGTTATTATAAAAATCCCAATGGTATGGGGCTCAGAGAGCTTCCGAGTTGGTGAATACACAGAGGAGCTGGGAGAGTGGCACATTCAGAGAGGGCGTGGAAGTTCCGCCCCTTTCCACATACCTTGCCCTACATACCTTCCTTCTGGATGTCCATCTGTATTCTTATCCTACCCTTTTATAATAAATGGGTAAATAGTAAGTAAACTGCTTTCCCGAGTTCTGTGAGCCACTCTAGACAATTAATCCAACCCAAAGAGGGGGTTGTGGGAACCTCTGATTTATAGCAAATCAGTCTGAAGCACAGGTGACAACCTGCACTTGCGAGTGGCATCTGAAGAAGGGATGCGGTCTTGTAGGACTGAGCCCTTAACCTGGGGGATGTGGTGCTCTCTCCATTAGACAGTGTCAGAATTGACTTAAATTGTCACAGAACTGGTTGGTGTGGGGAAAAAACAAAAAATAAAAAACAAAAAACCAACACACTTCTGGTGTCAGAAGTGTTGTGAGTGTGTTACCGTGTTTCCCCAAAAATAAGACCAAGTCTTATATTAATTTTTGCTCCAACAACCTACATTTATTCATTTATTCATGTACAAAAATCTACATTTATTCAAACAGTCGTGTCTGACTGACGATCTTAACTAGGGCTTATGTCTGGGGTAGGGCTTATATTACGAGCATCCTGAAAACTCTTGCTTGGGCTTATTTTCCAGTTACGCCTTATTTTCAGGGAAACACGGTAGTAGTGTGAGAGTAAAGGGGACACACAAGAGAAGTGAAGGTTTTCTAAACGGTGGGTCCTTCTCTTTCCATTTCCTAATTAGTTGTTTATCTGGAACATGAGTTGCAATTGTTTCTCCTGATTTGTCATGTGTTTCTGAGGTTGTGTAGTGTTTTCCTTTGCACCTTTTTCCTGTAGAACGGGCAAGGGGTTGGGTCAGCCCTTGCCAAAGCTGTAGACCTCTGGGTTATGCTGATTAGAGCCAGTGATCTCGCTAGGAAAATGGCAGCAATTGCTACAAATAATACACACCAAGTAGTACAAAGAAAAGGTACCCAGCTGTATGATACAGTTTTCTTTTTCCTTAACAAATAAAAATTAGCTTTGAAGAAGTGATTTGCTCTGAAGTCTGAGCTTGATAAGGTTTGCACATGTGTTTCTCTTTTACTAAAGAGAACCCATTTGGATTTTTAAAGAAAAGCTTAGACAAAGATGTTAATCTCTTATCTCAGACTGAAGTACCTATGATTTTTGCCGTAATACTTGAACCATGTGACCTTACAAAGCTCCCACCAGAGGATCACTTTCAGGAGCCAATTTTATGAAAAGTGAACAAACTCCTTCAGAAGTTGGTTTGAAAAATGAAAGGTAAAAAGTGACAACTTTGTGATACCATTTAAGAACAACAGATGGTTTAGATAAACACAACACTTATACTAAACCCTGGCTTAGGATCACATTTAATCACGGTAAAATCTATCCATGAAGGGCATCCCTGGGTGCTTTGAAGTTCAGGGAGGTTGTGACCAGAGATTTTCCGTCATTACAGCATATCACGTGGCAAGTAAGTGTGCAAGAAACATTCGCTGATTGACTGATACACTTTGCTATGCACAGTACAGTTTCTACGAATGCAGAAATTTCTCTGAGGAGTCAAAGCACCTTCAATTTATTAGCATGAGACATGCACATGGGAAAGCTTAGCGTCTTTCTTTACCCTTAAGTGATGAGAATCACTTAAATGAGCTGTTTGACATAGGAATAGCAGCAAACTCTTCCGGTGACTCCTCCAGCAGAGATGTCACTGGGTGCTCCTTGCCCAGTGCTTCACTGCAGCTTAAAGGCAGCTGGTGAGCCATCCACACATCACCCAGCTTGGCTCCCGGATTCCAGGGCTCCCACATGGCCTAGACCAGGAGACCTTACGCCAAACTGGCAAGAATACAAAAGTCATCCCGCCCTACCTCTCACATCTCTAAAACTGGCACAATTAAGACAGTAAACTCTATCATAGCTAAATATGCGTGGAAGGAGGTTAATTTTGTGAAACGTACAAGTTATCATGTATTATCACACATACATTGAACACTTGCTATGTGCCAGACACTCTTCAAGTTTAGGAGTCCCCGCAGTGAACAGGACACACAAGACCCCAGCCCTCACGGGGAAGACAGAAAGTAAATATGTGACAGCATATAAGCAAAAAGAGTCATACAGGGGACAGGGTGACTCACACAGAGTAGTCCAGAAACGCCTCTCTGAGGAGATAGCTTTTGAGCTGCAAGCTTCACAGAATGAAAATGAACAAGACATAGAAGAGCTAAGAAAATAACAATAGAGGAGCAGGGATCTATGAGGGTGAACCCTGTACTGAGAAATTTAAAAAAGATTCAAAGAAGAAGAGGTGACGGAGTTTCAAATAATGTGTGTGCGCGCACACACAGTCAGACAGTTAAGTTAGCAAACTTGTTGCAACGATGTTGCTAACCTCTTTTGATATCAGAGGGATTATTCATTATGGATTTGTACAAAATGGACAAACAGTGAACCAAGTTTACTATTTGGAAGTGCTGAAAAGGCTGCATGAAAAAGTTAGATGACCTGAACTTTTCGCCAACACTTCATGGCTCTCGCATCACAACAATGCACCAGCTCACACGGCACTGTCTGTGAGGGAGTTTTTAGCCAGTACACAAATAACTACTGGAATACCCTCTGTACTCACCTGATCTGGCCCCCAATGACTTGTTTCTTTACCTGAAGATAAAGGAAATATTGAAAGGAAGACATTTTGATGACATCCAGGACATCACAGGTAATACGACAGCTCTGATGGCCATTCGAAGAAAAGATTTCCAAACTTGCTTTGAAGGGTGGACTAGGCACTGGCATCGGTGCATAGCTCCCAAAGGGGAGTACTTCGAAGGTGACTGTATGTAACACTTTTTCTAGGGTGAGTTCACAAACTTAATTGTCTGACCTCATGTGTGTGTGTGTGTGTGTGTGTGTGTGTGTGTGTGTGTAAAATAACCACCATTGATCCATCTCAACCATCCCATTATACAGACATGAAAACAGAGGCTCAGAAAAATTATAGTAATTTTCTAAAGGCCACCTAGCTTGAGCAACATGCATAAAGGTGACCTTCCTGAACCCCAGCCAGCTAGCTGTCCTTACACCATGATGCCTCTTTTATATGCTCCAACATTAAACTTCCATAGATATTCCAAATCTGTAACATGTCTCCAATGTGGAGGCAGATACAATGATTTAGCTATGGGGTTGGAGGATGTGAGAAAAGCACTGAAATGTATATTAAAGTCTTCCATTCAGAGAACTACCCAGTCAGTCAGGATTCTCAAGCACCATAAAAGCAATTTTAAATGATTAAAAAAAAAAAAAAAGGTCATTCAATAATCCCCAAAGAGCGATGGAAAAGAGAATGATGGCTGAGATGGCTTTAAAGTAGTTACTTCAGACTTGTCAAAATGAAGATTTCAAGGGAGGTCTAATGAATAACATAGTGCTGGTAAAGTATATGTATATTATTTATTAGATATATAGTATGAAAAAATATGTGAAAGGCTGCCGTATGCCCAGCAAAGACTGGATGGGCTTATTGGTGCTGTCCATTCCTGATTACTGACCGTGGGCCAGCTAAGAAGTCTGGCATGTGCTTGCCATCTTGTTGGGTCAGGCTTCAACCCAGACACGCTCCAGATCCAGACATTCAGGGGGCAGAGACCTTCACCCTGAACTCTTTTCTTTTCCAGACTCTCTGATCTCCCTCTGCCTCCCTTCCTCCTTAGAGTCCAGCTTCATTCTGCCTGAGTCCAGTATGGTCAAACCCACCATCTGGAGAGCACAAGGATGCCTTGCGCTAGGGTTTTCCAGAGTGTTCAGGGCAAAGCATTTCCAACCAGAGTAAATCTGGGTGCTAACAGTGTGCCCACCTAGTGAGTAATTTGGATGCATTATTAAGCAAAAGGACAGTCTGTCCTTTCTCCTGAAGATGAGAAATGGAAAGAAGGAAGGAATGACGAGAACTGAGAAAACCCAGCCTGCCTCCTCTGCGCACTTCACCCTCCAGAAAGGCAAGAGGATGCTTTTCCTAAGGCCTTTGCTTGTCTAGCTCTGTCATTCGGTACAGCTTCGGTTTCCTTTCACAATTTTCTCCCTGCTGGAGTGACTGATGGAGGCCTGATCCTGCTTAGGGTTCAGCACCATGAATCTCACCATCCATCACCTGGGATCTAAAGGGAGGAGAAGGTTGAAGACATTCGTACCAGGATCCATGTCAATCAATCTTATGCAATTCTCAGAAATTGGGTTCCTTTTGTATGGGAAGAGCCTCCTTCTCACAGGCCAGACCGACAGTAAAGGGATAGGGGTGGCAGTCAAGAAAGTGAATTGTTGAGGCTCTGTCTTTTAAACCACATCCTGCAGTTTGAAAATAAAGCTTCTTATTTTTAAAATGCCAGCAGAATTGCTCGGGCTCTGCCCCTGCAGTTTCAATAATGGCCTTGGGCTCTAAGACCTGACCTTGAAAAGAAAACGTTTACATTGTAAATGCTCTGGCAGTATGAAGACTATTCTATCCCGGAATATCCAACCGTGGCTAAGAGTTCAGAAGAGGCTTTTTCCTTTCTTCTGCAAGTCCTAATCCGTGGGGCTTTCACAGTGGCAAAATCAAACTCTTAACAGTAATTGTGCATGGGTTCTAGCTGTGAACTTGCATAAAATCTGAAATTTCACACAACCAATCATGTTCTGGGGATTTTCCCACTGATCATCAGGAAGGGGAGCTTCTTGAGGGTTTTGGAGGAAATCAGAGCATTCAGGGCCTTAGACGAGCACACTGGCTAACAACATGCCTTGGAAGTCATCCCTTCTTCCCAAACACACACAGCTCCATGCTGTGTCAGGCCAGCCCTGGGCTTCTGCAGAAGCACACAGGTTCTGATGTGAAAACAGACTGCTTTTATTCCAGATATCCTAAGTCAGCCTACAAGGCACTCTGACATTCTCGCATTGTTCTAGAGTTCAGCTGGAAAAGGAAAGACTGGAAGTGGCTTGGTGGCTGACTGCAGGTGCTCAGAGGGAGTGCCTGGTAGAAGGATTATGTCCATTCGGACCAGCGGGCAAAACGATAGTCAGTGGATAAAAGAAACAGGAGGAAGCTTTCAACTCCTATGGGGGGCGGGGGTGGGGAGCTGGGTGGGGGAAAGGATTCCTCTCTAATCATTAGGGCTGTCCGAAGCTAGAATGAGTCAGACCCAAAAAGCTGTGATCAGCTTGTCACGGAAGATGCCCAAGGAGCTTAATTAATCATCAGTGACATAGTGGGGACGCCTTCATTGGCAAGCCCATGTTCTGGCTCTCTGTGGCCGTGGGCCAGCATCTCAGAGTGGCTGATGCTGACCTCACAGGAGCAGCTTTGGGAAAAGGGGTCACAGGCATGGGTCACCTCTCTGGGGCCCCTGAGTCCTTAGAAAATTGTCCCCCTCTGACAGGACTGCTCTATGACTCATTTAAACTGCACAGCGACCCTAAAGAAGTAGATATTCTTATCATCTTACTTTATAGAGGTGAAAACTGGGCACAGAGGTTAGAAAATTTGCCCAAGGTCGCTGAGCAAGCAAGTGACAGAGGAGGGAACCCTGGCTGTCATTCTCCAGAGTCTACTCTCTTTACCTCTGAACTGTCTGCCTCGGAATTGCCTCTGCAGGCTCGCTGACACCCAGTGTGTGACCACGACTCTCTGCTGTGTCTGCCTTCCCTACCAGCTCTTGCTCCATTGATAGAACAGGACTCTTCTGATGTCAATTTGGTAATTGCAATATCCCCTCTCCTCCTTACCCAGACTACGAACAACCCCAAGATTATCCTTTTTGGTTGATAATAGGCCTCTTGGACATTCTATTTTTGAAACACACCTCCTCACATACACATACAGCATCCAAAGCTGAGGGAATGAAAGATTTGGTGTCAGCATTCATGTACTTTATCACAGTTCAATTGCGTGGGTATGATGAAATCAGAAAGAAATGAGTCTAAGGCAAATAAATACATACATAGACACTAAAACTATATATGTATATATGTATTAATATATATAGCTTTGGTGTCTCAAAGGTTTGTTTTTCAAGTAATTCTGGGTTGAATATGAAAAACAAAAGGAATAATATTATAATAGCTAACACTTGCATAGTGTTATGTGCCAAGCGCTATCTTAAGCTCTTTTCTTAAATTAATTAATTTCATCCTCACCCAAACCATATGAGGTTAGGTAGCATTATTATTCCCATTTTAAAGATGAGGAAATTCATGATGCAAAGAACTTAAATCACTTTCAGTTGCCGTACCTGAAGCAGAAATACAACTAGTATTGCCAGATGAGAGAGGATGGTGGCCCAGACAAAAGTAATTTTGGAAGTAGTGCAAAAAACACGATTCACTCAAAAGACATCATAGAGGAATAAATCAACGTCATTGGAAATGGGCAGCAAAGGAGAGGATGCAATCAAAGATAGCTCCCAGGCTTCTGGTTGGCAGAGACAAGACAGAATTCCATGTACTTCCCCCGACCATTCAGGATCTTGTGTTACTGTGGTATGTTTGCTATATCGATCAGCAAATAGAGATGCATTATTATTAACAAAGGTCCACAGTTTACAGTAGGATTCACTCTGTGTTATATATTCTATGAGTTTTAACAAATTTACAGTGACATGCATCCACCATTATAGTTTCACGTAGAATAGTTTCACTGCCCTAAAAACTCCTCATGCCGCACTTATTCATGCTTCCCTCTCCTTCTCTCAAACCCTCGGCAGCCACTGGTCTTTGTAGTGTTTCCATAGTTGTTTTTTTTTTGTTGTTTTTTTTTTGCAGAATGTCATCTATTAGAATCACATAGCACATAGCTTTTCAAATTGCTTTCTTTCACTGAGCAACATGCATTTAAGTTTCCTTCATATCATTTGGTGGCTTGATAGCTCATTTCTTTTAATCACTGTGCAATATTCCGTTATGTGGATATACCACGATTTTCTCATTCATTCACCTATTGAAGGACATCTTTTTTTTTAAGATTTTTTTTTTTAATTGGGGAATTGGGGGAAGGGGAACAGACAAGTTGCTGTTCTTTTTGTTCTTCAGTCTAGTTGTGGAGGACGTTGCTTCACTGGCCCAAGTTGGCACCATCATTGTGCTCTTCCCAGGCGAGGCAGATCAGTCGCAAGCTTCTGGAGGGCCGCTCACGCTGGCTGCTGGCTACACGTGGTAGCCCATGGCAACGCACCTGCCTTTGCAGGCGACTCACAGTAGCCCAGCTCCAGGTTGAGCTGTTGTTCAGCATCTTAGCTGTAGAGGGCAGTGTCACTGACCCTCATGTGTGGGATCCGAACCGGGGCCCTCTGGCGTCCCAACCCAGCTCTTAACCAACGCGCCACTCAGCCGGCCCGAAGGACATCTTAATTGCTTCCAAGTTCTGGCAATTATTAATAAAGTTGCTAAAATAATATTCATGTACAAGTTTTGTGTAGGCAGGAGTTTTCAGTTCATTTGGGTGAATACCAAGGAGCATGACTGCTGAATCATGTGGTAAGAATATGTTTAATTTTTCAAGGAACTACCAAAGCTTCTTCCAAAGTGGCTGTGCCCTTCCCACCAGCAACAAATGAGAGTTTCTGAGGCAACACGTCTTCCGCATTTGGTGTTGCTGGTGTGTTGGATTTGAACCATTTTAATATGCATGTGGTGGTATCTCCTTGTTGGTGTAATTTGCAATTTCTTAATGACAAATGAGGTTCCGCATCTTTTCATATGCTTATTTGTATACCTTCTTTAATGAAGTATCTGTTCAGGTATTTTGCTGATTTGTTTTGTTTTGTTTTGTTTTTTAACTGAGCCATCCTGCCACCTGTTGGCAGCTCAGCGGCAACTCAGCTCCGGCTGGGAATCGAACAGCTGTTGCTCAGAGTTCCCACTCTTGAGCAAGCTCTTAACCAACTGAGCCACTCGGCCGGCCCTTGATATTTTAACTGATTTTTTTTTTAATTCTTATTGTTGAGTTTTAGAAGTTCTTTGTGAAGTTTGATTCCCAGTCCTTTATTAAATCTATGTTTTATAAACATTTTCAACCAGTGTATGACCTATCTTTTTATTCTCTTAAGAGTGTCTTTCACAGAGTAGAAGTTTTTAATTTTTTTAACAAAGTCCAAGTTCAATTTCTTTTCATTGATTGTGCTTTTGGTATTATATCTAAAAAGTCATCAGCGAACCCAAGGTCACCTAGATTATCTTCTCAGAGTTTTATAGTTTGCATTTCACATTGAGGTCTACAATTCATTTTGAGTGTGATTTTATTTTATCTGCTCTCTTAGTGGTTGCCAGAATTCTAAGTCCACTTTCACATAACACTAGATATACCACTTCATGGCTAGTGCAAAAACCTCATAGCAGAATATTATCAATTTCTCCTCCCATTCCTTATGACATTGCTGTCATTCATTTCACTTATGGATATATGCTATCATCACCCAATACATTGTTCCTATGAGTGCTTTAACCAGACAGTTATCTTTTAGATTGATAAAGAATAAGAAAAACAAAAAGATTCTATTTTACCTCCATTTATTCCTTCTCTGTCACTCTTCTTTTTCTTATGTATGCCCAAGTTTCTGAGCTGTATCATTTCATTCTCCTGAAAAATATCTTTAAATATCTCTTGCAAGGCAGGTCTTCTGATAATGAGTTTCCTCAGTTTTTGTTTGTCTGAAAAAGTCTTTATTCCTCCTTCACTTTTGGAGGATAATTTTGCTGGATATAGAATTCTAGATTGGTGGATATTTTTTGGAACACTTTAAATATTTCATTCCTCTCTGTTCATCTTTGCATGGTTTCTGCTGAGAAGTCTGATGCAATTCTTATTCTCACTCCTTCTATGGGTAAGGTGCTTTTATTTCTCTGATTTGTTTCAAGATTTTTTTTCTGTCTGTGGTTTTTTGTTGTTTGAATATGATATGCCTAGGTTTTGATTTTGATTTTTTTTTTAGTATTTATCTTTCTTGATGTTTTTAGAGCTTCCTTGATCTATGGTTTGATGTCATATTTACTTCATTAATTTTGAAAAATTCTTGGTCATTATTACTTTAAATATTTCTTCTGCTCTATTTTCTCTTTCTTCTCTTTTTGGTAAGTCCATTACACAGATGTTATACCTTTTGATACTCCCATAGCTCTTTGGTGTTATATTTTTATTTTTCATTCTTTTTTTTCTTTTTGCATTTTATTTTTGGGGGTTTTTATTGATCTACTTTAAAGTTCACTGATTCTTTCCTTGGTCATATCTAATCTCCTAATGAACCCATCAAACGTATTTTTCATTTGTCACTGTTCATTTTTTAAATTTCTAGTATCTTCTTTGGATTGTTTTTCTTAGAAATTTCATGTCTCTGATTATATTTCCCATCTGTTCTTCTATATTATCTACTTCTTTCCTTAACATATTAATAACTATTATTTTAAATTTCCTATTGGATAATTACAATATCCATGTGGTATGTAAATCTGGTTCTGGTGGATTTCTCATCTCTTCAGAGTGTTTTTTTTTTCCTGGCTTTTGGCATGCCTTTTAACTTTTTGTTGAAGGCTGGACATGTTGTACCAGGTAATAGGGACTGAGATAAATAGGCCATTAGCATAATGATATATGTTAGCCTGTCTAGGGCTTGGGCTATATTGAATGTTTATTATGTCTCTAGATTCCTGAGTCTTCAAATTCCTCTAGTGTTATTCTTTTGGTCTCCTCTCTTGACTTTGGGTTTCCCTATGTGCTCTTTCTCAGAGAGAGTTTGTGTCTTAAAGCTCTTACAACTGTAATCCACTGCTATATGGAGCCCTTTTGGTGTGGTAGTGTGACGAGAGAGAGAGAGAGAGAGAGAGAGAGAGAGAGAGAGAGAGAGAGAGAGAGAGAGAGAGAGA
>NW_017731966.1:414807-430549 GCF_001890085.2 Hipposideros armiger | reverse complement strand
GAGAGAGAGAGAGAGAATCCTATAATCTTCTGATTAAATCTCAGCCTTTTAGTGGGCATGGGTCTCGGGACTGTGACTTTCACATTGTTTCTTCAGAGGAACAGCCATGTTCCCCTGTTTCCTATTTCCATCGCTGGCTACAGCATTCCACATCTAGTGCCTTGAAACCCTGTTCCTTGATCAAAATTAGTTTCCCCCCCCCCTCAGGTGGGACAGAAAGGCTGTAGTGGTGAGGAATTCCCTTCTCCAATCTTGAATAAGGCCCCAGCAATGTTCTTTCCTAGCAGAATAGGGCTTTGCCATGAAGAAGGCTCCGGGCTTACTTCACAAAGCTTGCCATAGCTACAAGTGTATTTTTCTCAACCCCCCACCATGAGAACCTGATGGAATTCCTGAAGGAAAACCCCATGAAAATTTGGAGACCTCTAAGACTGATGAGCCCCAGCAGTTTCTTACTGTCACACCAGTCCATTCTCCATATCTGGTAATTTGTTAAAATTGCCATTTAAATGTTGCCATGAGTTCATGACTTTAGTAGCTTCTTTCTAAGTAAGCAAATCTCTGTCTCCCCACACTCTGAGGTGGAAATTTGCCCTGAGTTTACACTTCTCTGATGGGTTTGATCTTACTTCTCTGATAAATCCAGGAAAAGTCATTGATTTTCAATTCATCCAGATTTTTCTTAAAAGAATGGGAGTGGTGTGGCTTCTAAGCTTTTTACATGTTTGAGATGAATCTCACTCAGAGTCTCTGCTTAATGTTTTTTTTTCCAATCCTTCTTTATTTTAATGCATTCCATTGGATACTTTTTGTGATCCACAGAAATCTTCTTGGGCCTGTATTTTGTTACAGTAACTTCTGTGGAAGTTCCAAGCAGTGGACTTTGAGTAGCTCTGAAAAGGAATAACCACAGAGCACCTGGCCTCCAGCTATGCCATACAATTCTCGTTTCCTAACCTGGAGCTTTTCTGAAATGGCACCTGTATCTCTGTGGGAGTCCATGCAACATTTACATGCCACATGCAACCTGGAAGTAAAGGAGAGTGAAGACCAGAAGACCATCTTCCACTAATAGGGGAAAGAAACTGATGGATAAATGTTTTTCCCTTTTATATCACATGAAAAAAATAATTTCTAAAAGCCCTCAGGAGATCCTGGTGAGACAAAACACCAGTCTCCTGCAACAGTGGTCAATTCAACAGTTGATTCTTATATTTGCTTTTCTATCTACTCTTTAATTTCTTCTCTCTGGAATTATTTTCTAGATGAATAACGTACAGGCAAGTCTTTGTCTCAGGCTCTGCTTTTAGGGAACCCAAACTAAGACATAATTTATTTAAAAAAGAATTCTATAATACAGCTGTAAATGGAGAAAAACAACTATTTGCCATTAAACAGGTAATAAGTGTTCTCCATGACTTTCCATGACTTCTCCACCTGCCAAACACCTAGTTCTCTTAACCTCTCCATCCTTCTTCTGCATTTCAACAGCACATTGTCAGTTTCATAAAATTTTCTGCTTCTACATACGTCCCTCCATATTTTGAGAAATCAAGAAAAAAAACAGAAGAAAAAAGAAAACAATGTCATTAAACACTGTTGCTTCTGCTCTTATGGTTAAAAATAGATATTATCAAGAGTTAGAAAACACAATTCCAAGCATAGGTTGTGGACTGGCTATTGGTCTGTGAATAGCTTTTTCTGTCTACAGTTAACAGTGTGCTCACAAATGTAAAACAACTACATCATTACATGCAATATTTTAAGTAACTCTTTTAATTTTTTTTTTAATTTTTAACAACCCTTTTTGGTATCCCAGCTGCTTCAATGAAGGAAGCTCCCTTATCTCATGGTAGACTGGATCTTTGAGTAACACTGAACTAGAGAGGTATAAAGTACTAACTGAACATTTCTTAGTATATACTCTGTTCTAAGCAATGGTCTATGGGGTTTACTAATATTATCTCATTAAATTCTCACAAAATCTTGTATGTGAGGTAGGTAATATTATTATTTGACTCTATTAATATTTTGCAGATAAGGAAAACGAGGCATAGTGAAGTTTAACAGTATGTCCAACATTACACAGCTAATAAACGGTAGTGGTAGCCCCCCCTCCCCCCATGATTTTGGTTTCTTAGTAGTCATGTCTTTGTGTACTCGGCTAACATATTGTATCAACATTAGTTTGTGTGACCAAACAATACAGCAGAACTGATAGTATGTGACTTTCAAGGTGTTATGGACTGGATATTTGTGTCCCCCACCAAAATTCATATGTTGAAATTGTACCCCCAATTGTGATGGTATTAGGAGGAGGGCCTTTGGGAGGCTGCATGAAGGTGGGTCCCGCATGAGTGGATTAGTGCCCTTAGAAAAGGCAGTGTGGAGAGCTCTCCTGCCCTCTTTCCATGTCTGAGGATATAGTGAGAAGATGGCTGTCTGCTCCCAGAAAAGGGTCCTCACCAGACACCAACTATGCTGGACGTCCAGCCTCCAGAACAATGAGGAATGCATTTCTGTTGTTTAAAAGCCACCCACTCTGTGCAATTCTGTAATAGCAGCCCAAACTGACTAAAACACGAGGCTAGGTCATAAAAGATGCTGTTGCTTCCGCCTTCTCTCTTAGATCACTTGCTCTGGAAGACTCGCTTCCATGTCACATGAGCACTCAACCAGTCCAATGGAGTAGTCCATGTGGCAAGGAACTGATGCCTCCTGCCAACAGCCAGCACCAGCTTGCCAGCCATGTGAGTGACAGATCTGGGGAGATGCCCTCCAACCCCAGCCAAGCCTTCGGAGGACTACAGCCTGGCTGGCTTCTTGACTACAACCTCATGAGAGGCCCCAAGTCAGAACCACCTAGCTTAGCCACTCCCAAATTCCTGCCACATGATCTGTGTAAGATAATAAGTCTTTATTGGTGTTTTCAGTCTTTAAGTCTTAGACTAATTTGCTATATAGTGATAGTTAACTAACACAGTAGTAGAACAGTCTGGCTCCAGAGCCTGCTTTCTTCATTGCTATGTAAGAAAATTGAAGACAGCAAAGGAAAGACTTCCTCCTTATGCGCTGTAATGTTATTTAATGGCAAGAGTGGGTACCACCTACCGTTATCTCAGCTAACACCAGCGGTGTGCATTTCAAACTTGAGAAATACAGGGGTGGACAAGAGAACGTGGGATTGGAGTAAGGTACACCTGAGTTCAAATCCAGGCTCCGTCACATTTCTCACTTTGGGCATGTCGAAAAAAGAGGCCATCATCCCTAGAGAGACAAATGGCAACTTATAAGGTCCAATCTTTCTAGGCAAGGCTGAGAGCTGGTGATAGAGAGAGAGAGCAGAATTCAGAGATTGATGGATTTTTCAGAAGTGAGGATGTTTACAGATTGGTTGACCTTTAGCTGTAGATGCCTGTGTGACACTGTTGCTGACTAGATGACTCCCAGCAGTGTGGCCGCTGATGCAAAGTGGCTATTGATCAATTAGGATGTGTTTAAAACCAAGGCTGGCGGTTACTTGTTGCTTTGACCAAAGAACAATGAGCGTTTTCATAGGAAGCGAGGAGCTTTATATTCCCCCTTACGCCATTTCACCTCAATGTTCTCATCCTCAGAAGAATAAAATATTATAACAACAGCTACTGTTCATTAAGTGCCTACTATGAGCTAGTTGCTATACACTCTCTGTTGCAACTCCTCAACTCAACCATTGTAGCACAACAGCTACCATAAACAATAAGGAAACAAACAAATGTGGCTGTGTTCCAATAAAATTTTATTTACAAAGCTAGGCAGCAGGTCGGATTTGGTCTAGGGGCCATAATTTGCTGATCCTGCTCTAAATTACTTGTAGTGCCAGCTATGATTTGCTCTTTCTCCTCTCTTAGCTTCTCGATATGCTGTTCCCTCTATCCATATTACACTTTCCGTTCTCCTAAAATGCTTTCTTCTATTCATCCTTTTGCTCTGGACTAAAGCATTCCTTCATTGGGAGAAGGTGCTATCCACACCTTTAGACCATTACAGATCCCCCTGCTATTGTGCTTCCCAAATGTATTTCTTCTTTCCGAACCCCCAGCTCGCTTTGTTGTAATTATGTATTTCTGTATCTTTCTTTTTGACAAACTGAGCTCTGTGAAGGCAGGGATTAGGTTTGTCTTCTGTACCATTTGCTCCACTGGGTTTAACCCAGTTCCTGGCACATAGTAGGTGCTTGATAAATATGGGGGGGGAAGAATGAATGATATTACAGAGAGCATCTAAGACAATCTTTGACCACTTCTCACTTGCGTCTACCTATTTTACAAGTTTTCCTAAGGCGACTTTGTTCCCAAGAAATAGATTCTATGCTTATATCTTTTGTTAAACTTGCAGGCAATTTTGCCTCTATTTCATAGTGTAAGATTCAAAATGAGGAAACGTCCGTGAAATTCGTGTTTAAAGCACTTTCATTCTCTTGCCACTATTTCCCCGCAATAGTGACCTTTAAATTTAGCCTGAGCATAAGTGGGGTTGTCAGAACATCACGTTACATTATGCAATGCAGCTATTTGTGCCTTTTAAAAGCGATGTAAGTTCCGACATGGGCTGCACAGCGGGAAAGGTACTGATGATATTCTCGAAACCGCAGCAGCCAGGATTGAATCTGGAAGTGGGTCAGCAGTCGAGAAGGCACATGCTTCTTGGAATTCAGTTTCACTGGAAACAGGTCCTCATTTATGTTTCCAGAAAATAAGTAACCCTTGGTTCTTGCGCGGCTTTGCTTCTTCAGGCAGATGGGAGCGAGCCTTGTGTTCCAGGGAGAAGCACGGAATTGTGCTGTGGAACTTTCACTTTTTCAGAGGTGGTGTGTGGAGTTCTGTACTGGGACCTGCAGCACATTATGGAGTGGCTGATTGCCCCTGATCTGAGGCGGGGGGGGGGGGGGGGCTCCTGGGCTGGAGGGCAGCTACTTTCGTAGACATGGGCCATTTCCGCACCTTTGGAGCACTTTGGCTACTGCTCCCACCTCCTCGTTGAGAAACAGCTCAAAGGCTGAACAAAGTGGCTGCCAATGACACTTCCAGCTCTGGGTCGATTTCTTCAGGGCAGATGCAGAAGCAGCAAGCAGGGTGGGGCGGAGAGAGGAGGAAGAGGGGGAAAGTCCCAAAGGATGAAGCCAGGGCTTCGCCACGTGCTGCGCGTTGCCATAAAATGAAGACCTCTTGCTCTGCTCCTGGTCCCAAAAAATATGCTCTCAGCTGAAATCTGAGAAGTGAGATGGGAAGCAAACGATGCAAACACACAGAGATCATAAATGAAAAAGAATTAGCTTGCTCCCTGGGGAACTTCAACTGGTACTAATCAAAGGACTCCTTCCTGGCCTTTTACCCCACCCAGTCCAGTTGAAATAACAAATGGGCTTGTGCAAATTTAGTTTTTAAAGCCCACTTGCCTGTAGGCAGGATCATCTAATCATAACGATGAATATGGTTGGGCACTGCCTACATTCCAGGCACTGTTCTGAGTGCTGTACATGTATTAGGAGCAGTCATATGACACTGACATGCTTCTAAGCCCAAAATGGCTAGGTGCCAGCACTTTCATGTTTCCATCTAATAATAACTCTTTTGATTTTTACAACAGTCCTCTCAAGACTTGTTTTCTGGTGTGATGAGCTCCAGCTGGTTTTAAATTCACATCTGCCACTTGGGCCCATGTGCCTGGTTTCCTTTCCTGTAAAATGGGACTAATCATACGATTTGCTTCATAGGGTTATCCTCTGTAACATAGGGATAACCTCTGTAACAGGGCCTGGTACTAAGTCTTCAGCAAATATAGGTCATTATCATTAACTCTCCATAAAGTGATGTTTAAGGCCTTCATTCTCGAAATACCCAGTGCAGCGATAGCTAATGTTATTTGTTTTTTCCTGCCTGGCACATATTTATTCTTCTCCTGTGATAGCACCCCGATTTCCCCTTCAGATAGCTCATCCTCCCCTGCCAGGGGTTGTCGACCAAGGACTCTTGTCTGCCCTAGCTATGGAGTTGAGGGGGAGCAAAGCTACCTCAAAATATGCCTCTTTGGGATATTGATGATTTTTAAGAGACAAAAGACTCAGAGAGAAGCTCTGACCTTCCCCTGGCTTTCTAAAAGAATTTAGATAGAGAAGCTTCTCCAGGAAAGGAGCTTCCATCATAGATAACTACAATTTAATATGAACTAGTGTGGGATAAAACAGGAGGAACCTAGCAAGGCCTGTTTGGGCAAAGTCTTCTCTGTGTCCCATTGTGAAAGCTGGCCCAGCAAATATTTGTTTACCAAACATTTACTTTTCCATCTCCATGTGAATTACCTCCTTCCCCTTTGAAGTCCCAAAGCACACCCCACTCCCTTTCTTCTTAGCACAAGATGGTATATAAGGCTTAACCACCAGATTTTTCCATGGGTCCTATATTCTTACAGAACCCCCGTAGGTAAGCAATAAATTTGGTTGTTTTCTCCTGTTAATCTGTCTTATGTCATTTTCTAATAACTTTTTAATTTTTCAATTGCAGTTGAATACATTATACTTGTTTCAGGTGAACAACAATTGATTATTAAACCAGAAGAACTAAAAGGGAAATTCCCCCTCCCCCACAGAATATGCACTTGGGCTAAGCGGGTCAGTCCCAATCTATCCTGCATCCTCTGCTTTCCAGAGCCAAGCTTAACTGCATTTCCTCTGACTCTGCGGCAATGCTGTGTCCTTTAAATAAATTCCTTTTTACCCAGTTGGGGAGGGGACAAGTGAGTAGGAGAGGTGATTTAGCAGATTGGTTTATAGTGTTGCAACCAAAGATCCTTCACGTATAGATATCATTGGGAAGAGGCACTTCAACCTATTCTTTCTAAATAGTGAAACTAGCTAGCGTATGCTGACCTCTGTCTGGACCTTAATTATGTGCTTGTGTATGTTTAACACAACTCTGCCACAGTGGGTGACATTAGCCCATTTCACAGATAAGGAAATTGAGGGCCTCGATTTTCATGCCAGCTCTCCTAGTCAGTGGCTATGTGTTCTCCAGCAGGGTTCTGAACCTTTCTGAGTCTCAGATCCTGAGGTGTGCAGTGGGGTTGGTTATACTGCCCACTCACTGGATGGTTTTAAGAATCAAACAAGATGACGGGGGTATAAAAGCACTTTGTCAACTGGTTAAGTGCCATGTAAATGTAAAATTGTATTATGATTTCCTTTGGCCAAAGGATACATGTAACCCTTCTTGGTGTCTAATTTAAGCCATTTGTTCTTCTTTCTACATCATCAATATTTTTTTAAACACTGGTTTTTAAGTGAAAGTCCCAACGAAGATGCACCCGAGGATAAGGAGCTTCTTTTTCTTGAAAGCGATGTTGCACCTCCGTGGAGTTGCCCACGGCTCCATTCGTTCCCTTGCCAGGCCAGTCAAGGCTGAAGCTTCTGTTCTCGGCTTTTCTGATCAAAGTTAGAGCCCCTTTCTCCCTTTAACTCTTATTTCCTTCCTGTCTTTCCCAATATTGCAGCTCCCCAAGCACCAATAAATGCCAGCAGTGACTACACACAGCCTCGTGAGGGTTTTTAGTAAATTAAGGATTAGATCCAACTTCCTGTATAAGAACTGGGATTCAAATGAAGGTTTTCTAAGTCTACTGAGGATTATGTAAAGAGTAAGCAGAAATCATGAAAACTAGCGATATTATTTCTAAATGCCAGTATTTTAATAGACAGATTATGCAGGGGATAAGGCTGAAGTATATTAGCAAAGGATAAAGAAAAACGAAGGTAAACATACTTCACTCGTGACCACCAGATGAATAGTCTCATTGGCCCATAGCGCCATCTTGTGGACCATTCTTAAATAGGGCTTAGTATTCGCTTCCGATTGCATTAGCTTCACTATTCCTAATCACATAAAGGCATCCATTAGATCTCCAAACGATATCCTGATAACCCCAGAGAGCACAGATGATCACACCTGATAGAACTCATATGTTTGTTGATCTCTCGAACTCATTAGGCATGGTTGACCAGGCATCCCATGCTTCGACTTTTCCCCCTTGGCCCTCTGTAATAGTAGATGTTCACGATTCTTTTCTCTGACAATTTCCTCCCAGCCTTCTTCACCAAATCCGCTTGACCTACGTAATTCTTAAGTTCTGATCGTTGCTTACTCGTTCTATGTGCAGTGGTTCTTCACCTTTTCATAGATTACATCACCCATAGAGAACCAGAGGTCCGCCATGACCACGGTCCTTCTTTCCAGAAAATGACACTCGTGACCATCCCCTCCGCACACATGCTCTCTCTCATGCAAACACATGCACGTGCACACACATATATACATGCTCGCACATTTTTGACACAAATTTTAGGGGACTTACAAAGCTCCTGACTCCACATTTAGAATATTTGCTTTACAGTGTTACCTTCAGTGAGGTTATGGAATTCCAGACTTGTTGCCATCACATCTATAAAGATACATCTCAGATTCCCATGTTCCTTTCTAAATAGTCCATTTCCAACTGCCCTCACAATTCCTGATTTAAACAGCCTGCCCTTCCCTATAGCTTAGCCCCTCTCATAAAATGCCTCTGGGCACATTCAAATTCTGTTCACCATTCAAAGCCCAGCTCATACATAGGCCACCATCTCTGGGAAGCCAATCCCTAATCAGAGAAAATTAAACTTTCCTTTTTGTTATCGCTTAGAGCATTTAAAAAAATTCTTTGCAGAAAATATTTAAGACTTCCTACAGTTTATAAATGACCAAGTAGATGGTAAGTTCTTGAGAAAAGAGAACTTGTCCTATTTATCTTTTTTTAGATTTTTTTTTTACTGGGGAATTGGGGAAGGGGTACAGCCAAGTTGTTGTCCTTCAATCTTAGTTGTGGAGGCAGCAGCAATCTTTGCTTCAAGTCCAGTTGCCTGTTGGCAGGTCACGGCCACTCAGCTCAAGGTGACGTGTTCAATCTTAGTTGGGGGGGAGGGTACAGCCCACCATCCCATGAGGGAGTCGAACCAGCAACCTTGTTGTTAGGAGCACATGATCTCACCAGCTGAGACAGCTCAGCAGCAGCTCAGCTCAAGCGCAGCTCACTGGCCCATGTGGGAATCAAACTGGGGACCCTGGTACTCAGAGCTCGCCCTCTTAGCCAACTGAGCCACTCGGCCGGCCTTGTCCTATTTACCTTTGCAGTTCCATACTAGAGGGAGGGCCTGACCTTGTAGCTGTTCCTTTAATATCTGTGAAGTTGAGAGACTTGGTTTCTCACTCTACACCTCACTATAAGACCATGAGCAAGGTTAAGCTTCCAAGCCTTGGTTCTTTATCTGTGAACAGGGATCTGATAGCTCCTACATGTGGGACAGGATTCAAAGAAGTGATGCAAGTAATACACTTGTATTTAGATTTCCTGGCACATGGTGGGGGTCAAAGAATGTCTCTTGAATAAGAGGACACAGAGGAGGAAGAGGAGTTGAGGTCACTGTTTTCCTATGATTTAGGAAACAAGTGACTTGTCCCTTCTTTCACTAAAAAAATGATTAAGCAATTCCTAAATGTTAGGGACTGATCTAGGTACTAGAGATAAAAGGTGAACCAGCACTTTGCTCTAATAAGTCCAATCTTTGAAACTTCTTAATCAATATTGATATGCCTCCCCCAGGAGGCATTATTATACAAATCATAGTTATGAAAGTAATTTTTAAAGCACTATTTTATGTAGGCCTGTGTGGCTGGCTACTGTCTGAGCTGACGGTTAGCAAGAGTAATTTGCTATGCCCAGTTTCAGTCTCATGGCAATAATGGTTTTAACAGTACCTACGAGTTGTCCGTCGTGCAGTAGAAAGAGCACTGAAGTTCAAGGTGGAAGGTCTAACTCCAAAGGACATGTCCTTTCCTCCAAACCACGTTGCCCAGAGAAGAATGAACCCTGACTTCTGCCATTCATTGAGGTGCTCACAACTATTGATGTAAATGTGTTGATTGTCCCCCAGTATGACTTTTTGTACAAAAACATTCTATTCAGAATTTCGTATTTTTCATTAAAATCTGTGTATCTAATAACTGAAGAAATATCTTCCTGCGTTCTGCCATATTACTTGCCAAATCCTCCCCAGAATATCAATCCACTTAACACTCCCACCAGCTGAAATGTGAAGCTTCCTGTTCCCCCCATCCTTGCCGTCCTTGTCAGACTTAATATTCTCTGACAATCTGAATTTTGTCTACTTGGTAGGTGCCATGGGGTATGTCATTGCTGTTTAAATTGAGCACTTCCATGAGTGAGGCTGAACTCTTCCTATACTTGTAAGCCACCTGAGTTTTCCATTCTGACTCCCCTGCTCAAATTTTTTTACCTTTGTATTCATATGCGTGCCTTTTTCTTGTTGATTTGCAGGAGTATTTTCTATATTGTAGATACTAATCCATTCAAAAGTTCTTCTATTGTTTTCATTACCTTACAGGTTTATGTTCACATTTAAGCCTTCAATTATCTAAAAGTTGTCCCTTTTGTATATGGTGGGAGGCAGAGATCTCACTTAATTTTTCTCTGTAATATAAATCCATTTCCCAGTGTCAACTTCTTAAGAACCTACCCACTCTTCATTGATTTGTCTTGCTGTCTCTATCGTACATCAAGTTCCTAGATATAACTTTCTGTTTTGTTCCATTGTTGTAGTTGGTTAGTCCTGCACCAGTCCTGCTTTTGTGGCCACGGCTTGGTAGGGTGTCCTCATATCTGCTAAGGAACTCCCTCTTGTTTGCTCTTCTTTTTAAAAATGTACTTGGCTATTCACGGGCTTCTCGTATTAGCCACACACTTGAGAATGAGTCTGTCAACTTTATCAAAAAAATAATGCTGGAATTTTTTTGAATTGCATTTAATTTATAAATTAATTTTAGGAGATTTGACTCCATTACACCATCTGTGAGCATAATGAGATAGCCATATATTCAGGTGTTAGCCTATGTCCTTTAATAAAGCTTTAAATTACATCCTATTCAGATGTTTAGTATTCTTTGTTAAGTAAATTCCTGGACGTGCTATAGATGTATTACTGTCATGCTATTCCATTATATTTTCTAGGTTTTTACTGTTCGTATAGAAGAATACTAAAACTGGAATGGTCTCTTTTAATATTACTGATATCTCTCATTAGTCTGTTGGAGCTGTTATGAAGGCTGTTATATTATCTTCCCTGGGTAGTTTGTGACAGGAGGAGGGGCTAAAGTCCAGCCACTAATGTGTCCTAGTGAGTGTAAGTAGCAGAAGGAAACTTGCCTCAGGACTGTGGGCCTCTGGTTTTACACGTTGTTCTCTGTCTTTCCCCTTTGCCTCCCTCACCAGGCAACACTAGCCTCCATATTAGTTTCCCAGTGTTGCCTTAACCAAGTACCACAAATTGAGTGGATTAAATAAAATAAATGTATTGGCTCACAGTTCTGGAAGCTAGAAGTCCAATATCAAGGTGTCGGTAGGGTTGAGTCCCTCTGAGCCCTGTGGGGAAGGACCATTTTCATCCTTTCCCCTAGCTTCTGGCGGTTATGGCAGTCCTTGGCATTCCTTGGCTTGTAGAAGCATCACCTCGACCTCTGCCTTCATTGTCACATGACATTCTCCCACTGTGTGGGCCTGTGCCGAGATGACACCTTTTTATAAGGACACCAGCCCTATTAGATTAGGGGCCGCTCTACTCCTGTATCACTTCATCTTAACTAATTACATCTGCACCGACACTATTTCCAAATAAGGGCACATTCTGAGGGACTAGGGGTTAGGACGTCAGCCTGTGAATTTTGGGACACACGCTTTAACCTAGAACAGCCTTCAAAGAACCTGCCTGGACCTCTGCCCTGAGTGCTACACTTTTATAATCGAATCATCTCCTCGATACCCAGAGAGGGATGAAGAGGAGGTTTGCCCTCACCTGTTATTTGCTTCCCACCCCACCTACATGTGAACATCATTTCTCTGTGGTCTCAGCTGGGGCTGAGCTTATGCTACCGTTTTCTGATTTGCATTGGCAGAACACAAGGCAAAGGACAGCAAACATGCGACCGCATCCTCTCTCGGCAGTGCCTGCTCTCTTCACTCTGAGCTGCCAATTTTCCTCCAGATTGTGGGCCAGCCACTGCTTTCCCTCTGGGAGTTCATTACAGTTTTTATTCACATTCTTAGATGCTTCTCTCTGGTTTCATCCATTTTAAAGGATGCTGTTCAGGGAGGGAGACATAGTCCGTGTTCATTTGATATCTAATCAGAGTCATCTTTTGCTTGAGGTTGTCTTCTAGACAACTCAGTACGCAGGTCAACCCTTAGTTCACCAGCTATTTCTGATTTAGGGAAGAAATAAAAGGAGCTTCCACAATTCTCACACAATGGAGGCACATGGATAGGTAATTAAAGCTAAAAGCAAAGTTTTACAATATTTTTTAAAGTTCAAGATTTTTGTTCAAGAAAGACTAAGCCGCTATAGAAAAGTTAGGACAGTGATAAATGATGGTTTTTCCAGACAAAGTTATTGTTGAAAACAAAAGGATTCTTGTTAAAGGGCCATGGCTACATTTGTTCTTCCTCAGCGTTATTCAGTTGGTACTTTGTTGTGATTCTTCTCCCTGTTCCAATGCGCTTTGAACAGCTGCACACATGGCAGGAACCCTGGGGTGGGAGGCAAGATACTTAGGGCCTTAACTTTGTCACTAACTGAGTCACCTGGAGCAAGTCACTGAGTCTCATTTTTCCTCTCTGTCAAGCAAGGGCTCAGATTGTCCAAGTTCTCACCAAATTCCGCATGAGATAGTGTGTGCTTGTCATGGAGCGAAGATGAGTATGCATTGTATTTTTTGTCAGTTTCTCTGAGAACTTAAGGGAGCTAAATCTCCAAGAAATTTCGCTCTGACTTTCTCTCACACTTATGTAGCTCACAGCCAGTTGAGATAACCTATTTGAAATGATTGGAAATTGAGTTGGTTTTTTATATCTGACGGTAACATGAGATTTATAAACCTACAAACAATTTGACCAGAATATCTAAATTTCTATTTGGATAAAGAATGAATACATTCTGAAAACATCTGAAAGAGTGAAAAAAGAAGCAAGGGCTCTTTTGATTTAAGGAACTTACTTCAAAAAATAAAGGAGTTGTAAAAGGCCTTCAAAAAAAACAAAAAAAGTTTCTATGTACAGCCTGAGAGCTCTGAGAACCACTGGTGTTTTTTTCCCATGGAAAAAAAAACAAACCGATCCCTGCCTCAGAACGGGACATCAAGAATGCTGGCCCTTCTGAGAGAGACATTCCCCCTACCATGAGGTAAGGAAACATATAATGTTATTAAAAGTCCTTTTGGTTTAGAACTCATGCTTGCCTGATGGTTGCTTTTTTAAAATAGGCTATTTGTTAGAGCAGTTTTAGGTTCACAGCAAAACTTGAGCAAAAAGCAGAGCATTTTCATATGAACTTTGCCTTCACACATACACGGCCTCCCCAACTATCAACATCCCTCACCCGAGTGGGACATTTGTTACAATTATGAGCCTACAGTGACACATCATAATCACCCAAAGTCCACAGTTTACATGACGGTTCACTCTAGGTGTTGAACATGCTATGGGTTTGGACAAATAATGACAGACATCCACTATCATAGCATCACACAGAACGTTTTCACTGTCCTAAAACTCTCCTGTGCTCTGCTAGTTCATCCCTCCTGACCCTCTAACACTTGATATTTTTTAAAAAAAGAATATCAATACGCCTTTTTATTTTGCAATAACTAGATTTTCAGAAAAGCAGCAAAGATATTACAAAGTTCCTGTATGTGTCTCAGCCAGTTTCTCCCACTGTTAACATCTTACATTTCCATGGTACATTTGTCAAAATCAAGAGACTGACATTGGTAAGTTGCTGTGAACTAAACTCCAAGCTTTATTTTGATTTCACCATTTTTTTATTAATATAATTTATTGTTCCAGGATCCAACTCCAGATGCCACATTACATTTAGTTGTCATGTCTCCCCAGTCTCCTCTGGTCTGTGACAGTTTTTTAGTCTTTCCTTGGTGTTCATGATCTTGAGAGTCTTGAGGAAGATAGATGCGATATATCCTATAGAATGACCCATAATCTGAGATTTCCTGATGTTTTTCCCATGATTATCCTGAGGTTCTGGGTTTTTAAAACAAACATACAGATGTGAATTACCTTTCTCATTATATCAAGTTAGGGGATGCATGATATTTGCATGATAGCATATCGCATGACCCTGTGATGCTAATTCTCATCACCTGGTTAAGATAGTGTTGCCAGGTTTCTCCACTGTCAAGTTACTGGTTTTTGCCTTTTCCCTCAGCTGTTCTTTGGAAAGAGCCACTGAGTACAGCCCACTCTCATGGTGGGAGGGGGGAGGGGAGTGTGTGGCAACTAAGCTCCATCTCTTGAAGGTCAGAAGGGCCGACCATCTACATATATTATTTGGAATTCTCCTTTATTGCTTGCTCTTTCGGTGTATATTTCATTTTGTTTCCATTTCATTTTGTTTTGTTTTGTTTTGTTTGTTTTAGCCATATGCCAATGATGTGAAACAGTTGGTTCATACCAGCTTGACAGAACCTATTGTTAAATTTTCAGGGATTTTTGCAAGCTAGTTGACATACATTGGCAGCCTGTAATCAACCATGGTGGGAGTATTTACACCATAGATATTGGCAAACACTACAAATCAGAGCCTCCTTCCCATCCCTCCCCTACTCTCTCCTCTCCACCCCACATCACCCCCTTTCCCCCCCCACCCCTCCCCAGAGCTAGTTGTTAAACAGATTCCAGCACACCCTTGTATGGTATATATGACAAATAAACATAAAATGCCAAAAAAAGATAACGATTAGATACCACTATGGGCCCTTTATCTGCTAATTGAAACAGAAAAAGGAGTCAGAACAGGTCCCCACTCTGCCACCTCACCCCTGCAACAGATGCACCACACTGTGTACAGAGAGGCTCAGCTGTAAGTCTAGACAACCCATCGGCTGCTTGCCCCCATCAGTGAGTAAAATATAACATTCTTCAGACTCCCAGCTGATAAGCTTTTAATATCAACATTTACTTATATTATCCTGAATGTGAGCATAAGGTGTCTGGATCACGGCAATCATTATTACTTGCTTATGGGGATGACTGCATCCATCCCTCAGGCCCACCGGATGGTGCAGTGCGAGCCACACTTGCACGTCCAGAGGAGTTACTCCAACCGCATGGAGGAATCCTGACAATACGAAGCTAGGGGCTTAGATACATATCGCCCCTTCAATCCCCAGAGAGAGGGAGAAAAACCCAATCTCCTCAGTGAATATGTATTCCCCGTGGTTAAAGAAGGGAAAAGTTCCCGGGTTTTTTTTTACCGTATGGAATATAAATACGAGTAAATGTCTCCAGAAGTAGCTAGGACAAACTGGAGTGTATAACCAAGAGCTTCCCCTGCTTTTGGGGTGTAAACACGTGGAGAGAAAGCCTCCAAACCCTTCCTGAGGTTTTTGGGCGATCCAATCACACTTTAACTGCCCAGGTTGGTTTTTCAATCCGTTTCGGATTTCTTTGCTCAGAAATCCCTAACCATGTAGGACCATAAACGTATTTTCTCGGGCCGGCCAAGTGGCGCGATGGTTAAGAACTCGCTTGGGATGCCAGAGGGCCCCGGTTCGGATCCCACATATGAGGGCCAGTGACACTGCCCTCTGCA
>NW_017731966.1:409641-414552 GCF_001890085.2 Hipposideros armiger | reverse complement strand
CGTCCTCCACAACTAGATTGAAGAACAAAACGACAGCAACTTGTCTGTTCCCCTTCCCCTAATTCCCCAGCACTGTTCCTATCCCCCCAATTACCCAATAAAAATCTTTAAAAAAAAACAAAAAACATATTTTCTCTACTGTCCCACACCATCTTCTGGTAGGACCCAGGAACAGCACAGATTCTGAAGTTTGATTTAACAAGAACTAAAAAGAGAACAAACGCCTTGGCTGTCCTCAGTCTCTGGAAGCTTGCATTTTCTTTTGTTATAATTCAAAACAGCAATGTTACAGTTTGATCAAAAGAGGGGAGACAGCCCCAATTTCTAGAAACCTAAAATCGAGTACATACAGTTTATGAGGACGGTGTTCGGTCTCCTCAGGAGACATAAGCAACAAAGCCTGCTTCTCCGGGAAAACAGGAAGCAAACTCAACAGGCAGAGTTGTGACCTGTCTCCCAGGGAGCAGAAGCCCCCGGAGGGCAGTGACCTCAAACACAGCCTATGGCTGACTCTATCTCCATCCCCAGGGCACGCTGCAGACCTCCTGAACTAGAATCGCTGAGATCCTGGTGTCCAGGAATCCATATTTTAACAGTCTCCCAGGAAATCCCGAGAAGCAAACAGATTTGGCATTAACTGCTCCAAGTTTCCTCCTAACTCATATGGTTCTGGGAAAGGTGTACAGCTCCACCTACAGGCGATCCTCGGCTTTGCAGCAAGTCAATGCAGTCCACCACTTACCAGAAGTTTCTTTCAGTGGGATCTGAACATGGAAACCTGAAACATCTACTTTTCTACAATCACTGCCTTAAGTTATACTCTTTAGACTGTTCTTCGAAAAGTTTTAAAGAAACCTTGGGCAGATTCCATCACTTTCTAGACATATTCAGTTATTAAAAGTCCAGACCAGTTTGAACACTATTCAGACTTAAACACTATTTTAAGATTTCGCCTCCCCTCTACTCCCTCCTCACCCTCCTCACCAGCACCCAGCTCAGGCTGAATTGTAGGCATAAGGGATTAGGAGACAAGCTTGGGGGCATGATATACTCTTTTCTCAGAGTCCTCCAAGTGAAAGGAGGGGTGTGGTCAGCCCTGAGACATAACCGCCTTTCCCGCCCTCCTTTTGGTCTCGCTCTCCTGAGGTTAGTGGAAAACAGGAGCTACACTGGCTGGAGGTGGCAGGAGATGCCCAGCCCCCTTTCTGAGCGAGGTGTCCTCTTACCATCCCAGGAGCCCCTCTGCTCCTGTCTGATCCTCCAACTTCTGTTTCCCTCCCGTGAAACCTGAAGAGCAATTGGCTCATCGCCATATCCTCAGGGCCACCCTCTGAGGAAGCTGGGGTAGGCGTTCCTTTCACCGTTTCTTCTCAGGTCCTTGTCCTGCTGGCGCCGAGGGCTCCAGCAAGCCTCCTGCCTTCAGGAATACAGAAAGCAAACGCAGTTCATGGGGTCTTTGCTCGTGTGCGTCTCCAGGGGACATGTCGTTCTCTCCTAGAACTCACCACTCTGATGGCAGCACCAAGGGGTGGGCAGGCTCTGCCAGCGACCAGCGCAAGGGAACAAGGTGGCAGCCAATCTTTGTGCAGACACCTCTGGTCCCTATGCGTGGCTTCCTCGGAGCATCACCTGGTTGGGCTTAAGCAGGAGGGAAGTGTCCCTCTCCTCCCGAACAAGGCCAAGGCTTGGGTGAAGGGGTGAGGCATGATGAACCGTGGCAAGTGGTAAGGCCAGCTTCGCCACTCTTTCGAGCAGGACATCCACTGCGTCTCTGTGTCTTCATCATGGGTCCTAGTTATCAACAATAAGGGTAAGGGAAAATCCTAATTAGCACCCTATTACACAGTCATATCCCCCAAGAGGCTGACTGTAGGAAAGACATTGAACCCCACCTGGTCTGTTCACCACTTTATTTCCCTTATCCAACAAGGTGCCTGTGACATGGTAGGCACTCAATAACAAGTGAATGAATGAGCGAATGAGTGAACTAATTGGTTCTATGTTGAGAACCAAATTAGAAAATAAAATCTGTACTTGTGGATTTTGCTGGGAGGTAGTAGCCCCCAGGAACTAGAACTGTTAATAATAATAGCAAACAGGCACCCAACCAAATGCTCTGTAGGCATTATGGTCTTAAATTCCTCAACACCCCTCTGGAGTAAATATTATTATCACTATTTTATGGATGAGGAAACGGATACTTTGGCAAAATGCCCAAGTACTCTCAGGATATGCCAAGATTTCTCTCATTAAGCTTCCTTACTTGACAAGAGCCTATGAGGTTTCATATTTTACTCTTCAGAGTAGGGATGGCAACTAGGTGTCATTTCCCATGACAACATTAAATGGTAGGGTTGCCTGGACTGCTGTACTGATGAGAATGCTGGGATGCCAGCCCCATGACTAATTATGCCTGCCATGTGTATGCAAGGAGACAAATGGTGTGACACGTATCATCCCTGACCCAGGCATCTGTCCATACTTTTTCTAGGCAGAGTTACAAGTTGGCAAAGCCTATCTTTGGGAACTCCAGCACTCCCTCCCTCCGCCACCTCACTTCCCTCCTTTTTTCTTGGACTCAGCATTCAGTCTTTCCCCGGCTTCCATGCTGATATGGATCCTTTCTACTTCAATTTACACGTGCCTGTTTTGTCTCTCCGTGTGGTCATTTGCATTCAAGCTCACACTCCTTGGCTGCTTACTGTTAGAGCAGAAAGTTCACCGGATCTATTGGGTTGTCGGAAAAGTCATGACGCGTTTTTGCAACAAAAATCATAGAAAAAATACGTCATTGCTTTTCCGACAGCCCAACAGAATGCAATGACCTGAGTTTCAGTTCCACCTCAGTACTTAATACCTGTGTGATCCTGTAAAATGGACTTAATTTTACTCAGATTATCATAACTCCTGCCAAACCTACTTCCAAAGTTGCTTTGAGAATTAAATAAAACTATGAAATTAAGAGGCAATATAAACCTCATCACTGGGACATGACAGCATTTGTCTGCACTTGAAGGAGGCTCAGGACCTGGTGAACAGCTGGAGGGGACAGTCTCTGAGACAGGTACAGCTTCGCAAACCCTCTGGCATTATCCCACGTGTGTAGCATCGTGATAGGTGGCTAAGATGATGGCTGGGATTTCAGCTCCGCCACATACCAGCTATCTGAGCCTGGGCAGTCTGTGTCTCTTTTTCCAAAAAAAAAAAAAAAAGGAATAATAGAATAATGACAGTTTCTACCTCATCGGGTTGTTATGAGGATCAAACGAGACAAAATGTAAATTCTTATAACAGTGCCTGATGGTAAGTGTTCCATAATTATCAGCCATTATTTTCTACCTAAGAATCCCCTTCTGTTTAGTTCTAACAACCTTCGTCTTGGTGTGGAAAGGCAGTTACTGACCAGGGAGAACTCAGGATGGGTAGACACCTTGGAGAGGTGAACATGCCTCTCCCAGGTATTTCTTCTGTCTAAACCAGTTCTTTCACTTGCTTTTATGGTCCCTGCATGGAGAACTCCATAACTGCAATTGCTCGGCTGTGGAATGAATGGTTATTAGGGCTTGTTTGGTCTACTAGTTTCCCCATGAGGCTTTGCCATGGATTGTTGGGAGACTCTGACTAGGGTCAGTGGTTTAATAACAGCGTACACTTTGGAAGTCAGCAGGTGTAAATTTGAATGGCTGTGTGACATAGCACAAGTTACTTAGCCTCTCTGGTGTGCTATGGCAGACACTCTTGTTTAGCCAATCCAGTATGTATGTTCATCTCCTGTCACCTATTTCATTTTCCAATGCAATGGTTGGAAGGTTAAGTGCTCATTTTCCTAACTTGCCTTGCTGCTTGAGGTAGCCATGTATGTGGCAATGTTCTGGCATATAATTAGAAATCTTCTGGGGTTGGAGGAGGCTTCTGGGAAATATTCTACTCTTTCAATTAAAAAAATACAAATAAACCTAGTGCCACCTCTTTCTCCTTCCTCTAACTTTCCCCCACAATGTGACATGGGGTGGCAGGCTGCTAGTCATTCCCAACACCCGTCCCCTCTTCTTCCTCAGGCATAGAACCTCCCTGGCTTTAAATGAGCACATGGACAACCGAAGCAAAGATGTAATTCCTAGCTTCCCTTGCAGCTAGATGTGGTTATAGCGCTAATTTCTCTGTAATAGATGTAAACAGAAGTGGCTCGTGCAACTTCCAGACAGGCTGTTAAAAAGCTAGGCATGTACCCTCCCCTTCCCTTTCCTCCGGGCTGGACTGTGGGTGTGGTGGTGACCTAGCTTTGATCTGTGGATAAGGGCCCCCTACCCTTGTTGGGAACGACAGCACAGAGGGAGGCGTGTGTCCCTGACTTTGGCTGTTATGTGAGGGGCATAATATCCCTCTGTCTTGTCTAAGACACAGGTTTTTGAGTTCTCTGCTACAGGTGTCCAACCTGTATCCCAACTAAAACTGATAAATTATTATTATGGCCATTTCACAGATGAGGAAACCAGTACTAGTACTCAGACTGATAGAATTACTTACATGTCAGGAATGGGCCAGCTCTGTCTGGCTCCATGCCTGCATTCTTTCTATCATGTCACCTTGCCTCGGTGACAAGTGTGTGTGTATGTGCCTGTGTGCACCTGCGTGTGTGTGTGTGTGTGTGTGTACATAATATAGATTATTTTATTGAGTTAAACTTTCTGGAAAGAAAATTAGAACCTTACAGATTAAATATTTTAATCATACCAGGGGCATTTGGGATTCAAGAACATTTTAAAAAAGAATCCTTTTGTAAGGTGAAGGCTGAGTCCCTGGTTTGGTTTTGTCCTGTTATGTAAACTCCGATGTTCCTATACTACATTTAGTTTCCCTAAAGCAGATCACACACACACACACACACACACACACACACACACACACACA
>NW_017731966.1:388368-409396 GCF_001890085.2 Hipposideros armiger | reverse complement strand
TTTCAGTTTAAATTGTTTATCTGTTGCATGAATGGTTTAGAAACTAAAAAACAAAACAAAAAAACAACAAAAAATTAGAGGGAAGAGGCGGAAGCAAACTGAGCAGGTTTCAAGCCTGAAATGACCATGAGTTTGGTGGGAGCGTATTACTGTGGTTCCTTAATTCTGCCATCTGGCAAGGTTTTCCATGTGATTAATGAGAGCCCATGGTATAGCATTACCAGAAGGGGAACAATTCCAATTATCAGAAGAACTAAACCATAATTACTATGCAAATGATTTCAGTAATGTAATAGAATAGACTATTTGGTCATTACAGGGCAGACAATTCTCAGTGCTAATTGGGGTTAGTCTGTTTTCAGAAAGTAAATAATATTAACAATAAAGTAAATCCAAACTAATATTAGGTTTGATTTTGCTTGCAATCAAGGGGAATGGTCTGCTTCTGAAATTACATTTACATTAAAAAGATAAACCCTACTTGCTGCAGCCTCTGTCAGAAGTAAAATGACTTTGGATTGAAAATGCCGGGAATGAAATGATACTGAGATGAGATTTAGTATTTGAGAGGAGAGGTCAGCAGTGGAGGGTCTTCGGGCCAGAAGACAGACTTGGAAAAGACAATCTTCAATTCTCAGAGCTGCCCAAATATAATGGTGGCAGGAGATAATGGCTCAGAACTTGAAGAATAAGGGAGGACCAAGAAAAAGGAAACTGCTGGTAAGTCATCCTTCTTTCCCCCCAATCTCTCTTCTATTACCCAAGTTTAAAATTTTACTTTACCACCTACTTGTTCTATTATCATCACTTTGAAATCAGTTTCCTTCTCATTCCCCCCTTCTTCCTGTTCACAGTTACCGCTCCCCCGCTCCGCGCTGCCGTAAAGCATGGGGTCCTTCCCTCCCACTGCTGGAGTCCCACGCTTTTTACCTCAGGCGAAAGCACCGGAAGCCTTCTTCCATCACAACGTTCTCTCCCCATTTGTACACCCCCTGGAAAGGCACGTGCCTGAGCTTGGACAATCACAGTCATTCTCCCAAGACTCACACAAAATGGAGGCCTTATTCCAGCAGCAGTCAATTTTGAGGCATTCCTGAAGCTTATCCTCTCACCGCAGACACAAGTCTGTGGCACCTCCCTCCTCTTTTTAAACCAGATTCCCCCGGCTCTCCTCTCATTCCCTGACCCATACAACATCCCTCTAACTAATGCCCCTTTCGTGTGATCTTTGCCAGAGTTTGTTTTTGTGGCTTTCTGAGAAGGAACCCTAACTGATACACTTCTCCTAAGAAATTTAAGCCAGGTCTACATGGCATCCAGTGGAAGGGGGGAAAGAAGGCCGTGATTATCTGGTTATTATAAATTTGGGACCATTTCTAAAGATCTCTTGTAGCCTATTTAAATTTGGAAATATCCCATGAGTAGATGACATCACCAAAAGCGGTGGAGGTAAATGGTGAAGAACCAAGCTCTGAACCCAGACCACGGGGGTTTGGGCCTCACTTCCTCTGCTTCATAGCTGTATGACCCCGGGGAAGCTGCTTACAAGTAAAATGGGGAGAGAAAGAGGACATGGTAAGCATGTAAAATGTGATTATTAAGACTTCTGAGAAACAGTGCTACGTATTTTTGCAGTAAGCATTTTTACTGTAAACACTTTCGCCGCAAACATTTTTGCTGCACAGCTAATTGGCTGTAAGGCCATTTCACTGTAAAAGATAAAATTATTGGTTGACAGTTTGGTTTACATTTGGCAGACTTAATGTATTTAAGCTAGTTAGCAGTTTGGTTTCATTTCACCATTGACGAAGTTCTCACAGCTACTCCTGTTTTTATGTTATATAAATTTTAGACTTCATAATGGTCTGTACAGTGATGAGTAGATGTAGTGGTCTTAAAATAGTGGATAATAACAGCTATGCATAAATCCAGATTGCAAAGCTATGTGTCAAGCGAGACTGCAAGAAAATGATATCAGTTTGCAAATCCTTTGCAAGTGAGCAGTCAATCCTCCCACGGGTCAACAGCAAACCCAGCTATGGCAAATATAAATGAGGCAGCTACTCATTCACAACAGACTCCGAAAGCACTGATTTTTATTTCATAGTTGGAAACTGAGATCTCTCTTAATGAAGGAAGAAACTGTAGCCAAAAAGAAAAAAAAAAGTGTACTATGCATGAAAGACTGTGTTCGAAGACAATATATTTTCATTTTTGCAGCAAAGTCTTTTTAATTTTATTAATTTTTCATATTTTACTATGTCCTTTTTAATGTCCCTCTTTTAGTTTTTACAGCAATATTGCCTTACAGCCAATTAGTTGTGTGGTGAAAATGTTTGCAGCAAAAATGCTTACAGTGAAAATACCAGACACGCTGAAAAACAGTAGGCAAAAAGATTTTTAAAATAATGATTCAATACACTTACTTGACGTCGTGTACAAGAAGTTATGTAGCATTCAAAATAGTCCCCCTGGGGCTACAAATATTCCCAAGATAGCGCCGTTATTCAAGTTTTGGGGTTTGTTTTCTCCTGTAGAACTTTATTTAGAGGCTATAGTTCAGAGGTTTGATTGTCTTTGTTCCATTTAGTTGCTAAATACAAAAAGAAGGCAGCTATTAGAGCATGCAGAGTATATGTGACCCTCTGTTGCTGTGGTCCTCACACCTAAAAGCTCCGTGCTGCAGGTGACTACACAGGTGAGGAACTGTGACTCTGCTCCCACAGGCCCCACTGACTCAGGAAACAACTACATGTGCTTGGCCAACACCAAAGTCTCCAACCCAAGACCCGAAGTCTCCTCGTGGTCCCTGCTGGGGTCTCAGGTGGCTTCCAAGGCAGCCTCAGTCCTGACAGACATTCCTGCCTGCCCCTCGTCTCAATTCTGGAAGGCCTTGATCAGTACTTCCTGCTGCTTCTGCTGCCTCTCGGCCCCCACGCAGGCTGAGGCGGGTCACTCCCCCCAGCCCTGTCCGGAGAACTTTAGGAAGCTCTCCAGAGGTAGCCAGAGTTGGATGCACGTGAACTTGAACCACTTCCCAGGAGCCGGATCCATGGGGTATTTGAGAGTCTACCAGTGTCGTACTAACTTGAACCCTCTACACAGGTCCAGATTTGAAGACAATGTCACTATCAGTCCTCTGAGGCAGATAGTTGAGCTCCCAGCTGCCAATGAGAGCAGGGAATCAAAAAGTCCATTGTTCTCCCACCCAGGCTCCAACATACACTGTGCTTTGCGTTCGGGCCTCCCTGATGCCAGCAGATGTCTTGGTTCATGTGTCGCAGTGGTGGAAATAATCAAGAGGCAGGCATATTTCCCGGCATGTCTGAATCAGGGAAACAGTGGTGACTGCATGGCAGCTGGCCTTGCCCAGGCAGGCTCTGATCCCAAAGCGTGGTCCAGTACCAAGTCCTGCAGAGGACGCAAGGGATGCTATTGACCTCCAGCAGTAACTGACCTGCGTGGGCAGCTGGCTTGCCAGTGACGCAGGCCCTGGGAAGGTTCTGAACCCGACTGCTCAGGCTGTTCGTTGAAAGCTCGTTTGGTTCCCTACAGCCTCTGAGGCAGGTTGTCTCTGATGCCAGTAGGTGCCTTGGGTGCCAAGGACAGCTCACTGAGTGAGAAGAGGTATGGGAGTAGAGGAGGGGTTCAAACCCTCAGCCAAAGCCAGGGCCTCTCAGAAACAGGGCTAGAACATGAGTAAATGTTTAGTGAGCTCTGTGGAAAAGGAGCCTTGCTGTGGTCAGAGGTAAACAAGACTACACAGCCATGGTGACGTTGGCCATTCCCACTCTGCCCAGCTGAAAAAGCCCATCTCAGACGAGACCAGCTCCAGGTGCTGCCCTGTGCTTCCTCGTCCCCAAAGTAAAGCCTACCCTTTACCTGAGGTACCAGATCCCCACGGTACAGTTTGGTTTGGTTGTTTGGTTTGGTTTTAAATTGGGGAACTGGGGGAGGGTAACAGTGTTGGGCAATTGGGGAGGGGGAACACCCAAGTTGTTGCTCTTCAATATTCATTGTGGAGGGTGCCAGTCGCCATCTGGTTGCCCATCCGGGGCTCGTGGCCTCTAAGCTCAAGGTGCTGTGTTCAATCTTAGCTGCGGGTGGGCGTAGCTACCATCCTATGCAGGAGTTGAACCAGCAGCCTTATTGTTAAGAGCGCACGCTCTATCCACTGGGCCATCCGGGCGGCAGCTCAGCTCAAGGTGCTGAGTTCAGTTTTAGTTGCGGGCGGGTGTAGCCCACCATCGAACAAGCTGTCTTGTTGTTAGGAGCATGTGCTCTCACCAGCTGAGCCATCCTGCCACCTGTTGGCAGCTTGGGCGCAGCGTCATTGGCCCATGTGGGAATCGAACCAGTGGCCCTGTTGCTCAGAGCTCACGTTCTTAAGCTAACTCTTAACCAACTGAGCCACTCGGCCAGCCCTGTTTTGTTTTTTCTTGCTCTATGCCTTTTGGGTTGGGGGTTTAAAAATAATACCAAAAAGTAAAAGAAATACAGAAATGTATAAAGTAAAAACTAAAAATTCTCTCAGCCCTCTAGCAGTTTGTATTTGTGTTACAAAATTTTTTAATTTTCTTTTTACTGTGATATTTTAAAATTTCAACTTGTTTCTCCCTGCCCTCCAACTACTTGGAAGTTCATGGAATATCTGCATCTGACTCACTTTCCATCTACTGCAATGATAGTGAAATTAGAGATTTGAGTTGAATGGATAGGTTTTAACAGATAGAGACGATGGGCACGCCATTTAGGGCTAGCCCAGTGATTGGCACTTAGGAGGAAAGTTATGTTTATTGAATGAATGAGTGACGGATCCATCCCCTGTGATAGTAAAGTGATGGACTGAGGTAAGTTTTGGATTAATGAAGTTTATGAATAAAGAGTTTCTAAAAGATGTAAGAAGAGAGGGAGAAGAGAATCAACCTCAGTCTTAGTGACCATGGCTTCAACAATGTTGCTAAATTTAAGCTGATACAAATTAGCGGTTTTTGTTTCCCAAATTTTTATTCTTCCTCCTTTCTTAACTACTAAATCATGTGGACACAAGCCTGAATTGCATGTATTAGTGCTTTATTTCAAATTTTAAAAGTATATATTCTTAGAGAAAGTTAGTCTATACTTTTATTTTTTCCCATTGTCCTTGTTTTGTTTTCAAGGGGATCCCGGTCTTATAAAATAAACTTAAGAGCTTTCTGTCTCTCTTCCATCACTGGAACAGTCTGCACAGAGCAGTAAATAGACCACAAATCTATGAATCTTCGCGCAGTAGGTGACTCGCTTTTCATGTACGGGAAATTTCAAATGCTAAGTACTTTGCTGAGAAATTCAACAAATAAATCCCCAGAAGTGGGCACAAGGAAGGTGGGTGAAGGGAGATGAGGGAGGGAGGGAGAGGCCATGACCCTGAGAAAGTACTTACTAGGGTGGGGCCCTGTGGGGCAGCAAGACAAACACTCTTCAGACAAACACTCAAACTAATGATGACTTTTTCTTCCCAGGAAATTTTCCTTTTTTTCTTTTTAACTTCTACATCTCTAAAACAATTAAACATGAGAATTCTCAAAACAAAGCAAGCTATGTGTAAGGACAAAACATTAAAAAAAAAAGAGATGCCTTTGAATTTTATTTTAGTCCTCCAAAAATCTAATAAAGTAACTTTTTATCTGTTAAATCAGACTTAAAACATACTTATTATTACATAGACTTCGTATTTTCTAGGAAATCTTGCCTATGCCAGTGTTTTTACTCTAAAGTGGTAGGTAATCTAGGGAGGAGAGGAATACCAAAATTCAGATATAAAACTATAATACAATATATCTGAAATCATGGACACTGCCCTCCTGCTCTGTCACTAGGTGGCAGCATGTAACAAATAATGTTACACCGCGATACGTCATAAAACTGCAAGAAGCTACTTTTATAACAAATGTCAGCCTCACAGAGATTCTAAAACAATAGAAAGAACTTGAGTGCTTTTCCAGTCTACTTTTAAAGGACAGTGGATCTATTTAGAGACATCCTTTTCCTCCACACATTCACACATTCTATTTTAAGTAAAAATGCTTGAGACAAAAGTATAATGGATTATAGGGTTGGATTCTTTGAGACAGTCTTTTTTTCGTTAATATTTAGTTAAAGGAAAGGAAAACTCACTTCTAAGCAGAGAGAGCTTTCAAAGATACCAACAACCAGGTATAATGAAGCCTTTTTCAAAACCAGATCTTGAATTGTATTTGTCCATTAATGATGTAGAAAAGAAAAATTGAAATTTGAACTCTAAGGAAACCCACCAACACAACTGAGATAATTTAAGACCACAGGGAGCAAACTGACATTCTGTAAATTTAGGGCATGCCCACGTTGTGCTTGGCCTGAGTGTGTGTGTGTGTGTGTGTGTGTGTGTGTGTGTGTGTGTGTGTGTGTTTTAAGAATTGCCCATTTTCACATTTGAGCTGTATCATGCAGAAACCCAGGTTCCTGGCTTCACTGGAGCATTCAGGAGATCTGCTCACACTGAGCCTGTATTTTTCACACAAAACAAACAAGACGCTGAAATTAAGGGGTGGTTTACTTGCACTCTTTGTTACTATGTCCTAGCTTTATTAGTGTTCTATTGTGTAACAAATTACTACAAAATGAGAAGCTTGAAACAACACCCATACATTAGCTCACAGTTCTGTGGGTCAGAAGTCCAGGTAAGGATTGGCTGCATTTCCTGCTCATGGTCTTACAAAGCTAAAGCCAGTGTGTCAACCAGCCTGCATTGCAACCAGGAGCTTGGAATCCTCTCCTGAGCCATGTGCTTGCGGCAGAATTCAGTTCTGTGTAGTTGTAGGCCTGAGCTCCTAGTTTTCCTTACTGGTTCTGAACGGGGATACTCTCAATTCCTATTGGCTGCCTGCATTCTTAACCACGTGGTCTCCTCCATCTTGAAAGCCAGCAGTGGAGAACTTCTGCACCACGTCCCACTCATGCCTCAGATCTCTCTACATGAGAAGCCCAGTCCCCTCTAAGAACTTGCCTGATTAGGCGAGGCCCACCCAACTAAATCCCCCCTTTCTTAAAGTCAGGTGTGCTGTGTGACATAACCTAATCATGGAGTGATGTCCCATTACAGTCCCAGTCCCAGGGATTATACAGACCATGTACAACATGAGGTGGGATTCTTAGAATGCTGTCTGCCACATTTGGCTGAGAGTCAGCTTGTCATTATCAAACTTGCACTGTTATTTTTTTTTTTTTCAGAATAGAGTTTAAAGGAAATTGAACTATTTCCATCAAAAATTGAGAAATGAAAAGTGGAAAGACTCTACAATTTGAGAAAATTGTAGAAAACCCCACATGTTTTAAATGAAAATAAAATGGCCTATTTTTAGACTCAGGCCCCAAGACTCATTTACGTTACCCAGCTCGCCCCTTTGGGAGTTTCAGCTTGTACCCTCTGCTTTCAACCATATCCTGACATCTGTTTCCACTGAAAACAAATGAAGTGCCCCTCAAAACGCATCTCATTGACTTCTGCCTCACCACCTCTACTTCTCTCTGTCCTCTGGAATCTGGCAGCTTAAGCCTTTGGGGTTCCCAAAGATGAGAGAGTGGACTCTCCTCGACCAGTGCTTCTCAAACTAACCATGGCGAAGAAACTTGATCCCCCCAGGCTATCACAGACTGATACTTTTGTAAAATGCAATTAAAATAAAATGAGAGGGCTGATTATGTTCTTAGACATTGGAGCAATGGTAAACTGCTATTAAAGTTTCTAAATTTGATCTCGTTAGAGACTGGTAATAAACTGTTCATGGACAGGTACCACCCCTCAGACCACTGAAAGTTTGACATTTCATCCAATATAGGTTCAGTGCAAGTCATACGTAGTATCAAATCACACATATTGCTACAGTTACAATAGCTAAGTTTCTTGTGCCAAGCATTTTTCTAGCATTTTGTACATATTATCTCCTCCAGGCCTCAAAGTCTACCCTAAGAAGTGGATTCTACTATAATTTTATAGGAGTGAAAACCAGGCACAGAAAATGTAAATGACTTTCCCACATTCACACAGAGAGTCTGTGTCCTCAAACACCACACTCTGTGGCCATTCACATGACCAGCATTCATGTGGCCATAGGGGCATTGGAAATTGTACCTGATTTGGTGGCAGAGACCAGGACTCCAAACACAATGCCTTCCCCTCCCACATACATGACATAGATGGAATTATTTAACCTCTCTGAGATTCACTGTATTCCTTGGAGGTCCGTATTATAATACCTATATATCTGGTGGAATCTTGACCAAGGATACTAATTCCATCTTGGGGGCCTCACCCTCATGACCTAATTACCCTGCAAAGGCCCCACCTCCTAATGCCACCCTATTGGGAGTTAGGGTTTCAACAAATGCATTTTGAGCAGACACATACATGCAGTCCATGATACTAAGAGAAACCAGATCACAGACTCCCTGAGATTGGGAGCAAGGGACACTGAATGCAAAGGAGCACGAGAGGACTCTTTGAGTGATAGAATCAAGACCATGTCTTGATTGTGCTGGTGATTACTTAGGCGTATACATGTTTCAAAACTCACCAAACTGTGGATTTGAAAAGGGAATTATTTTATGTAAATTTTACCTCAATAAAAATAAAGTTAGGGCCGACCGAGTAGCGCAATGGTTAAGAACTGGCTTGGGACGCCAGAGGGCCCCGGTTCAGATCCCACATATGAGGGCCAGTGACACTGCCCTCCACAGCTAAGATGCTGAACAACAGCTCAACCTGGATTTGGGCTGCCGTGAGTCGCCGGCGACAGCGTAGGCTGCAGCCCCTGCGGCAGTGGGTTGCCATGGGCTACCGTGTGTAGCCAGCAGCCAGCGTGAGTGGCCAGCAGCCACCGTGAGTGGCCGTCCAGAAGCCGGCGACTGATCTGCCTCGCCCAGGAAGAGCGCAATGATGGTGCCAACTTGGGCCAGTGAAGCGGCGTCCTCCACAACTAGACTGAAGAACAAAAGGACAGCAACTTGTCTGTTCCCCTTCCCCCAATTCCCCACCGCTGTTCCCATCCCCCCAATTCCCCAATAAAATCTTTAAAAAATAAATAAATAAAATAAAATAAAGTTAGTGAGCCCGCAGTGGGGCTGGGTGACGTGGCAGGGAGGAGACCTGGTAATTGCATCAGCGTACCTGTGATCTGCAGCTTGCTGTGATGCATGATACATGGGTAATTCTGGTCGCCATGCCCCGTGCTTTCCACTCTAGAATATACTGAGGACTCAATACACAGCAAAGAATTCTCAGTCTGTCCACCTACACATGCTTCACACTTTAATCTATTTTTCTTCACTTGTACACATCTGCTTTTCTTTCCATTATCCTCACTCCTGCACTTGCCCAAACATACCAATGCAGCTTTCAAAAATATACCTATATCACCTGGTTTATACAAAAATCCTGTCAGCCGTAAACCTAGCATAGCAGACTTTGGGACTGAAAAGCCTAATTGCTATACAATACTAACTGCAGAGTATATCACATATTTCTAATGAGTTTTGTATTTTCACCCAATGAGCGAGGAGCTGGAGAAAGTGGGAAGGATAAAAGCCACCAGATAAGCAGGAAATCTGGCCTTGGGGAAACCCCAGGACACCTATGTATTGAGATGGAAAGAGCTAAAAATAGTAGGGTTTTGAGGAGGATGCGACAGATTTGGTGGCCTTTTGTCTCTGCAAAGCAGGATGCAAAGTAAACAGGGCAGGCTGGGGCTTGAGAGAAAAGAGAGAAGTTGGCAGCCGCTGTGAGCCCCGGGAAGCAAGCTCACCACAGAAGGGTAGCAGTAAGTCAGTACTTCGGCTCAGAACGAGCAGTGGTTAGAAGTCACCAGCCCCTGATTGTTCAATCAGTCTGCGTCAAAATTCTCCCCTCTGAGAGTTCTGGTTCTGCTTTATGCCTTTCATGTGCAGGCATTGCAGCATTTTGAATATATATATAAATAACATACCAATAACGAAAGATGAATACAAGTCACGTTTGACTTCTGCAATGACAAGAGGTGCTCAAAGTGGTTCCCGTCAGTGTCCAGACACTTCTGATGATGGCGAACTACTGCTTGAGCAACGTTGACCAAAGTGTCCACTTGTATACATTTTTTTGGCACCCTCCCGGTAGATAGATGATGATGATGATGATAGATAGATAGATAGATAGATAGATAGATAGATAGATAGATAGAAGGATTAAAGAGATAGAGACATTCCGTTGGTTTTAATACACTTCGTGTAGGTGCTTCGTGGACGTCATTTGTGCTAATCAGCTTCTGAAGCCTTTTCAAACTTCCTTCACTTGGAAAGGGACATGACCATTTGTCATCCCTCCTCCATTTCTCCTCAGTAACTATAATTTCCGACCTCTGAAGCCCACAGAGTCCACCGAATTTTCATGATATCTAGTATATCAATAAAGGACTTGAAAGAGTTACGGAGCAGTAACGTTAAGACTCAATTCATTAGTAGCACTTCTAAAAAATAGCGACCAGGAGCGTCTTTCTTCCTCAACTTTCCCACTCATCATCAAGTAAGTTACTTTTATTCAAATAATGCAGGGTTTCTCACATACCAGTTGTGAATATTATTACTAAGGTGAATTGGAAATTCAGCATTGACTCTCTCGAGAATGATGAGGGTTTGTTGGAATACAGATGACTAACCACGTGCTATCAAAAGCACCATCAGCACAGCTCAGGCTGATGGGATTGGCAACTCACCCACATATTGGCAAAAACAGACGGCCTTTTATAGATGTATGACGTAATACCAGCACCCTTCTCCTCATGCTGAGCTCCCAGGGTCCTTCCTTTGACCCAGTTCATTGACAGATCATTACTTTCAGGTAAACAAACCCTTGTTCTTGTGTTTAGGATGAAAAATAAGTGGAAAAACCAAATACGTTGGCTATATTCCCTCTCCTTTCAACTCTAGTTATGTAGGGTTTAGTTTGGGGGCAGAGCTGCTTCCCATCTTTGGCACCAACACAACCAACTCAGATATTAAAACAGCAAAATCATTTTCTACTCCTTGGGAAATGTCTGCGATCCTATGCAAAACCCCTTCACCCCACACTCCCTCTCCCTCTTCTCTATGGAAGAATTTGTGGGAATTTGTCATACATTGTAACTAGCTTTGGGCTCAAGCCAAAATCCTAAGAAACAGGAAACATCCTATTTCTTATCATATACACTTTATTTTCAATTTTTTCTTAGTATCAAATTTATTACCCCATTATGATCTCTGTGCAAAGAAATACTGACCCATGAATCAGAAGTCTGATTTAGGAAGAATAACAACAGTATATAATAGTGATTATGCGTGCTTATGATATTGGGTTCCAAATCTGAATAAGACATTATAAAAACCTGTACCATAGAGGAGTTTGTAAAAAGGGTCATCTGGGTGATATTTGAGTTTAAGGGAGGGTGATAATTCATTGCTCCTGCTCTTCAGAGTTCAGAACTAATTAAAAAATAGAGTCAGATGCATGGAGGCCAAAGCATCAGTCTTATAATTCAGAAAGGCTGGATTGGAGAACGTAGCTTATTCTGTAGCAAATAGAGGCCTTCCTCAACTTCCCCCACTGCCAGCTCAGCAAGACCAGATAAACCTGTGTCCAGAGCTCCACCATATGGAGGCGGAGGACATGAACACATGCTTATTGTTGGCAGGGAGATTCCAGAACGGGAACCACGTGGCCCACTTTGAAGGAAGGGGCAAACAATCAGAGAAGCTTGGACAAACAGAAATTGGACACTCCCTGCCTTCCAATTCAGAATGGTGGCATGGTGGAAGAGGAGACACACTACAAGTGGCCCTTGCGTCTTTTTCTTCTCTTCCTCTTTTAAGGAAGGACACAATAGGAGATAAGACTGTCCCCTCCGTAGAAAGAACTAAATGCTATAAACATGCAGAGAGAAGAGAGAGATCACCAAGAAGTGGAAAACTCAACCCAGGGAGGTCAGCAAAATGGTGTGCATTTGTTCTGAGGCGGCAAGGTGTGGATTTTCCACGGGAAGGTGTGCAGGAAGCGCTCCTGTGGGAGGGAGAATGTGAGTGAAGGAGAGGGGGAAAGGCAGTTGTGCCCAGGGCAAAGAGAGGGGCCTGGGCTTCAAATCAAAAGCTTTGACGTGGGAACAGAGGGGGCGAGTGAAAAGGCAGCCTGGGCCAAGTTGGGGCGATCCCTGGATTCCAAGCCAGGGGAGTTGTATATTATTTGGTCACAAATTGGAAGGCAGTCAAAGTTTTTGAGTAGGAGAGGAACATAATTATAGCAATGCTTTAAGAAGATTAAGTGGGCAGCGGGGTTCAGAATATATCATCTGGGGAGAGCTGGGAAGCAGGGAGATCAGTCAGAGGCTCCTGTATGGGTTTTAAGTGAAATTAATGTTAATTAGTGTCATCACAGAGGGACTGGAAGGTAAATGACATTTGTGCAGCGCTTTAGCATTTGCAAAGTTCTTATCGCTAATTATTGGAAACGGCAATTGTGGGACGTAAGTAGCTCAATGATAGGCACACTATATATTAAAAAGACTCTAAAGGACTTGGTGACGATACAGAAGCAGGAAGGGAAGTGGGGAGTCAAAGATGACTTATCACCTCCAAGATCTAGGACAATTCATCCATTCATCAAATATTTAATGGGTTTCTACTCTAGTGCCAGGAACTGTTCCAGACACCAGGCTGCACAAAGAAGTTGACAAAGACCTTATCCTCAGAAAGCTTATATACTAGTGAGAAGAGGTCATCAATAGATATGTAAAGAATAGGAAGTATAGGGGGGAATGGAAAAAAAAATCATGGTAAGACCATAGAGGTTCAGGGAGATGCAATCAGAGAAGTCACTTCTGAGCAGAGACCAGAAGGGAGGGAGAGAGAGAGAGAGGGATCCTCAGAAAGGTCTGGAGAAGAGTGTCTGGGGCAGAAAGCAAAGCAAGGGAGGGAGAACCCCAAGCTGGACCTGGGTGGTGTGTTCAGGAGGCATCAAGGAGGCCTGCGCGGGCAGGACCCTGGTCGTTGTGTGGAGGGATCTCTTGTAGAGAAGAAAGGGTGGCTGCACGGGGACCAGACAGAAGGCACGATAGGAGTCCAGGCAAGTGACGGTGTTGGCTTGGACTCATGTGACATGGCTAGAGAAGACGAAGAATGGCCAGATTCCCAATGTATGCTAAGATAAGCGTTATGAGATGTTTTTTATTGGGTTTGATGTGGAGAGGAAGAAAAAGAGAGAAATTAGGGATGTGCCCAAGGTTTATGCTCTGAGCTGTTGGGTAAACAGCTGCGTCCTTACTGAGATGGGGAACAGCGGGCAAAGGAGTCAAGAGCTTGCTTAGAAACTGTTACCATTGATACACCTGCTGACCATTCAAAGGGAAATGCTGCAAAGGATATGATTCTGGAGTCAGGGGGAGAAGTCTGGGTTAGAAATATACATTTGAGAGGTTTCTCCTCCTCAAAAATAGAGAAGCCGGGAGGGAGCAGCTGGCTCTCAAACTTATCCAGTGGTAATACTAAGTACTTCCTATGTGTAAAGCACTTTTCCAGGCCCGGAAGTGCAGAGACCAAAGACAGAGTCCTTTCCTTCGAAGAGCTCACAGTGTAATTGGAATACAAGCAAGGAAACCACCAACTACACTGTTGTGTGCTACGGTCTCACAGAAGTTTCCAGGGGGTGCTACAGGAGACCGCAGAGGGGCACTGCATCCAGGAGCTCAAGGCAGTCTTCCTAAAGAAGCTGATATCTGAGAGAGGTTTGGGGGTTGGAAAAAGGTTGTCAGACAAAATAGAATCCAGGCCCAGGGAGAGGGGCGTTTCAGGTGGAGGGAATAGAGTTAATTGCACAGAGATAAGTGATACCATGACACACCTGTAACTGCAGTTATGCATGTGTGACTGGGAAAGAGGGTACTTGTGGGAGAGCAGCAGAAGATGAGCTGGAAAGGCGGGCGGGACAGATCACGACGGCCCCTTCAGGCCATATTAAGGAGGCTTTTTGACGGGAGGAGGACACATTCACTCTCAAAAATGCTGAGTTTGAAATAGAAATGGGACGTGTCTGGAGGGCAACAGAATATGGAGGATCAGAGCTCCAGGGACGGTCAAGGCCAGAATCATATTCTTAGTTGTATCCATATCTATAATATTTTAGCATCTCCCTCATAGATCATTGCTAAAGCCATAGACATGACTTAATTGTCCAAGAAACAGGAAATGCAGAGAAAAGAGGAGCAGGGAAAGCACAGAGTTGTAGGCAGCGCCCACAATTCAAGGACTGGAAGAGGAGGGGGTGTCAGGATGAAAATCAGGGCAAGAGCAGTCAGGGGTGTTTCAGAACGGGAAGAGCACAGCGTCGCAGGAGCCAAGGAAAGCGGAAGGTTCGTGAAGGAGAGGGCGGGTGCAGTTGTCAATGCCAAACACTGATCAAGGTCAAGAGGGTAAAAACGGAGGGAAAGTCATCAGAGGTGGTGGCCAAATGACCCCTTGGTGGCCTTTGGGAGAAAAATGTAGGAGAAGGCAGAGGTAACATTCGGCAGCAAGGGGTCTGAGTGCTTTGGATCGGAGGACGAAAGTGAAGGCAGAGAAAGTGGGCCTCCAGTCTTCATGCCCACGCTCGCCCCTACTTCGTGCCAGGCATCTGCCTTTTGTACTCAGCCTTCACTTGGCCCTTTTCTCCTGGCTTTCTGTCCTGGTGCTCATCTCCACTGCCTACTGTCCCAGTGTGATGGCATCTCCTGCCAGTAACAACTCCAGCATCCAGCCAACCAGCAAGCCATGAGCTGAATCATCAAATAGATTTTATCAGAATAGGAAGTAGGTCAAAGGTTACTTTGATGACACATGTGCTGTTATTAGATTCTGTAAAATGAACGGAATTTCTTTCAGGACACCTTCAACCTGGGAGAATCCCCACCAACCTGTTAACAGTGGTTACCCCCAAATCCTGGCTGGTAGGAGGTTGCAATGGCAGGGGATGCTTTTTAATTTTTGCCATATACAACATTTCATTGTTTTAGGTGATTGCTATTGTTTTATTGTTGTTTTACATTTTTAAAAAAGTTGTTTTCAAATTTTAATATGTTTTGGTTAAAAATAATGACATACCCCCTATTGTTCTATTATGGAGAGATACCATTAGTCTAAGACTATCTATATTTCTTCTTTTCTTTTTGTTTTCCACCCATCACTCTTGGGCAGTCATAATTAACTCAATGGAAATGTTGGCAAACTCTCGAGTCGGGCATTTGTTCTTTTTAATGTTATGGCCATATCTAAATAACTGTTCTGTATCAATTGATATCTCGCTTTTAATGTAATTGGATCTTTGCATATCCAAAAATCACTTATGCAAATTAAAACAATGACTCCACTCAATAAACTGGGAATGATAACCACAGTCGTTATGAAAGTAAATGAAGCTAATCAAAGCCCCGTCCTTCATAATTTTCTCTTTAGACACCAACAGTTGAAGCAAGTGGAATCAGGAAGGGAATAATTGGCCACTTATTCTAACCCCCACTATTTATAATGGTAATAAACAGCACAAATAGCAAACAAATTAAACACTGCTCCCCCTGAGCCAATCAATTACCAAGTCCTGACAACTTTGCCTCCTAGGACTTGAACCTTTCCCTTCTTCCACTGGTTCATTCAGACCCTACCTGGCTCCCCTGGACCATGTCAGCCACCTCCCAGAGCCTGCTCTTGATCCTCTTAAATACATCCTCCACATTGCTCACTGGAATGAACTCCATGATAAAAAAGCAAGCCATTGTCTTACTCAGAACCCTTCAACGTCCCTAATGTGGAATGTTTAAGCTCGCTAGCATCGCATGCAATATCCTTGGTTTCCGGTGGGCCTTCTGAACCCACGCTCACAGGAGCTCTTTCACCCTGACTTGGGGCTACTGTATGGAGCTCAGATCACTGCCTGACTACACCTGCCCTTGTGGCAAGTTTCCGTTGGGGGAAACTTATTGTCCTCTTCTGTCACTGCCCTTTGATCAGGGCCACCACAGACCACAGTCCCCCGTGGCAGGTTTTTCTAATTTTAACATTTGGTGGAAGGGCTCAGTGCCTCACTTCCTTCCCTCTCAGAAGGCTTTTGGGATCCATATGCAAATACACGTTCTCCTTCCCCAAATCTCTGCAAATGGAGGGCAAGTATTTGCTTAATCACAGGATTGAAAAAAAAAATTTAATTGTACACCATTTGCCAAAGTCAAGATATGCTTAAATTCTTATAGTTACATGAAGGATGCTGCTCTAACATGACTTCCTCTAAATAAAAAATTCCACGACACCAGGTACCCTGTTACACACATATAATTTGATTTGTATAAAATTCAACTCAATATAGATATAAATATACATATATATCTTAAATCTTCATGTTCTGCTTATAAAATTACTTTTCTGATAGCATCCTTTAATAATATTGCTGTTTTATAGGTGGCTTAACAGATCATTTCCTTGGGTCAATAGCACTGAGGTTAGAGCCTTCTCTAACTTTAATCAGAACCCAAATGAATGAATCTTCTCAATTAACTGTTTATTATTTCTTCTGCACCAGACTTCTAAAAGAAAGAATGAAAGAAGCTGATATTTACAGACTTGTCAGAGATTATTTTCAGGAACTGTTGAAATACATCTGAATCAATAGACTTCAATTACACTTACATACACACACATGCACACACACACACACACACACTCTCACACACACACACACACACACACAAAATCTACAGTGCTGAGGATCTAGTAACTCTTTGAAAGACAAGGGTTTCAAACTTGGCCCCTACAAGCCCTTTCACCATGTATAACCCTACTCTTGGAAGATCTTACTCAGGCATCCAGAAAATGGTGACTGCAGAGATAGGAATTTCCATTGAAGACTAGATGAAAGAAAAGTTTAGAAAAAAATGCTGGACCCTCTGATAGCAGTAAAAATATCTACAGGACCCACACACATAGTCAACTACAAAGCTATGGTCTTTTTAAAGATTCTTAAATAGGTAATAATACAAAAGTCGGCCAGATGTATGTCTTCAAGTCCTTCAGCTTTCTGAAGGACTTGAAAATCCAAGTTACGGCAGACAAGGAACTTACTTAAGGGCATCAGGTAGCTCTAGAACCTCTGGAAGGGTCAAGAAGTCATGTCTGGAGCTATTTAGGATTGTCCGTACAATTCTACCTGTTATATAAGGAGTCCTACTCTTTTGGCTTAAGATTATTAGAAGAGATCAATAAAGCTTTGTGCCCTTCTTCACATTATAGCTCTTTTGTTTCCCCAAATAATGAGAACCTTGTAACCCAACACTTACCCTATTTTTGTCTTAGCTCTCGAAGAATGCTGGGCTCAATTCAGAGCTCCCTGAAGTAGCTACCCAACTAAAGGGTTTGACAGCATCCACTTCTCTTTTGTGGATGCTGTCTCCTGTCTGTATGGGTTAAACGTTATCAAATCAGGAAGAGAATTCCAAACAAATTAATTTAATGAAGTAGAAAGTGTAACATATCACTGTAGTCAGTTGCTGCTAGATCTATAACAGACATTATATAGCCATGGCCTTTTAAATTGTCCCTAGATGATCAAAACGAATGTCTGCTGCTTCATCTTTGTTAAGTCCCCATGTCTTCTGAGGCCATTATTCCTTAAATACCCTAATAGAATTGCCTGGGCCCCATACAGTATACCTTGGGACACTTAGTGCATGCCAGGCACTGTTGCAAGCATTTTCCACATTTTATTTCACTTAATCCTTACCATGACTGAATGTGACAAGTACTACTGGGAAGCTCAAATGACACGAGGAAACTGAAGCACAGGGGGTTAAGTAAGTTGCCGCAGGAGTCAAAGCTAGGAAGTATAGAGCAATGAATTAAACCCAGGGGGTTCAGCCCCAGAGTCTGCAGGCTCTTCTGCTCCCCTATTCTGAAATCACCCAGGGGAGATGGATTAAGGGACTATCCTAGGGCCATAGCAGCTGGAACAGAAACGAGGAACAAATAAACATTTGCAGGGTGAATGTAAGTGAGGCAAAGAGTACAGATAACTGGGATGTCTAGTTTCAGTGAGCCAACGGAAGGGGGTTAGCATGAGTAAGAGAGGCAGCAGCAGTTCCAGGGGTAAAAACACTGTTTTCATGTGAGGCATGCTAAGTCCGGAGTCTTTGGGAAGACATCCTGGTAAAACACCAGGAAATGTGTGTGCTTCCTTCTTCCCTCAAGCGTAAGGTACCCTATCCATCTTCCAACCCAGCATGGTCACAGGGGCTCTGTCCTCTGCTCTATCCAAGTGGCTTCTCAAGAAAGTGCCTACTATTGATGTGTGATACTGTGATTTTCTAAGAAATATTTATTTGGTCTTCGTCCGGGTTCCTGGCATGGAACTCCTAAAATGCTTGGAATTTCCTAAGTTATGGGAATATTAAAGGCGCCTCTTATAAATTATTGAGGTGTCTTTTGGAAAGGACCTAAGGGTGGGTTGCCGGGGAAACCAACCAGGTGATTAGAGGGTTGGAACATTGACACCCCATCCCTATCCCCCAGTCTCTGGGGAAGGGAGAGGGTTAAATCAATCACCAAAGGCCAATGATTTAATCAATCATGTTTATGTAATGAAGCCTGCATAAACCCAAAAGGACAGCATTTGGAGAGCTTCCAGCTTGAGGAACAAGAACACATCCACATGTCACCATGCCAGGCCCCAAATTCCACAGGGACAGAAGTTCCTTTGTTTGGGACATTGCCCTATGTGTCCCTTTATTTGGCCGTTGATGCGAATCTTTTAATATCCTTTTAATAAACTGGTAATCTAGCGAGTCGGCTGGTTTCCTGACTTCTGTGAGCTGCTCTAGAAATTAGATGAACCCAAGGACGAGGTCATGACAACCTCTGATTTAGAGCCAGTTGGTCAGAAGCACAGGTGACAACCTAGACTTGGGATTGGCATGGAGTGAAGGGCAGTCTTGTGGGACTGAGCCCTTAACCTGTGGAATCGGATGCTATGTTTAGGCAGATAGTGTCAGAATTGAGTTGAATTATAGGATGCCCAGCTGGTATCCGAGAATTGCTTGGTGGTGTGGGAAAAACACCCACACGTTGGAATTGGTATTCCAGAATCATAAGATGCTATTTACACATTAGTGTGAGCAAATGTTCTATTACTGGGTGGCTCTGACTGTAAATAAGAGGCTTATCCCTGTCAAAGGAGTCAGTGACAATCAAGAGAATGTGCTGGAAAAAAGGCTACCTGCCATCACAGAGAACCTATCCTGCTTACGTGGACGAGTCAGCCACCTGCCAAGACAAATCCAAACAGTTCAGGGACTCCCATTAATCCAAGGGCTGTGGAGGGGCAGGGGTAGTTCTTGGGGTCCTCCCACAGGGCACAAAAGCCATAGGGACTAGAGAATACTTTGGAAAGTCAGCTAATTCCCTACACTATCCGGGCTTTTTTTGGGAAAATGTTCCTGTTCAAGGGACCATCTATTTAAAAATCAAGCATTCCTCTCTCTCTCTCTCTCTCTCTCTCTCTCTCTCTCTCTCTCTCNTTCCTCTCTCTCTCTCTCTCTCTCTCTCTCTCTCTCTCTCTCTTTCCATCTTTCCCCTGCTTCTCTCCTAATTGTTTTTAAAAGAAAATCATTGAGAGATGCAAAGGGCTACTCATTGTGTCATTATTTATAATAGCAAAAGATTGGAGTAACCCAAATATTTATCAGTAGGGAACTTACAAACTACGATATGTTCTCATATTTCTGTATATTTAGCCTTGAAGAAAAATGAGGAAGACCTCATGTGCCTGTCCCTGGATACCAAGATAAACTGTTATCTGTAGAAAAACAAGGCACAAATTGCTAAGCTGTATGCTGCCATATATATATATATATATATATATATATATATATATATATATATATATATTCTTACATTTGCCAAAAGGAATACTGGAAGAATACACCAGAAACAAAATTAATTGCCTGTCAACAGCTGAAGCAAACAGAGGGAGGACACAAAGATAGAAGCAAGAGTGCCCTGGGTATAACTATATAATTTTGACCTTAGAATCACAAATGTTATAAATACTCAAAAAAAAGTAATTTACAATGAAAATATTTCATGGAGAAATTAAAAGATATTTTATAGCAGCCATCCATACATAGAAGTCAAACCATGGTGTACGGTGCTTTAAATAAAACCTCCTAGTAGGGGACCCAATGAATGCCGGGCAGTCCTCTACATGCCTTCCTGGGATGGGTGTAAGAGGATCATGAAGGATGCTGGCAGGGGAAAGACAGGAAATGGATAGAGAAAGGGAGACAATATGGCTCAGGAAGAGAGTGAGGGGAGAACAGGAAGGGAGTAGCAGCATAGACAGACCTCACTTCCCCAACCACCCCCTCCCAAGTCTGCAAAAACCTCTGCCTCATTCTTGCCAGAAATCTTTGTCAATCGCCAATACTCTTTTTTTTTTTTTAGTGAGAAATATCTTTTCTAAATATTTAGGGGACGCCTTCTTCTCCATGAGCACTCCATGAGCAGGCGACTAGTTAAGACACTAAGCAGTGTCTTTCCCAACTCCTTGGGCGTCCTCCTTTCTTTCCCTGCCCCACCCCCACTGAAACACAGGTACCTGTGTGCTCCTGGCACCAGGCAGCAGGTGGAGGGTAGAACAGGAAAACTGTCTGTCTAGCACGCACTGCCCCCACCCCATCCTAGAGGAGGGCGAGGAAGGAGAAAATGACATCTGGGGTCCTGAGAATGAGAGGACCCAGCTCTCATTCCCAGCAGAGAGGGGAAGACTTATGCCAGGAATGGCCATGGAGCGGAGGCCCGCATACGCAGCTGGGCCCTCGTCCTGTGCTCCAAGCAACACAGGGGAACAACCAGTGCCACCTGGTGTGGAAGGTTTGTTAATAGAGGGACCAGCAGGGGCTGTGAACAAGACCAGAAAAGGGCAGGAGCTGTGACACAGGTGGGG
>NW_017731966.1:375604-388293 GCF_001890085.2 Hipposideros armiger | reverse complement strand
AGAGAGAGAGAGAGAGAGAGAGAGAGAGAGAGAGAGAGAGAGAGAGAGCGCGCATGGGAAGAAGGACGGCCCCTTTCCTTTCCTTTCCCCAACAACCTACCATAGTGTGAGCCTAAAGTTAGCATGACGTGCATTTACAGATCATGGTATTTACTACGCACTTCCATTTGGATGTGTATGTGTGTGAAATTTATCTCCGATTCTTTCTCAACCTAATTAGATACACTTAGACCCCAAGGGGAATCACGGCTTAGAGCAGGAAGAAACAGCAGAGTGCCTCTGGACTCTGGAATCACAAAAACGTTACAAAATCTTAAAAAATGAAATCACCTGTCCTATCCACTCTGGGTGCCACTGCTGGGACCCAGAAGCAGCAGCACATTGGTGGGATCAGAAAACAGGAAAGCAAAGAAGGACAGAGACTGGAGAACTTGTCAGGCGAAGATGCGGATCATGAGTGCCTGGTTCGCCTATATTTCATTCACGAGCCCAGAACTCAGTTCCACAGAGGTCAAAAGATCGTGCTCAACTCCAGAACAGCCAACAGGATTGTCCTGCACTTTGTCCTAAAGGAAAAAAAAAAAACAAATCCAAGAGTCAGAACATGGACCGGGTGGAAGGGGATGCTAGCTAAAAATGTAAAGGAATACAAAGAGACTGTCCATTCTTCAATGTCCTGGAGACACAGTAGCTGCTTGCTCTTGGTTGCTAGATAAAGAGACAGGTTTTCTTAAAGTAATTGCTGTCCTGGAACCAAACCAGCTTCATAAAACAAAGTTCACCTTTGGAGCTGTGTGAACTGGCAGGTGAAATGATTACATTAGGATAAGAAGAGTGCATTTCATACGTTCAATTGGCCTCATAAGATTGTTATAGAATCTACAAAAAAAAAACAAAAAAAAAAAACTTAAGGCAACCTACCAGTCCCTGCTTACCTAGATGGACTGGTTCCTTCCCTTGCCCACCTTCACACAGCACTGCAATAACAACTCACCTGCCGGAGCTCCAAGGGGGCTGGGATAGAGCCTCTTTGTGTTTGTACTGCCGATTATCACAGTGCCTGGTGCTAGTACCTGCCCAACAAACAGGAAGTGAGGAGATGGCTGGCTGGCTGGCAGGCTGGCTAGGTAGGAGCTCAATGGATGGATAAATGATGTGTGATAGCTATTGTCCCGTTATTTGTGAGGCAACCCAAGTTTTTGCTGTAAGTTGTGCAGCCTCAGGACAGATGGAAGAATGGGCGGGGTCATAGCAGAGTTCTGTTTTTTTCTTTGATCTGACCTATGAGTGATAGATCCAAGTGGATGTGGTAACGCCCTGCTAACAGATGGAGAGTGAAGGTATCAAAGTACATCTAACGTCGTGGGTGACACGTGACAGCAGGCCATTTTCAACAACAGTAATGTTTAAGGGTTAGGGCAGGTGACAGTATTGTGGGCTTAGGGACAATAGATAAAATCCCCTTTGCTGAGGATTTTTTTAAGTGTTGAGCAAACAGTGATGGTTCAGGGTAGAACTCTAAGTCCAGAAAGAATCAGAGGATTACTTGGGACACAAAAGTAGAAGCCCAATTGGATGGGCTGATTTATTATGGGTCTATCTTGTGGGGCACGTGGTGGCTGATGATCACTGGATATGGAACTTTAGGCAGCAAGACTGATGTCAGCTCCCACCCCCAGGAAAGGACTGGGGCCTAATATGCTTTCTGGGATCCCATTCCAGCTTTCCTGTATGTTCATCCTCTCCCTCCGCCCTGTCAGCGCTTAACCACGCTCACATCTCTCCTATTAAAAAGAAACAAACCAGCGGACAAATACGCAAACAAGCTCCCCTTCCTACGGCCAATGTTGGCTGCACAATTGTCCCCACTCACTTCCTTCTCCCTCTTGTGAATACTCCCAGCTGGATTTTTCTTTCTCCACTCATAGGATGGCTCTCACTGAGGACAGTCGTGGTATCGTTGCTGCTAAATCTAAAGAACACGTTTTAGTAGGACCTTGTGTGCCCTCTGCAGCATCCGCCATCGTTGGCCATTCCGCTGCCTTGACTTGACTCCATGATAATGCCTGCTTGTGGGGTTCTTCCACCTCCTGCCTCTCTTTCATGGACTCCTCCTGCTTTGGCCATTCCTTTCTGGAATGTCGGTGCTCCTTCTAGTTTGCCTGGGTGCTCTTCTCGCCTGCTATACATCCTATTACGAGATGCCACCCATTCCCTTGGCCTCAACGCCAGATGCAAATGACTCCTAAATTTATATTTGACCCCAGGTTTCTCTCCTAATCACCAGACCTACGTACATACACTGTTTCCTGGGCCTCTCTCCTTGGCCACCCATAGGCTGAATAATGCCATTTTGAGTCTGTCAGTCTGAGGTAGTTTGATCTTAAGGACCAAAATGAAATCAACAGGGGCCAAAATAATACATAGTAAAATTTGTTACAGATGAAAAGTTGAGTTGAGAGTTATATATCATTGGCAAATTTAAAACTGCAAAATGCGTTTCAGGAAAATATTAGGCTTGGTAAAAACAAAAAAGTAAACTAGTGCTGACAATAACAAGAGCAGCAAACAGTAAAAATTATTATTGCTTACACATTAATGAAAAATAGAAAAACTTGGTAAAAGATTATATGTGCAAAACTTGACACGGTAAATATGACATGGCAAAAAGAGTGGATCTAAAAGAAAACTTACCATGGTAAAAGCTATAATCTGTAAACATTTAACAAAGATGAAGAACCTTAAGTGGAAAAATCCAGTCTTCCTTGTAAAATGTACACGACAAAGGTTTTATCCTGATGAAAACAATGTTGGTAAATTAAAATGAAAATGGAAACAATTGGAAACAGTTTAAATGTACCATATAAAAAATGGATCAAAGAATTAAATTGACTTAATGGAGTTCACCCCAGAATAAATATTTGCCACAAAATTCATCAGTGTTGATATCATCCTTATGGAAATATTTATATTCATGAAAAAAAACCCAGACAGGGCCAAAATATACAAGAACTCAAAATGATGAAGTCGAAATGTCCTGCACTCTCCATGGGCACTTCATACCCCACAGTTTCCAAACTGGACTGCCTTTCTATTCTCCACCGACACCCCAAACCACTTCTCTTGTGTTTCCTCTTCCTTGCTTACCACTTCCCGCCACCCCCATCACATCTGATCATATCCTGCTTTTCCTGCCTCCTGAGAATCTCTCAATATGTTCTCGTCACCCCATTCTCATTGTAACTCCTGCCATGGAGGCCATCATCACATTTAGGCAACATCCTCTTAACTGGTCCTCCTGGTTCCCTTGACCATCTCAAATCACTCCACAGGCTGCCAATGGAGGAGATGTTTCTGAAACACAAACAGATCACATACTCTTCACAGGTTCCCTGTGGTGTTGACATCTCCAGCCGGGCCCCACGGCCACGGCTATATTATGCCTCTCTCTGTGTCTTGGCTTACTATCCTCCCTCTGGCTCAAAGGCATTGCACATACTTCCCTTTCTACCCCAAATCCTGATGCCTTCACACTGACCCCTACAGCTCTTGTGCTAGTGAATTCCAACCCCTTGGAGAATTATACTGCAAAGGTCTGTTTTCTTGTCTGTCTCTCCCACTAAATTATAAAGTTCTCAGGACAGGATCATGCCTTATTCCCCATTATGTTCTTAGTACCAAGCACCAAGCAGCTCGTGTCATAGAACCTATGTTTTTGTTAAACTGATGGAAGGATCTTATTCAATCTTCACAACAATTCTGCACAGCAGGCATTACTATCTTTTAAAAAGTTAAGTAATGTGTTTAAGTTCCCACAGCAAGTAAGTAGCAGTTAGGATTTAACTCATAGAAGTTTAACTATAAAGTACATGTTTTTTCTATTGCACCACTCAGTGCCTCTTAACTGGATGCAACCAAAACACATATGGGGACACAGTTTCTACAAATATGGCATTGGGAGTCAAAGGGGGAAGATAATGCATTAAAAAAAGAATTACAACACAGTGTTGTCATGCAGTTGTAGGTGCACGGACAAGGGGTACATACAGAAAAGAGAATGGCCATATGGAAACGGGTTGGGGAAGATGGTGAGGAGGGTACTAGAACTAGGGTTTAAATGATGAGTAGGAGCCTGACTGGCGAAGCTGGGAAGCCAGTCCAGGGCAGATGTAGAAAATGATTTTAGTTTTCTTATACATCAGTTGCTGCATCAGAATAAACTCAGAAATTAATATTCTGAGTGTAATATAGATGATGAAGCTGCTAATGCCAATATTTTGACATTTCTAAACCCTAAGGGGATTAAGTGTGTAAGTGAAGATATTTCTCAGAAGCACCAAGCATTATGCTGAAAGTGTCTTTCTTGGATGCTGCCAGGGTCCTTAGGCGGGCTGCTATGAATGTATTTCTTCATGTCTTGTACCTCATCAAGCTATTCTGCTGCACTCCAAGTGCTAATTAAAATTGTATGCTGACTGCCAAAGCGAAAGCACTTACATAAAAACAATGTGTCTGAATGAAATGGCTCAAAACAGAGTCTGATTCCAAGTTGACATACAGCTCTTACCCAACCCCATAATTGTGAGGGTAGAGGACTGAGACTCGGACGTAAATTTTAATAGTGTATTATTTCTGATATTTGTAATTACTCAAAATAATCTAAAGCTTACAAAAAGCACCTTCCAAGCCATTATCCCATTTACCCTTGACCATTTATCCTTGAAATGGTTTGATTTGGGCTTTTGAGGTGAAATGCGATATTTTATATGTGAAGAATATGTTGCCGAGCATCAAAACGTATCTCTGATTCCCTGTCAGAAACCTAATCCTTTGTCTTAAAGGCTTTTTCATATAGCTAAACAAAACACATTTAAAAAAAATGTTTGTTCTACAAATGTTATACTGAGATACATTTTCAGGAAAAAAGATGTTGGTGGAAGTTCTTGACTAGATATTGGACTTAAACATTGAGAATAAGACTTAATACACAGTAAATGCTCAACAAACACAGACTAATGTTCTCATCGTTCTAATCCGACTGTTTGGGCAAGCAAATCTCTATGTACGAGGCTCAAAAAAAACTATAAATTACTCTTTAACTTGTGAGGAAGGCTCAGAGGTAGTGTTAGCAGCCGTTTCCTCCCTAACTCCTCGTTCCACCTCCTCACCATTCTTGCCCATTCTTCTGTCTCGTCAGTAGCCTGCCTTACCCGCCCCTGGCTTCCTATGAGTTAGCCCTGGAAACTGGACCTCAATCATGAAGTCCCACGCAAGCACTGTGCCCTCTTCCTACCTGTCTCACTCTACCCCCACTCCTGCATCTGCCTAGAAGTCCCTTCAGGTACCCCCGTCGGTCCCATTTTCCACCTGGCAAACACATCTTCCAAGCCCCATTCAAATGCCACTTCCTTCGAAGCTGTCCTGGCTCCCCCAAGGCAGAGAATCAGCCTCTCCTTTGGACTACCCAGGCACTCCATCCATCCCTCCAGTGCCACACTTATCACACTGCAATGTAATTACTGTGGACAGGAAACACATCTCATTTATCTTTGGTACTCTAGGGCTTTGTACAGTACCTGGCACATAAAAAAAAAATTTGAGAAATGTTTGACAGAGAAGAAAACTAAAGCCTGTTGATTGAAGGTAAGAAATGTAAGATAAATGTTATAATTGAGAATAGAGTACTTGAGTTCATCAGAAGAAAAATAATATTACAAGCTTATGCCAAGCCAACATTTACCTTCAGCCTAAAATAACCCAAGAAGTACCCAAAATCTCGTAATTCTAGAAATGAAAGGAAACTGGGAGACAATCTAGCCCACTGTGTGCTACATGGATCAGGAAACTAAGGCCCAGAGCTCATCACAGGTTTCATGACGAGTCAGTGGCAGCACATAATCCCAACCCAGGCCTCCTGACCCAAGTTTCTGGCTTTCTCCATTTTACTCTGCAGTCTCTCTATGTGAAGACTTTTTCTAGTCTATTGCGATCATTTGAAATTAAATTCTGTGGTCTAATCTCAAACAAATATTTTACCCACTTTGGCACAGAAGCAAAAAAAAAAAAAAGATTGTTTTGAGAAAACCATCCGTGAGCCAGAAGCAAATGTTTGCATGAGTGAATCCATCTATGTGTTTATATAGCTCCCTGGAGGATGAATGACACTGCCTATCTGAAAATTTAGTTTAAAAAAATACAGATTCAGAAGAAAAATCTTTGCTGATGTGTTATTAATATATATATATATATATATATATATATATATATATACCCTTAATACAAAGAAAACTATTTGGAGAAGCCAGTTACACCATCCATAAAACAGGACACTGTCCATAAGTATCATACCAATTAGGCTTTCTCTATGGAACATTATTAATATGCTAAAGGAAAACAAATGGCAGAAAATTTAGAGCGGACATTTAGTTGCCCAAAATCAATGGAATCAGCTTATTTTTGTATCTTTATTTTCTTAATATGAGATTGATTTTAATTACTTAATATGAGATTTTATTGTCTACACTGGGATAAACTAGAAACTGAAAGAGTGTATCAAGCCTGTAAAAATAAAATCAAACTTCATGAAACGATATTGTTTAGAAAAAGGATATCTAACTAACCATGTCAGGTCACAAATTCCAGCACCATAATGGTAAAATTGAATATTAAAAAACAATTTGCAGTACTAGAAATGAATTTGAATTTATATTGTATAATTGGTGTTATTAACACAACTAAGTATATGATGAATGAAAGGTCAGAATGCAAGTTAAGAGATAATTCATAACCATCAGCATCTGATTTAATTTTAGTTTTCTTAGTAATTAAATATTTATATATGAATTATATATGCCAGATTTTTAACTCCAGCTTGTATCTGTCACCAGTGGGCATATGCTTAGGGAATTGTGAATCACTGTTAGCATTAGCTTAGGCAAAGCATTATTAGGGGGATAAAACTGTGCCAAGATGATAATGCTTGCTACAGTCACAATACATGTTTTCTTTTCATTGCTATTTTGAAAAATTTGCCATAGCACTGTTCTCCTCCATGAAACTGTACACCCAAGTTACAGAATTTATTAAGCATCCACATAGGAGATAAGAGGTAAAAGTTGTTCATTATTTGACATTGATACTAAATTAGAAAATGTCAGAAACTATAGAAGGATTTTATGTATAAATACAAACTTAAAATATTGAAAAAAATGAGAATATAACAGATGCCTATAAAAGAGCAATTTGAAAATTTGAGGCCTTGAACTCAGATAAACAAATTTCTAAAACCTGGAAAGTGGAAACCCTAAAAGAGGGATATTTTGAGAACCTGAAAAGGTGTTATGCATTTGCAATACATTTTGTCAATAAAGACAAAGAGAGAGAGGCAAATCCTTAGGTTTGCATAAAAAGAGGTAAAACTTAAATAATAGATCTTTATAAAACTCAGAGAGTCCATTCACTTGTAACTCTCAGAAACAAAAAGGAGAAAGAAATAGAAAATATATTAGAATGGAAACCCTGATTAATGAGCAGAATGAAAGCTAATTACAAGGGCAGGAATGCATGATTATAGCCCAGAAAAACTTAAAGGGCATGAAAGTCAAGAGGAAAATTACTCAGTAATCTTCATCCATGCAAGTTCAAATAGAAACCCTAGAAAAAAGTAAAAATTTGTCCTAAATATCATGTAAAATCTTTTGATTACCAACTACTATTTGGTAAGTGGCCAAAAGAAGAAATAAATTACTCACCACCAGGGAATAATGAAAACAGGGCAATAAAAAATTCTGAATGGCAAATCCAAGAGCTAATAACATGAATTAAGTGATAAATAATACCTCCTCTGTTTTGAATTCTAAAATTAAAGCCTTTGCTAGCTGTAATTATAAAAAAGGGATTTTGACAGTTATCAACAAATTTACTGGAAAGTTCATTCTGCAAATAGGTTTTTGTTAATTAACTGACTAAATGATTAAAACCATTCTAAACATGGCACATCTATTTTTTATGGATATAATGAAAAATGAACATTATTTTTTCTCCTCACAGAGAGAAATCTGGAATGGAAAGCGTGCTAAGTCATCACCATGGTCCCTTTCAGCACTATTTTGGAATTTTCCAGAAATTTAAAATCTAATACAAAATAAGCCTTACATCTGATCATGTATAAGAAGAGGTCCTTATTAGCCAATAAATCATGGATTTATGTTCACAGAGTTTTACTTCATAAACAAAATGAACTTTAAGATCTTTAGAATAGAATACCTTTTATAAAACATCCCTCTTGAAATAAGATTTTGCTTATTTGACCGTTTTAGTTAAGTTGTACCAGCTACGTTAGAATCAAAGGCACATCATTCAATTTGTGCTACATCTTCCAGAAACAAAGAGTTGATGTTCTTTAGAAATCCATGGAATAAAGCCCAGACAGGATAAAACCTAATGAGTATCAGTCCAAAAATGATTGCCAAAGATAGACAATATTATTACTAAAACTCAGAGATTCAAATAAATTTACTGCAAAGGCTTGCTCTGGGCTCAGCAATATATTTTATTTCTTTAGAACATCAGTTGCAAAGCTGTTCTGGTTTTGTAAAAACAGCAACTCTTACTTTTCTTTTTGAAGACAAAATGGTGAATAAATTCAGCATTACATTTTGTGAATAAGACACGTGGCATTTATGGTTGAGAAACTACTAGTCATGTACTGCTGAAATAAATTTTCAAATGAGAAATATAGAATTAATTTAAATTGCACTGTTCAGTGGCTGGATCTATACAATCAAAATTAAGCATGTAACAGTAATCATCTCGAATCCTATTTCAGTTGAATGCCACCTTACAGCACTGTGCGTGGACCTTGATAGGTCGGGGTACAATATGGGAAACTGGTTCAAAACACAGAAACCCTGAGGCTTGGGGTGGAGACTGCAAAGGTCTGCAAGAACTCAGCAGTTCCCATGCAAATGGGATGAAGAGCTAATGCATAAATTATAAAGAAGTTTCATTAAAGACTTACAGGCCTTTGATGTGTTATCAGTCAAGTTACTGCATTTGAATTCCCTGCACTGGAATTTTAGAACCCATTACAAATCATTCTCTCATTCAGGATTCCATGCTTTTCTACAAATATTCATAGTGTAGGCATAGCTAGCTATTTTTAACCCAGGGGTCCAAGAATCTGAAAAGGAGTTTGCAAAGATTTTATCACAAAATTTTGGAAGAGGCATTTAGTACAACTTCCCCTGCCAGGGAAAATGAAGCCTAGAGAGGTCACATGTCTTACCTTAGACCAGAAAGACTAATTGGAGAGTCAGAGAGTACAGCCTTCGGTGTTCTTTCAAGTCATCAAAATACTGCATGTTTTTTTTACTCAGGAAAAGCATATGAAACTAATTTCAAACATATTTTAGGGGCAATATACTAGAAGTGCTATCAAGAGATAAATTGCTTTGTAGTTGAAAAGTAAAACGTGCTCAATCTAAATGAAAAGAAGCATTTAAAGTTACCACGAAGGGGAAAGAAAAAGGGAGATTTCATTTTTTTCAGCTACTACATTGAATAGATATTGCCCCATTTACCAGTGAAAGACACTGAGGGCTAGAGTTTATAAGCTTCATAAGATGATTTTCTGGAGGTGGAATCCATGGTTCATACACAATGAGTTCAGTGTTATTTTGTTTAGTCATGAAATCATGATTATTAAATCTTTACTAAAATATGAAGTTATTCAATTTATTTTTTTAAATTGTGTATACTACTCACCAAATTTTCATTATTTTGAAAAATATTTTGTGCTTTGCTATTTTCAAAGCACATGGTACATATTATAAGCAGAAGGTAAAAGAATACACTTAATTAAGAATCCATGTTGTAATTTTACAAACTCTCAGTTGAATTTATATAATCATATTATACATCTATAGTAAAATATAATTTTGAATATATAAATCCCTTATTTAACAAAATTTTAACTCATTTAATTTGTTGTTCTCTATTGTTTACATGTTAAGACTCTCATTCTCCTTCATCACTATTTCCTACCCACGGAGTATTTCTTTCAATAGAAGATAGTACAGTGACATGCTGACAGCACACCACTCACTATTTGCTGAATTAATGTTTAGTTGAATTACTATAGCTCATTGTCATCTAAATCCTGTTTTTATCTTATAACTTAACTCATAATATTATTTGATGTCTTTTTAATGGTGAGGTTTATCATGTTCTTGAAATATTTCTACGGTTTCCTAATGGTAGTATTATAAATCTAGGCCATATCTTTCTTTTTACAACTGATATAAAGAACATTATATTTTAACTGCTATTCATTTTCCTCAGAGAACTGATGGTTCTTCTATGCTGTGTAACTCTTTCTCACCTTAAGATTATTTGTAACCTAATATTTTGAAGATTTAGAGTATGGTCACTCCTCACTATTCACTGGGAATCGGTTCCAGGACGCCCTGGGGTACCAAAATCCAACGATGCTCAAGTCCCTTGGACAAAATGGTGTAGTATTTGCATATAACCTACACACACCCTCTTCTATACTTTCAATCATCTCTAGATTACTTATAATACCTAATACAATGTAAAAGCTGTGTAAATTGTTGTAATACTGTGTCATTTAGGATTTAACTTTTCTAAATTTCTCTTTTTCAGTATTTTCAGTCTGAGGTTGGTTGAATCTGGGGATGCAGAACTGGTGGATACCAATGGCCAACTGTATTTGAAAAGAACCTTTCCTAGATCCTGAATGTAACTTGTAATAGGTTGAATTAACTCAAAAGAAAACACCACTTCACATCCAATAAGCAATGTGATGCTCTCATCATCAATACCTATACAAGGGAATTGTGTTAACTGAAAGACTTGTTTTAAAAAATGCTTTTTGTCATGTTGACTGTGTTATGGGTTTGTTTCATTGTGTTGTTTCACCAAGTGTCATATAAAGTAATGTAGCTCCAGTGAGAAGGCCCAGCTGCCGAGAAACCACAAGTCCCTCCGCTTTCCCATTTCCACTCTGCTCCTCTCGCTCCCAACACCTTCAGCACCTGGCCTGGACCCGGCTGCTGCTTTTTTCTCTTTGCCAACTATTTAAAAGGACAGGCACAGCCTTTGGAACACAATGTCCTTCCACCGACCTGACACAGAAAATGAAAGAAATCCATTCCCACAACTGGATACCTAAAGAAACAGAAATGCAGGTCTTTTTCCCTTCCAGATCCTGTTGAGCTAAAGGCAGGGGCAATAAGCCAATAAACTTGGTAAGACAGTAAATGGGAACTGACATAAACAAACAATAAAAGCCTACTTCCTTCTGAACAAACAATAAATAACAGAATGGGGTTGATTTTACACTATAAAAGATTAGAGAATTATATAACTGGAGCTGTAAGCAATGTTAGAGGCCGTAACATTTTCGGTGCCTTTTTGATTTTTCAAAACGACACTGAAGATTTGACCGGGGCATTTGTTTTTGACGGATTAAGGCTCAGTTTTGACCAATTATAACCCAAACAGAGAATCTCATGGAGGAGGTGGACGGTGAGAGGAATGTTTGGAAACAAAATCCTGTGAACTGTTCCGTCTTATGAAGGCTGAGGATGTTCCAAAGCTATCCGTTCCTCTTTTCAAGGGGCGGCCGAGGGTCAGCTCCCAGCTGTGGGGCTCTCGGTCCATCTGGGTCCCTCGCCACTGCTCCCGCCCTGTGGGCAGGCTGTCAGGTGGCTGCCCTCAGCATGCTGCCCAAACATACAGTTTTGAACTTGCTGCCCGTTTGCAACCAGGTACGCACTAGTGTCAAGAAACCCTCAGGGTCTTTTAGTGGCTCAACACGAGCTCGACTTTGCTCTGTGCAGGTCCTTCACATCTGGTTCTCAAATTCAGGTCTAGAGAAGTTCCTAGACAGCTTACTATTCGGGGAGGAATTACAGTTTTTCTTTTTGTTAATCAAAAGGGCAACAGAGGCACAAGTGAGTTCTGAAGTTGGCAAACGGGAAAGGGACTTGCCACGGTTCCCCTAACTGGAGCGCGCAGCAAGTACGTGGGAAGCAGGTGACAAAGGTCCCGGTCCCTTCCCCATCCCCTCCGCGACACCAGTGGCAGGTGGTCTCCACACCGCGCTCGGGGCCGGTGCCGAGCCACACGCCAGCGCTGCAAAGGACGGTCCGCCCCAAGTAAAGCGGACACCCAGGTGATGGAGCAAGGGCCGCGGCGGCCAAGAGCCTTATCCCAACTCTTAAGCCCGAAGGGCAGTCTCGTATGTCCGCTGGCGCGTTAAAAGCACCAAGCACCCCGCTTCTTGAGCTGAGTCCCTGAGGCCCGTGGCTTCCCTCCGCGCCCCCACCTGTTGGACGGCAGCCCCGAGATCCTTCTTGCCCAAGTGCTTTGGAAACTGTCAGCGGAAAGCCAGAGGCCAGGGAATGTGACAGGCGACCATAAACATGCAGAAGAGATGGAGCCCAAATAGCGGACAAATGGGGCCGGGCCTGGCGGGGGTCGGGGATCTGGAACCCGGCCCTCGCCGCCGCGGCCGCGCGGGCGGTGCCAAGACCGGGCGGGCGGCGCCGACGCACTCCGGGCACCGAGCCTGCAAAAAGGGCCCCGGGCGGGCGGCTGTACACCTCGCAGACGGCGGGCAACAGGCGCAGCGGTCGCCGCCGCGGGGCTCCTCGGCCGACCCT
>NW_017731966.1:368832-370504 GCF_001890085.2 Hipposideros armiger | reverse complement strand
CACTTAGCTAGCAGAATTCTTGAAGAGTGGTACCCACAGGTAAAAGAACAATAAATAGCCTTCCTAAAGAACTGGTCAGGCAGCTATACCCAGTATCACAGGACAAGTAAGTTCAGGTAAGTCTGTAGAATGCTAGTGATCAGTGCTTAAAACAACGAAAGCAAACACACAAACTGAAACAGAGCTACAGCTTGGGACAGACTATTAAGGAGCATCCTGTAAAATGTATCCATGGCCAGGCGGGCATGGACCGGAGAAAGCAGCAGGTGAGGCTGACTTAGATCAGGCCCAGGGCAGCACACTCCCCTTCTTCAGGGTAAACCAGAGGGCTCTGTCTGTCTGATGGGTTGAAAAGCCCGAGTAGTGCTAGGTTATCTTCTCTCGTAAGATTTTCAGGTGATGGATGATAATTATGGTATAAGGGAGAGAGCACGCTGGACTTGGGAGTTCAAAGATCTAGGTTCTATTCCCAGTTTACTCCTTTTCAGTGACATTGGACCAGGCTCTTAACCTCTGCGCGCCTCAGTTTCTTCACTTGCAAAATGTGAACACCATTATCTGCTCTCTTTCTCTCTCAGAATTGTGAGAACTTGATGAAGTAGAGTGTGTAAGACCTTTGTAAACTGTCCCTTGCTATAAAGTGAGAGAATTCTAGTCCCTTAAGCAAGGTCAAGTCTCCAGGAGGGTGGGAGAAGGAAGTAAGACAGAGCTTTGGAAATGTTTCACCCCATGAAGCTTGGTTCTTTTGTTAGTACTGCTTTCATGTACCTTATAAACCATTCCCTAGCCTATTACTGAGGTGTTGATTGTAGGCACACACTACCCTTAAATTCAGAACTCGATTCGGATACACAGTATCTGCCTTCAGAACACTTAAGCTGGTGAGGGAGCTGATTAGTTAAAGTGTAACTTCAAGCAAACCCAGGGTGCCCTGGGAGCACACAGAAAGGGGAGAGGAAGGGGTTCCAGTTTTCCAGAAAGAGCAGTAGCCTGTTTACAAAAGCACCTGAGACAAAGTCAAAATAATCTAGGGCCAGGTGCACACGCTGCACCGTGGCACCCTGGCCCCTTAGGGGTGGTCACCCTTTACAGTCTTAGACACACACACTTTAGGGGTTGACTGCTTGCTTTTGAATTCTGGCTTCACTACTTGCTTCCTCTGACCTTAGAGGTTTCCTTTACCTGTCTGTGCCTTGGTTTCTTCATCCACAGAATGGGCATAACAGGAGAACCTGTTTCACAGTTATGAGAGCCGTGCACTCAAAACATGTTTTTATCATTTGATTTTTAAGTGCTTGCTTTTAAATTCTCCATTGTGGAATGTAAATTGGTATTTATAACTATTGTATATCTAGAGGTGGAATTCTAACGCACAACCATTTTTTATTTATAACATAATTAAACACCTTCATAGTTTATAGTGTAAAATTTTTTTTTATAGCAAATGAGTTACTTAGGTCATATAGTTTGTGAAATATACTTAGTTGTCATGTGGCCTTTTATCCATGGAAACAGGATGCAGAAGTAGTGTCAATAAACATTAGATACCCAGCCGCAGAATTGGTTAATACTACAGATCTTGCGAAATTAATAGTGAGTCGTTCCAGACAGTGTGTCATGCGTCGCAGCCTTCACCTGCTTTCATGTAAACCCTCTCGGTCCTTCAGCCATC
>NW_017731966.1:360219-366577 GCF_001890085.2 Hipposideros armiger | reverse complement strand
CAGTGGAATGCTGATTATTTTGAGCTAAAGGCAACCAAGACCCTATGGGCTCCAGAGAAACTTCTGCACCTCCCGCATCCCCCCCCCCCAACTATCTAGAATAATTTAAATTAGGGGCCTGGCCTATCATGTCCCGCGTGACAAGGGCTGAGAGGCTCGAGGAGAGGCGGCGACGGGTTAAGAAATCACAGGAGTCAAAAATAGAGTTTCTGCGGGCCAGGCATCTCTCGTCTCTGCAGACCGAGAGAGCAGAGCGAGCCCTGATACTGGCGGTGAATAACTTTTATTTACAACTGTCACAAAGAAGTCAATTTGAATATCTATACCCAGTTAATTGATTCGATTAGACCGGCAGCTGCTTCACCAGAAACTTATTGTGATTGAGCAAGAGTTGTGCTTTCACACAGACGTGTGACCCCCCGGGAAGGTCTAGGCATTCCCAGACCACCGGATAAGAGAGTTTTACCGAGAGCATTCATTCCAATACACTTTCTTATGACTTCAGAGGCTCAGTGTGCAGGAGCGAGCATTCGAGTGGGCAGCTGCAAGGCGAGTGGGCAGCTGCAAGGCGAGTGGGCAGCTGCAAGGCGACACTGGCCCGTGATAAGAGTTATCAGAAATAACGTTTTGCCTACCTACATCGCAGGACAAACTAATAGTTCCTGAACATGAGCTCTCTCTGCAACTCCCTTCTGAAGCCTCAAGGTGCCTAACTTCATCCCTAGCTCAGAATGTCATGTACCCCTCATTTGCCCTTTCTGTCTGAACCTCTCATATGTGTGGGGTCTCTGACTCCATATGTGCACTGTGTCCGTACATTTGTGTGAATTGAACTTGGTCATTTTCTCTTGTGACTCTCATGCTCTTTTCATTATTAGACTAGCCCAAAGTAGACCCTTGAGGGTAGAGGAAAGTTCCCCCTGCACCCCACTATTATTAGCATCATGTTGGTAATCCTTCATCTAAGGAAAAGGCATTATTTAGACACTTGCAGAGATTCTCTGAGGCTGAAGAAGTTGCACAGTATCCTTGTATGTACTTTACCCAGGATAGCTCTTAGGCTGAAGCAATGCCTGTTAGGTGCCTTTAAAAAAAAATGTTACACACACACACACACACACACACACGCACGCACACACACACACACACCCATTTTGCTACATACTCTTCTTACCTGCCTTCATGGTCCTGTATCACCGGTAAGATCCAGTACTAGGCTCTCACTAAACACTTTTCTGACTATTCTGGCTCATAGTAATTGTCCCTTATGTATTCCTGTGGAATTTTCAGTTTATACCACACACAGCAGCAATTTTGTCTAGAACCTTTGTTGATGATTTGCATGTAGTTATCCANGGCGGGCGGGCGGGCGGCGCTAGGCCGCGGCGAGGCGGCGGGGGCCGTGGGACTCCGGGCAGCCCGGGGTGGTCGCGGCTCCGGAGGCTCCCGCGACTTCGCGGCCGCTGACAGCTCCTCAGGCGGGGCCCGCGCGGGCGCCGAGACCCCCGCGACGCGCACCCGGCCAGGTGGGTCTCGGAGCGAGGGCTGTGGCCCGGGAAGTTCCTCCCCAGGTCACCGCACTGCTTTGGAGAGATCCTTTAAAAAAAAAACAACCCGGGCGCATACGACGCCCCGCTAACGTGGGCGAACATGTCCCACGTCTCAGGGAGCTCAGAGTTGACAAGCTCGAGGCTGATTTCATTCTCCTCATGCCAAGGTGACTTTTGTTGTGTATTTTAAACGAACTCGAGCCGTAGGAACCTGTTAACTTGCTCTGCACAGTGTTTTCCACGGCCGCAGCTAACAAGGTGGTCATGACCGTGAAGTTCAGTACTTTTGCCCAGAACAGGAATATGGAGCACGCCTCAAAATGTTACCTGTGAACTTTTCTCATGCTGGGACTTACGCCACTTAAAAAAGGAAAAATGTTGCAGAAGAAAACATGCACTTGTGAATCCTTTCAATGACTGGTTTTAAGCATATTGTTAGAATACTGTTTCTTTCAGCTGTAGGATTTTATTTTTGTTTTCAGAGCAATTTTTTAAAACTCCATTTGTATTTATGTTGCAGTTGTATATTACGCTTAAAAGAAAAAGGAAGCGTTTTCGTTGAATGTAGAGGGATCACAACATTTTAATCCTTACATAATTCTAAGTTTTGAAAAGCCACCGAACCGTAACTCCAGTAAATTTCTAACCCCCCCCCCCCATTGCTTCTGGTACACAATAAGGGCTGTATTAGCCGTTATTTTCCGCAGTTTATGCAAATATTTAAGTCATGAGGCTTACCGCATCATTGATCATACTGGGCTATTGAAAACATAGACATGCTTTAGTGCCGATCAGGTGAGATCCTGAGTGATTTGCTAATTCACAGAACTAAACATAGTTTGATTTTGAAGAAGTCCGTATCTTTGAAAAATTAAGTAGACTGTGCCTTGTTCTTTTGCAGTTAGCCACTTAAAAATTCTCAACTCTGGTTTAGTTGTCAGTTAAACACTTGCTTGCAAGAGTATTTACTTTCTGAATTGGCTAAGTATTAAATCGCTGAGCTGTCTGTTTACTCACTTAGACTTGAATATTAGAAGCACTCTGGTGCCAATAGAAACAAATGTGGCCAGGTGTCACTATAATTTCTTTAAAATATTTCTGAGTTTCAGGAAAGCCAACGTTTTTATAAAAGGCGTTTTGTTTGTTTGTTTTGCATGCACAGAGAATGAAGTTGTCAGGAGCCTTTTGACGAGCGCAGATGTTGGCTCCTGGGGTAACCCTTAGCACCCCTCCCCTGGCCCTTCCCCAAGGGGTCTGGATACCTGGTACAGTGGGCTTCGGTAGACTTCATCACGCCGTACATGCATGCTTTTCTTCATCAACATGGGTTACTGAGCAGGCTTTACTTAACATGTTTGAAGCTGGACTTTTAACCCACAGTTGCAAAAAGTTGTTATCGGGGAGACAGACACTTCCAGCTTCAGTTGTGGGGGTAGTCCTCATTGTTTCCTCAATTCCATCAGTTACTTGTGAGGATTGATGACAGATGGCACCTCTTGGGGATCAGGACTTAGGTGAAAATCCCAGGAATATTTCAGCTGGAGTTAGCAGCCTGTGTTGTTCCATCTGGGCCTCTACCAGGTGTCTGTCTCTGCTCTGCTTGTCACACAACTCCTGCCACTGCTGGTGCCCACCCTCTAACTGATGCCTCGTTGGTCAGAGGCATCCTCCCAGGAGATTAGAATTCTTTCAGCCCTTCTTAAGCTCCCCAGCTGCTGGGTGACTTCTGCATTCACCCTGACCCTCCTTTACAGCTCCCCTCCACTGCTCTCTGTGACCTTTCCTTCCTCTTCTGTCCAGAATTTAGAAAACCATCCTAGGGGCTGGCCTGGGGGACTCAGAGGGCCTTTGAGTGGCACCACCTAGGGTCATGTGAGAAGCATTTCTCCCTGAATCAACTGCCTTTCAAGCTTAGGTCCTTGCACTTAAGGTGTTACTAGTCCATTTTTTATGTTCTGGTATTGCCTCTGATACTCTAGTCTCCCTCCCCAAATTAGGGCAGCTTATGTCTTTCCTTTAGTGTCCTGGTGGCCTACCCATCCGTTAGCTCCAAAGTCCTCTATCATTTCTCCCAAGGAATTGAGGGCTGTTATAAATAAGATGTTTGTTGGCCTCTCCTAAAAGCCTAGGATTCTGTATATGGATACGCAGATTAGGTGCTTATCCAAACCCTCCCCATCAGAGTGAATAATTCAAAACATAGTGTTTGTGGTTCATGTTTTTGTTCATACATACTTGTTCATTTATGTGTTTAGAAAATATCTATGAATATTAGTTTGTGTATATACAGCTGTATATACCATAGACATGTATCTACATCAAGCGTTAGCTTTCCTTTTGTTTCTTTTTTCAGATTCTTCTAATCACTTGGTTCTCTGAACTTTCTTTTTGACTTATATGTTGCCTAGCAATGGACTGCAACTTTTCTCAGGTGCTGGTACTTATACCTTAACATAGTTAGAAGTTGATAGCCCACTCATCATTCCTGTTGCCATCCTCTCTCTCAGAATGGTCATTGTGTATTCCTCCGCTGCCTGATGTGATCACCGGTCTCGGATTCTGGATATAGTGGTCATTGGGAACTGGGGATTCATCTCATCTGTCTCTTTTCCTACTCTTAAAAATACTACCAACTTCTTTTGTAGTATTTTTGACATAAGACCACATAATAAGTCCCATCTTACCATGTTTTTGTGCTTGTTCCTAACTTGACTCATCTGGAAAAGTTCTAAGTGGGAGAGTGTCTGTATAGCCATATTCCCATTTAGGATGTAGGTCTAGCAAGTCAACCTTGGACTAAGAATTAGGCAATCTGTTCTTGGCTCAGTTCTGTTGTTGAATTGCTTTGAGACTCTGTTTGCTTCGACTGCTTGCCCAATCCGCTTGGCTGTGTCTCATCACGCCAAGACTAGATAGCATGTGAAGTTGGCTGTTGTGACTCTGGAGACTGAACAGTAGAAGACTTGGTGTAAAATACATGTAACACCTACTGGTGAAACAATACCTGTATAATTCAGGTATTGGAGTATGCCTAGTGCTTGTAAAGCAAGAGCCTGAGTAAGCTATGGCTGGTCAGGTTGTTTCTGGTTGTAGCCATACCGTGGGCCCATTTTCCCCCTTCTTTTTAAGTGGTGACTCTTCACTTCTACAGCTTAAGCTTGTTATTATCCATCTCTTTTGCTTCTCTTCTCTGCCTTTACCCATTTTAGGCCTCTTGCTTTACCTCCAATAAGAATGAGCAGAGGCAGGAAGAAAGACTAAAACCCAGGAAAACGAACTGATCTCCTTTTTAGCAATTCCCACAAAAATTTTCGAGTGAGCCAAAGGTTTTAACTGTTCATATTCCCTATGTCCTATATTTTGTGTAATTGAAAACTTAAGTTCTTCTTACAAGTAACGTATTTTTATTAAAATATGTTTTCATTTAACCAGTCCTCATTCTCCATAGGATCTCTTACATAGTTATCCCTGTGGCCCCAAATTTAACCTAATGGATGATTAAAGGCTGTGATTCTGAAATTAATACTAAAGGGTCAATAATTAATTTCTCTTTTAGAAAGAAAAATAAGAATAAAACTGGCTGGGAAATTATTTGGAGTAACCACAACCCTGATATACATTAAGTAAAATTAGCCTCCCTTCTGACAACTATTGCTCTGCTTTTAAAATTCTCACTTGCTTTTCCTAATCAGTACGTGTAACGTAAACAAGCAATGGAAAGGTATTCATTTTGACCTTTGACCAGTTCAGTATCTTGGCTTGTTTTAAATGTTTAACTTCAGCCTAGTCTACCCTCCAAACTTCAGCCCTAGCAGCTTATTTGTGGCCCAGTTTGGAGAATGCTTGCATAAAAGAGATCTTTGGAAAGACTATGTAACATTGACTGCCAGAATAATGATATTATAAATTTATGAATGTTTTGCAATTCTTTGCTTCCCAAAATGAGACTATTTGTGAACAATTTGAGGATCTTAAAAACTTGAATGGTACCTTTACTACATTTGCGTTCAGAAGGCAGAATTGCTGTTGCATTGATTCCTGGTTGGCTTTGTGTAAGGGTATGCCCTCTATATTGTGTAATAAACTTACATTTAGTATTTTAGCATAGCCCTAGTAAAATTTATTAAAGTTTTATGTCATTTAAAACTAAGGAGATGTGCTTGTTTCTTTATTTTCCTAACAGTTAACCAATATTACTTTCCAATTTTTTTAATGGTTAGTGCTATTTTAAGAAAGATATGTTTAGACATACTACTGAACATATAAATATATTTGTGATTACTCATTACTTTTAATTAATACTTTTTTATCCTGGCTTCTTATTTCTAAAGCAAGCTAATCAGTAGATAATTAAATATAATATTTCTTTTTTTAAGAATGAGGAAGAAACAATTTATACTATACTTTTTTTCAATTGAAGATACTGGATCACAGAGCATTTCTGTGGTAGGAGATGAATATTGATTAAAAATACTCTGGAGGAATTGATTTGGATTTATGATTAGTATTATCTTATTAAATATTCACAATTGGCAGAACTTAGCTCTAATGTAAAAACATTTGTTTATATTATAATTAAAATAATAAAATACTTTTAGTTTTAAAAGACTTTTACTGAATGATATTTCTTTTTGGTGAGAATTGGATAAATAAACTAAAATTCGTTGACATCTAAAAAGTCAGTGTTTAGAAAATAAACATTTGAATTATTTTATTTTGGAAAAGAATTTCCTCCTTAAATATAAAGACAAATGTTTGGCATAACAAATGGGAGTAACTCATTTGTTCAGAAGGAATGAAATACCACC
>NW_017731966.1:351500-353789 GCF_001890085.2 Hipposideros armiger | reverse complement strand
CAAGAGGGTACTTCCTTGAACATAATGAGGCCAAGTATACAGAAAGAAGAGAAAGAGTGTACACTTGTATGCGAATACCGAGAGAATTGGAAAAGGTACTTTTTTTTTTCTGTTACCAGACATCATTTTGAAAGTTATGTCAATGTGTTAATTATAAAAAAAATTAATAATTATGAACAGCTTGAGTTGAGCTTTTAAAATATTGGATGTGATCATAAGTAATTAAACATATTGGGAAAGTAGGAATTCCCATATAGGAATAGACTTTAAAGAGTATATTTTTAGTGTAAGATCCAATGATTCTTAACTTTGCTTATTATTAAACTTAACGTACTTCTATTTGTGTCCCATCCAAATAACTTTTTCCAAGGAATTAATCTCTACTTACTCCTTTACTTCTCTTCAGTTTTGTTTTACCAAATGCAGTTCTTTTTTTTCATTCAACATGATAAGTTATTTAATTTTAGCCTTTTTTAAGGTTTGAGTTTCTCAGAAAGCCCTCATATTTAAAAACATAAATGATAATCTCTTCAAAGAAAAAGACAATTCATTTTACCTTCATCACAGAAAACATCACATCATAAGATAAGCATAGTTATAACAGCACTAAAATTTTTACACACCCTATTCTCTGATTGCCTCACTGTGTCAAGACCCGTCAGATATGGCAGGAAGGCCGCTCTTTTTCCTCTGCATTGGTAGGGTTGGTGACTAAGCAATTCCAAAATTTCTTGCTAGAAGGAAATAATTAAATAATTCAGCTTTAGCTATATTAAAACATGCTTTTCATGCTTTTATGGTAGCATGAAACTTATAGCGTTTCAATCACTTCCTTAGAATCGTACTTTCTATTCGAGTGGCTGTCAGAAGAGTTTTGATGGTTTGCTTTATCAGTGTATTATAATGACAAGAGGTGTGGAAGACAGAAGTAGGGGTCTAGCAGGTTTGGCTGGTCTTTTTTCNTGTGGATCCTGACAAAACTCTTACGACAAAAGCTTGCTCATTTGCAGTCATCAGGGAAAAGACCATTGCGGAGGATAGTTTCTAAATAAACAAGGGGATAGCTATCTTAAACTTTGGATTTCGCTTTTTTAGGTTTAAAATTGTGCAATACCCTGTCTCTGTATCTCTTTAACATGGCTGACATACTGGCAGGCTGCTCAACTCCCCTGCCACATTTCCTGGGGACACTGTGAGCCTCCCCAGCCCTGCACCCCAGGGCACTCCCAGGCCGTGACTGCGTCTGCATTGTGGCACCCCACCCTCTTAGGGGTGCAGGTTCAGGTGCCTGTTGGGTCACCTTTTACAGTCACTTAGACACACACATGGAAGAGGCCTCTTATCTTCGGTGGCTGGTGAGTCCAGTGAGGCACCACAAGCTTTTAACGCTCTCCACGCTGACTGCCCAGCCGCAGACAATTCTGTCTCAGTCACAGGCTCTCTGCTGTGAATCTGGTATTTTCTGCCTCTGCCACTTCAGATTTCTGACTTCTGATTCTGTTTGTGTTCTCTCTCTCTGCCACACTCTTCTCTGTGATTTTCCTCCTGTTCTCTGATCCATATGTTATTTTAGCAAGCATTTGTTGAGCACCTGTTATGTACTGTGCCCCTAAGACACAAAAGTAAAGGAGAAAATGAGACAAGAAAATGAGTGCAGTAGGATGCTGTGGGAATCGAGTTGGGGAGGATGGGTTTGCCTGGGACAGGTGGGGACATCTTCACACAGCAGACCATGTCTGTGCACGTTCACCTGTGGAAAACTGGAACGGAATACTCGGGCCCACGAACATTGTAAACCAACTGACATGTTTGCAAGAAATGAAAAGTAGTGTAACAGGAGATTTGTGATCGGGAGATTCGGAGGAGGCAGGTGCGGCACGACGGAAGAGGTAGCCAGGGGCCGCTTTGTAAGGGATCTGGTCCTCACTGCCGAGGTGGGGGGCCTTACCTGAAGGTAACAGGGAGCCGCTGCAGGGTGTCCACGGCTGGCGTGTGAGCGTGCCGATTCTCCAGGCCAGGGCAGGACTAGCGTGGGAAGACTGGAAGAAGGAAGCCAGAGAGTGAGGATGAGGGCCACGCAAAGGTGGCTATAGAAAGGAGAGGGGACAGTTCAACGTTTCAGAGCGAGGATCGGTAGGGCTTGGAGAGAGAAAAGCGGGCTCCTCAGAGTCGGCCCTTCGCTGCTCTCATGGAGCTGCTGGTGATGCTGTGAGCTGGTCAGGGCTGGGGGTGGGGGAAGGCGAGAGTAGTGGGGAAGATACTGAGGTCGGTTTCGCGCTTTAAAGATTC
>NW_017731966.1:346968-350748 GCF_001890085.2 Hipposideros armiger | reverse complement strand
GATGCATTTCTGTATGTGTTCACCCTGCTTCCTTTAAGAGTTTTCCTGGCACTCTTCAGGCTCTTCACTCTGCCTTGCTATGGCTTAAGGTAAGTTTAAGATCATGAACTATTTTAAATTAATTATTTATACTGCTTATAGCTTTGAAACTACATAGTCACTTGGATAAGTTTTGCAGAATAGGTATAATTCATATACTTTCATACTTTGGTCTTTAATGCATAAGTTAATGCTGTTTATATTTTTAACTAATAATATATAATGTTTATATAATATTTGTACTTTGGATATGCATATTTATTTTCTGAATGATCTTGAACCAGTGCCTTGCTTTGGCCAGTGAGTGAATGATAATAATGCAAGAGGCTGTGTGTAGGGAGAGTAGAAAGGGCCTAGGACCTGAGAGTCAAGGACCCTATTGCCACCACGCCACCTCACCCTCCCCTTTATTTTCTGCAAATCCCTTGGCCTCCTGGGTGTCATCTGTAGCATGAGGACTGGGTTCTAAGCTGGGAGATGGGGGTGCATGGGTGATCTCAGAATCTACTAAGGAGCCCTTACTGCAGGGGTTCCTTCTGTATTCCATTTGAGAGTCACTGTCTTAGTGGCCTAGGGAGCCTTAGTGGCTGATTACAGGTGAGACTCCCTCTGATTTGTGAGACGGGAAGACTCTTGAAGACTATTGCCCAGGCTGGGAAGGATCAGACAGCCCGACCCAACGTGGATTAGCTGTTGAGCTGTGGGCAACTACTTGACTTCTTGAAGCCTGTTTCCCCATCAGTAAAAAAGGGGATATTGAGAACTGTGCATCTTTTACCACAAGGATTGGGAGGCATAAAAAGAATACCCAGCGTAGTGCCTGGTTCACAGTATACCAGAACAAATACTAGTTTCCTTCCCTTTTTTCTCTGCTAAAACTAGGAACAGTACAATGAAAATATTAAGCTTACATGAATTTTGATGTGTTATTGGTCCTGAGGTTAGAAGAAGTTTGGATGTTGCAGTTCTCTTTCTTTGTGTAGTTATGTCAACATGTCTCCACTCTGTAGTCACTCCCTGTAACATTATTACATATATTGTTCGGAGCATAGTTGCCCAAGTGACATTTCTGACCTGCATCACTTTTCTAAACACATTTCATTCCGAAAAAGCTTTAAAATGATGAAATGCACAATAACATGTGAACCTTCATTTAACTATAAAGTAGGTGACTATTCTGTGATATTTATAATTAATAAAATTATTATTAATAACTTAACCATGGAAACTGAGTTACAAAATTATTGGTTGATTACAGACTTTTTTTTNTTTCCTCTTGTATGGAGCGTGATGATAAAAACGACCTCAAGGAGCTGTTAGGAGGGTGACGTAGTAAGCACTTACCACTAGCCTGGAGAACCACAAGCATAGGGGACATTCTTTGCACAGCCATTTCAAACTCCTGGGTTGCCATGCAAAGTAAACGAGATAGATATTCCCGTACAGCATCGCACAGGGCGCCAGGCTGTCCCTCCACCCAGCACAGGCTTCTTTACCTCCTTCAAGGAGGGATGAATCTCATTTACGTTTTTAGGAAATTTTCTCATTTTCATTTGTAAAGAATTTAAAATGCTGTATCTTACAAGAAAGTGTAACTAGGTATAGTAGTTGGGTCACTTTTCCACAATTCCAAACCCCGAAAAGCATTTCTATTGCTTGTGTGTTGTGTATTCTCACACCCAGGAATGCCTTCTTTCCACCCTGTTGAAATGTCTTCATCTCAGTAACCTGTTTTCTTCCCATCTCAATGTTGAGACCTATTGTATTGAGAGAGTACAGTGTGAGAAGATGATTGTTTTCCCTCTGAGTTTATTGGGCTGGTTTAAAATGTGAAGGGGCAGGCATATTAGGTTTTAGTTACTAGTGTTTACCATAAACAACACTTGCGCAGATTCCTCTAAGCCAAAGAAAGGTGACTACTCCTCTTCTCCTAAATGACTTGCCTCCTCTGTGCTCTTTCATGCTTCCGTCCCCACCCTCCCCTCTTCTGTCCAGTCCACCCTCTCCATGGGGCAGTGGTCCTCATCTTCTCAGCTGTCGTTAAGGGTCTTCTCTTCTATGAAACTTTTTCTTAGTCTCATCTTCTCAGCTGTCGTTAAGGGTCTTCTCTTCTGTGAAACTTTTTCTTAGTCTCCTCAGGTTGGGTTGGCCATTTTCTCTCCAGGGCTTCGCTGTTCCCTGTATCCTTAGCTCTGTCATAGCACTGTTACCATGGCTTTGACCTTCTTTATATACATGCTGGTGTCTGCTGAAATTTGAATAAGCTTACTGAGGGCAGGAACCCCATCCTGCCTGGTGTCCTGCTTTGTGCCACCCCCGGACCAAGCATGTGACTTGGCTCATGTTAACAGCTTCGTGGACGTAGGATGAATGAATATTGTGTTCGTCCCCAGTGTAAGGTCACAGGAAAGACAGCTGCCTACGCCCCTTCCCAGCATGCTGCATACACACTGAAATACCTCCTGGGAATATCGGGTTTCTGGCAGATTCTGCCTTTGGAGTGGAATAGTCTACCAGCAAGCAGGGAAAGGCTTCTCAGTGACCAGTGATGGGAGACTGATAAATAATGACCACTAGCTTTCCGTGGACTGTGCTCAGTCGTCTACGACACTCCTTTGTGTGTTAAGTGTGTAAAACAAGGAAACAGACACAAACTGACTGTGCTGGCGACGACAGAATGACTGATTCTGGCCACCTGCCCTGATGGAAAGACTGAAAACGTCGCCTGCGACACATGATGGTATTTTAGCATTGTATGAGGTGTGGTCAGAAATTACTGTGAATGTTTAAATAAAAAAATAATTATAGTAAAAAACACATTGCCATTAAGCCCCCTCAGAATAATCCCTCTCACTTCGAACACACTTATCCCATCNTCTTCTGCTTGAAAAAACAAAAACAAAACAAAACTAATTCTTGTGTCTTTCTTAAACCACTTTTAACTTGCTTTGCAAAGCTCACTTTTCCCTCCAATGATAAGCCATGAGATGGATGTGTGGGGGCACGCCGCAGCGACAGTTGGAGGGGCCTGGATTCTTGTACAGGACAATGCCAGCCACATTCAGTTTTTACTTACCTGGTCCGTACAGAGGAATTGTTTTCTTCCACTTGTGTGAGCGGTTCTGGACTCCCATTTTTCTCTAGGAGGAACACAGAGGGATTTGCCTGCAGCCCACAGTCAAACCAGGGACACACCCAGGGGACTGCTTCAAAGCGGGAGGTGTCTGTCTAACCCCTTTTATTACTCCTCCTGCGGCAGAAATAATGAGCACTGGCATCCCCTCATAATTCTGTCACCTCATCAGAGGCAGGTTCAATACACACATCCTTCCCTCCTCTTTATTAGCAACATCGAAATAACAAGCAAATTTCTGAGTAGATTTCTCACAGAAACTTGTAAGCATTTCATGTTTGTTATGGTGAGTATTAAGTTGTCTTCTGGGGGAAATGCCCACGGGTCTTGATAAGACAAGTATAAGTTAGAATTTTCCAAACTGTGGTCCATATGGGACCACTGATGGGTAACCCATATGGTAACTTGCAAAATAAGATTTTTTTTTTCCTTAAAGAAAAGAATAGGAAAAGTATTAGAGTGCATTGCCTGTACTAAGGGTAAGTGTTTTTTCGTGAAACTTTGGTTTCATTTGTAGCTATGTAAAATGTGTAACGTCAGAAAACTTGTATTAACACTGCTCACACACAGTTGTAATAATTTTCTGATTCTTTTGCCCATAAGAGAGG
>NW_017731966.1:345459-346768 GCF_001890085.2 Hipposideros armiger | reverse complement strand
GATATCATGCTTGTCTATTACAATTCCATTGACTCCAATCCCACTCTCTGTTCCATGTCCCGTGTGGATTTTCTTTACCTTGTAACTCTATGCTTTTTGGCAATCTTATATTTCATTGTTACCATGTTTTGTATGTTACACTTATTTAATTCATTTAAAAAAAATTGAATTCAACTGATTAATCTTAAATGGAACTATTTAGTTGCCTGAAGAATCTAGTGAATTTTTACTTTTAAGCTTTAAATTTGTCAGGTTGAAGATATACATATTGCTACAGGTATAGAATATTCTTTTTAGGCATAAACTATTGATATTATTGAAAGAGAGAAAGGTTACTGTCACACAGAAGATTTGGGGTCAAGATTCAGTACCCTTAGCTTCTCATCTCAGGTCTGCAGATAATAGCCCTGTGGCCTGATCAAGGCTGTGAACCTTTTTTGGCTTTGACTTTCTTCATCCAAGATTAGAAAGATGGACTAGGTCATCTCCAGAGGGCTGCTAGTCCCTGACTGGACGAGCTTGCCTACACGAAACAGAGGAACTGGAGTGAATGGAAAGGTTCACAGACAGGGAAAGGTTCCATGCCTGGTTGAGGAACTTAGTTCTACTTGTTTGAGGACCAGGGTGGGTAGCATTTAGGAAAAATAATTTAAGAAGTTCCTTTCAAAATAATGAACTTAATCAAAATACCGTATAAAGCCTTTTTGTTGGTCCTCAGCATGAAGTGTACAAGGTCTGACAATTAAGTTCATGAACTCATCCTAGAAAAAGTGCTACATAAGTCATTCCTGAATATCACTATGGTCACCTTCGAAGTACTCCCCTTGGGAAGCTATGCACCGACACCAGTGTCTAGTCCACCATTTAGAGCAGTTTTGGAACTATTTTCTGGAATGGCCAACAGAGCTATCGTCCGTCATATTACCCTTGATGTCCTGAATGTCATCAAAATGTCTTCCTTTCAATATTTCCTTTATCTTTGGATAAAGAAAGATATCATTGGGGGCCAGATCAGGTGAGTAGGGAGGGTGTTCCATACAGTTATTTGTTTCCTGGCTAAAAACTCCCTCACAGACAGTGCCGTGTGAGCTGGTGCATTGTCGTAATGCAGGAGCCATGAATCGTTGGTGAGAAGTTCAGGTCGTCTAACTTTGTCACGCAGCCTTTTCAGCATTTCCTAATAGCAAACTTGGTTAACTGTTTGTCCTGTTGGTACAAATTCATAATGAATAATCCCTCTGATATAAAAAAAGGTTAGCAACATTGTTGCAAAAAGTTCGCAAACTTAATTGTCGGATCTTGCACGCGC
>NW_017731966.1:341537-342554 GCF_001890085.2 Hipposideros armiger | reverse complement strand
TAACCTTACTCTCCTTCCAGAAGGAGAGGATTACGATATGTTTTTGTTAAGTACATGTTAATCCAATGGGAAAATTATTTTAGGAAGTTATCGTCAACTTTAAGATATTCAAGTACTTCTTTTATACTTTTGGGAGAATTTTTAAGAAGGCTTTGTTCTTATTAGCAAACCTTTTTTAAAAGATGTTTGTAATGTTACTATTAATTATCATATTATACATAAACAGTAATTAATATTATTGTTTGTAACAGTTAATATTAACAAAGCTTAACCTAATACATTATTTTCTTTTATCACTATTGGAAATTCAATAAAATCGTGGTTATTTCAGTTACATTTTCAGAACACAGCACAAAATAAATCTAATAGGACATTACTAAATATAAACCTTCATGTGTGATTGTATAACAAGGGTGGACGGATGGACATGAAGATAAAGCCAGGTGAAGCTACCTGGAAAAATAACTGGTGCCATGTAGGTGTCTTCACGTCTACACAATGAGCTAGATTACCTTTTAGTTACTATTCTTTGGTAAGCAGTGTGAGGCAAGTTGTTTCCTAGCCACTTTTAAGTGAATGGCTTTTAAATACTTGTCATGTTCCAGTGGCTGTTGGCATGATGAGATAAGATATTAGCAGGATAATTCACCTAAGGCCTCTCTTCTGGAGTGGGTCCTTCCTTGGGGATGTCAGCACACAGTGGAGTTTCCTGAGTGACAGTGGGGCTTGCAGTGTTCCCCGGGGCCTCTTGTTGTGGATGCATTTAACTGTGTCATTTCCTTGTGTTCCTCGTCACTGGGGGAAGCAGGCACTAAAGCGGCACTGGAGAAGTCTTTCAGTGTTCGTTCTGAAAACCAGGAGGTGTTGCAGGGAGCCCGGAAGCCTTGTCTCCTCTACTCCCATTTGCTTTGTGCAGTGGCCGATGGCCCCTGGAGCCAACGTTTTCTATATATTTTAAGGTTATTTTAGCACATATAGATGATTACTTTTGTATATTACTTTATACTTCTCAATCTA
>NW_017731966.1:330290-339727 GCF_001890085.2 Hipposideros armiger | reverse complement strand
TACATTTCAGACTTGAAGTTTTCCTGTGCAAACAGTGCTTTCTATTTCTGCAATTTGGATCAACTGAAAAATTACTTTTTATGTTGTCACCAATAAATATATGCTATACGTAAAATGTGGAATGCAGTTAAAATTATGTAACAGAACTTCAGCAATTTTAACTACTCTGCAAGTGAGTGTAGACTGGGTTATACAGAGCGTGAAACGCTGCCTACTGTTTTCAATGCCTTCATACTTTATCAAAATTGAGTAATGTGTGCTTACAGTGATATGGGTTACAATTTGTATTTTCTTTGGACAGTTTATTAAACAGTGTCTTTTTGAGCATTGTTTTTAAAAGTACCAAACTTGAAATATTTGAAACTTAAAATATAATGTGAAAAATTATGTTAACAAAGCTATTAATATTATGTCTAACAACGTTCAAATATTTTAGAAATATAAAAACATTTTATTTTTACAAAATGGTTATTCAGGAATAACCAAATTCTGCCGTCTTATAGCTTTTCTTCTTACATTCTCTGCTGCCATTAAAGATTATCGGATTTGTATTGCGTATAGCTGTATCATGTTCCATCTTTTTCAGCCAGTAAAAAGTGCTCTTTTCTTCAGTCTGACTTTCTTTTTTCAAAGGGATAAGAAGAAATGAAAGAGACCAGCAAAGAAGTTGATTATATTCTCTTTTTCACGCTTCTCTATTTCAGTCTTCTTTCTGTAAAAAAAAGTTACTCTCTTCTTAGTCTCTTGGTTCTTGAAATTATTCCCCCAAAAGGGGGGAAAAGGGTATTTGTCAAAGCAACCCAGAGGCTAGCATGAAAACAGTAGCTATTTGTAGTCGCTACTCCTGTTTGTTTCAGTATCATACCCACAGTAGAATAATAATATTGCCACCTTTTCATATTTGAGATTAGTGTTCTCACCTCCTCTTCTTGCAACAGTTATATCTGGTACCGACGCCATGAGAGGCCGTTGAAAGCTGACAGCCTGCTGGACTTACTGCTTTAGAATTTATCTGAGCCTATTTCTAAATCTTCTGCAAATTTGCTGTGTGGTTTTTGGTTTCGGTTCTGGTTGTTTTCCAGTATGACAACTAAGGAAGTGCACAAGGACTCTGCCTCTCACTAAGGCTGGGGCCCGGGGCGTAGGGGGCTGGGGTACAGGGTGTGGGGGCACAAAGGCCCAGGCAATTCTGCAGCTCTTATGGAAACCCAGCCTTCATCGTCATTGCTTCACTGCTGGGCATCTTGCCAGCTGTTGACCATTAAAATATTGTTCATTTTAAGATGTTGGCAGGATAATTATCTTGGCTCAGTTGTTGTGTGTGTTGTCTGCAAAGTATACACTGCTTCCATAAAGAGTGTGCANTGATTGGTCTATATCTTTGTTATAGTGATCAGAGGGGACAGAACTGTTCAGTTGACTTGTCCCTACTGGCACATGTCCCTACTAGCTGTTTACTGTCACACTGAGGCAGCTACAGAACGAAAGGGTTTCACAGGGAGCCTGCTTACTTCCTCATCCCACCAGGAGTCCCATGTGGGCTCCAGGAAGGGACGCAGGGGCCCTGTTCGCCACTGTATCTTCCCTCTAGTAGTACAGAGAAACTACAAAACAAATGTTGGTTCAATGAATTACCCTTTAACTTGGTAAAATATAGCTCCTTTGGTAATTAATCGAATGCAAGTTCATTCTCCATTATGATTTATTGAAAACATGAAAAGTTTTGCCCTGTGGATTTTAGATTTCCATGGTAGCTTCTGATACGAATTCTGTTTATATTAAGTGATTTAATTGTCTTTTTTCCTGTACTTTATAGATCATCTCTGGGTGTTATTTCCAGATGTCTGTATGGTGATTACATCAGAAATTGCTGTGGATATTGTAAAACATGCCTTTATCACCAAGTTCAATGACATTACTGCAGATGTATGTATTTTAATAAGCAGTTCAGTATCTGATGTTGACTTGTGCTACTTAATATTATAAAGTTGTAGAAGGACAAGTTTAGGTTTACTGCATTTATAAAGATAATAGAAGAGTGCTGCTGCTTTAAAGTTAGAATTATAATTTTAAATTTCTAAAAATTATTACATTACTGAAAGTATAATGTTTCACTATTAAACACTTCTGGTGCCACACTTTTGGGTAGAGGCCTAGATTGACTAGTAGTTGAGGTCGGAGTGTCACTAACTCACAGAATTAAACTGTTAACACTACGTCATCTGTTAAACTTTTAAAAATCACGTTTTTTGTTTTTAAAACATTTGACTATCAAAACTTTTCTCTCTGGCTTGATTTTTAAAGACCTTATAGTTAAAAATTCTTTTTTTGTTTCCCCCCTGTGGTTATGAATAGGTTGTGGTAAGTTTTAGAAGACAAGAGCCTTATATTTTTCTGGTGCAAACGTTTGATGAAACAGAAATTTGTTTTATATTGTAACCAGATAATCTGTACAGTTTGCAGCAATAGACATGTGGCTACAGGCTCATCTACAAAATGGGCGAGTTTTCTAGTGCATCCCTCATTCCTTCAGCAGTACCCAAATCAACAGTAATTGCAACAGTTTTCTAGATTTTATTTGGGTTGTACTTTGTCTTAACTTTGTTCCTTATTTTATTTCAAAAGGCAAAGATTTAAAATCTAATGCAGTTGCAACTGCTACAATATGATTTGATTATGGGTTTCTGGATGCTTTACTATACTTGAATAAAATACAATTTTACACTTTTCAGTAAAGTACTGGTAAAGTAATTTCATCGCTTAGTCTGTTGGCTTCCTCAACACAGAATGATTCCCTTTTCATGGCATCATTTTCTCAGCTTCTGANCATTTTAGATAGTAATAAGTATAGAGTAGGTTTAAATACTAAATACTAGAGTATTTTTCTGTTACTATTAGAGGAAATAAAATATATACAAGCAAATTTTCTGATATTTCACCCTGGTTTTAGGCATATTTGAAGCTTGTACTTCTTTTTATTTAAAGAGGCAGTAGTGTCGTTTTCTTTTGAGAGTTTATCTCATAGGAAAGCTCTTATCTCCCAGAAGAATTATGCATTTAGAATGCTTGAGTTTCTTAACCCTTTGGGTTTCCTCTAAGTGCCTTACATCCCTCAAGATAGTTCTACCTAAAATGAACTACACACACACACACACTCACACACACACACACACACACACACACACACAGATTTTTCTTTCTTTAGATATATGCCATATCTTGGCCTAAATGGTAATGCCACCCTGTAGCACATGTAGGGAGAGCTCTTGGTAACTTACTCTGGGGAAACAAATATGTCTGTTATTTCCTCTTGCCAGGGCTGATCTATGTGGCTGATTTGTAGAGAGCAATATATTTGTTTTATTAGAGAGTCTTAGTAACATCAGGTTTTGTTGTCCCCCGTTTGCTCACCATGACGCTCTAAGTAGCGTAGCAACGTTACAACCTTCTCTCTTTCTTTCTCTCTCGTAAATCAGACCGAAGGGAGGAGCACTTTCACTTCCTTTATAGAATGGAATGTGGTGTCACAGGGACTCCTCGTGGTGAGTAAACCCTGATTTTTCCTTTTATATTCTTGGCCAAATTGACATCAGTACGAACAAATATTAATTATAATGCAAAAAAAATAAAAATAAAAATAGCACAGGCAGACATAACCATTTGGGATGGACACATACTGAAGTAAGTGTGGTTCCTTATTGTTACTTGGTGGTAAAGCTTGGTCCACATGTATACAGGATTGGACATGATCTCACGTAACATAGGAAAATCACTCAGTAAGACGATCTTGGATTACACATTGTGGTCCAGACTTGACAGCAGATGCTTCGTCCCCAGTGCCACAGCAGTGAGCTGAGCGTGGTCCCTTCCATACAAGCAGGTTTTGTTTTGTATCACTCTCAGCACTCAACATAGCTTTTTAAAACTAGTTACTTTTGTTTCTAATATCGTTTGAAATTATTTTAAAGTCCAAGGAAAACTTTAGTCATTCAGTTAAAACATCTTAATCTCAATACTTTATTCCAATTCACTTTAAAATTATAAAGGGACTTCACTTTCCGCAATGGGAACCATATTTACTATTTTACATGTTTTATTTCAATAGTGCTTATATTTCTTCATTCTTTCAATTATACCACGAGTAGCTTAAAATGTTAAAAGAGATAGAGAAAGAGAGAATGAAACAAAGATCCAGCCTGTGTATTTTATAATAAAATACCTCATGCCGATACTTTGGCATGTTTTAACACCAATTTGAAAATGAACCAGGAAGGGGTTACCACATTTCTCGTGCTCATTTGTATTGCCTTTTCTTCCTTCTTGACCTTTCTGTCTGAGACCAGTTTTTACTTTAATCTTAGTCAATATATTATCTTCTGCTAAAGAGGGTGAGGCTTGATCTTCTTTGTCTGCTCCATCATCTGTGCCCATAAATCTGTGAGCCCTTTGAGGCGTGGGAACGCCTCAATTGGTAATTGTGCAAATCCAATGGAAGTATTTGAATGAGTAAAAGATAAAATTTAGAAATGTAGAAAATTTGATTTCTGAAAGAGTGGTTTAACTTGCAAATTTAAAAAAGATTTACGTTCTGTTGAATGTCTTGTTTAATATTTCTTGTCTTACAGTAACTCAGAGTCAACCTGTAAATTGGATTTAGTGGGGTTTTCACTCTGTTCAACAGCGTGCTCCACTAGCTTATGCGTTCGCATAGGATTTTCAGCATTTGCAAAACGAATTGCCAGTGACTACTGTTTAATGGGCATTTATGAGGAAGAGCTTTGGCCTGAAAGGAATATTCAAAAGCCCATTTAGAGTTGATTGGCAGGGCTATGGATAAGCTTCTTATGGTGTTGGAAATGCTTATCAGAGTGTCATCTAAAAATATCCTAGTAGAGAAGAAAACAAATACTGGGACTGGTTCAAGTTGTTACAAACCAGGTGAACTTATTTTGAGGTTGATGTTTTCTTACGCAGAGAGGCCTAGAGGCCATGATACATACAGATGTCTTTAAGATACTGTCTTACAAACAATTTTTGTTTTGCAAATTTTCTTTTTCATTAACAGGGACATTTATATGAAAAGACCTTTGTTTCCTAAGAGTTCTGCTTCTTTTATTTGACGTATGCTCCTTATTTTGAAAATAGAGTAATCTCTGTAGCAACCAATTATGATAGGTTTTCACCAGCACAGCAAGTACAAAGAAAGCAGTGGATCCAGTGGACAATAGTCCTATTTTTTCTCTTTTGAGAAATAAAGAGTAAAAATGATACCTGCTTTTCAGCACAATAATTTTTCCAAATGAGATGACAACACAGTAATAAATTATAGTCTTAAATTATGCTCAAAGATTAAAGGTACTGAGTTGTTGATTCCTGTAAGTTTAAAATTCCTTTCAAAGAAAAGTCTAGAATGGCAGGTGGTAGTGAAGAGCATGCCACCCGGAGCCAGGCTGCCAAGGCGCAGGTCCCTGATGTCCCACCTCCTGACTTACTGGCTACAGCTGCAGGCACACTCTTGACGACTCTTTGCCTCTTCTGTAAAATTGGGATGGTGATAGTCCCCTCCTCATAGGATTATTGGGGAAACTAAACTGAATGTCTGCAGTGTGCCCAGGATGGTGCCTGCTGCAAAATCACTGAATGGTAGGTAGTATAAGGCGTTTCTACAACTTTTCTATTGTTTTTATGGCCTGGTTTAATCCTAGGCTAGATAAAGCTCAGTCACGTTGTTTATGCTAAATTTTTAAATTTTAATTTATTACCATCTTGGTTCAAAATGTGTAGCATTGTGTTATTGTGGGATATAGATTTCCAATGTTTGGTAGCTCTAATTTCTAACAGTGACTTGTACTAAATATAATAGTTCTTCATAGTTATACGAACACATTGGTGCTTTGCTGCATATGTTTACAAGGAAATATAATTGGATATATACATTAAATAGCCCTTTATGTCTTAAATAAAATTGCTTTGACTGAGATCACTTAACTAAGTAGATCTAGTGCCAAATGCTCTAAGTACAGTTTTCTACTTTAATTAGTTATCAAAATCATTTTGGTAATTAATGCAGATTCATTAATACCACCTTACTGTTTGTTCCTAATCATTTTCTTTCGTTCATAAAGCGTGACCCCTGTAGTTCTTAAATACAAAGGCCTGTGACTGCTGGTGATTTTCAGCATATGCCCAGCTGTGCCCACATTTCTGAGGAGGAGGTGGCTGGTGTACTCCATGCTGAAGCCTCCTTTGTCCCCTGGCTGTCCCAGAGGAGATAGTCACACATAGGCCACGACAGATTCTGACTTGGACAGATTCTGAGCCGCCTCCCTTTCGGTTCATTGGTTCAGCCCGTGTCTTCCCATCTACTTCTGGTCCTTCCTTGGACACAGTCTCCACAGAACTCGCCTCTTTGCAGGACTTTGGCAGTATCCCATATTCTCTCTGGGGACAGAGGAAATTCATTCCTGACTCGAAACCACACACTGTGTGCACTGTGGAAAACGAGAGGTGCTGTAGCAACTGCTCACAGTCTGTATCACGCGCATCATTGTTACCTTGCAGAACAACGTTCCGGTACCAGATGGGAGACTTAGATTCCTTGTTGAACTCTACAGGGATCTTTGGAGGAAAAGAGCCCCTGACCCAAATGTGGACAAGGGTTAGGGAAGAGCTCCAAAGAGTAGCTAGCCAAGGAATAAGACGCTTAAGCAGATAGCTCAAAACGCCGACAGCCCAGCTGGGAAGTGAGCTCACGCTTAGAGAGCGGTGACAGCGTTGTCACGAGGGGAGGAAATGAGACCCTGCGGCCCCTGTGAAAACACTCGGGGCTTTCTGTTGATGGCTCGTACCTGAAAGCTGCCGTCACCGGAGACGGCATTTCTGTCCCGAGACGGAGAGAAAGCTTTCCCGTTTTTGTCACAGGAGTGTATATCCAGTGAAAAAAAACAAAACCCTAAATTTCTTCTTACCTACAATATTTTTTACTGTGTTTCCATTCACAATTTAGGGTTAGCTCTTCATACTCTGACCTCAGAAGTAAGGATTGATTCTGCTCATATTAATTAGGAAATGAACTATTTTCAATGCATGTCACAGAGGGCCAACTTCTATAATATAAAAGCTATCCTACAGACCAGTAATCAAAAAAATATAAAGAGAGAATTCACAGAAAATATAAATAGCTTAAATACATTAAGAAGATGTCAGTCCCTAATGACAGAAATTAACATTGGAACGGTACTAGGTACCATTTTTCACCAGTGGGACTCGCAAGGATCTGGAAGTTGATCAGACACTGGATTGATGCACGTGGGCTGCAGGCTTTCTCATGTTTCTAGTGGAAAAATAAATTGGTACAACCCTAGCAGAGGGCAGTTCGGCTGCTTTAATCAAAATGTCAAGTGAACATAAACTTGAAATTGCAATTTAGGAATTTATCCTACAGATATATGGAGGTATGAAAGTATATGAGGCATGCCATATATACATTGCATCATGGTTTGTAGGTGCAAAACACTGAAAATCTGTTGGTGGTCTGTTAAAGAAATGATGGTACATCCACATAGTAGAATTTCACTACTATAGAAGTAGGGGTTCCTTATGAACCAATATGGAAAAATCTGTTTTGCTGTTAAATAAAAAGTACAAAGTACAGAACCATGTGCATAGAATGCTAATGTTGTGTAGAAAGGGCTGACCCAGTGGGCTGTTGGGCTTCATGATGGGGTCACAGGCTTATGTCATAACCTTGGAAAGCCATTGCTTTAAAGCACTCTCTCCGCAGACACCAGCCCTCTGTGCTCACTTGTAAGGTTGCCCTCTTCAAATGGTAATTCTGGTTTAACATCTTTATATTCTGTACTTGGGCAGAAAATATCACGCCATTGAGTAGTCAGTTATATAACATTCCTTGTTAATTTGAAGTTTTTGAAAGATCAGCCTTATTCTCAATATCTTTGTATGCCAGGATATGTCCAGTAAAAATGATTTATTTTGAGAACTTCAAAGTAAAACTCCTATTTTTATTACTTCTCATATGTTGCAGGGACAGACGTTTGCTTCAGCCTGCCCAGGTGTGTGACGTTTTGAAGGGTGTCATTTTGGTAATCTGCTATTTTATGATGCACTACGTCGACTACTCCATGATGTATCACCTAATAAGGGGGCAGTCGGTCATCAAGCTCTACATCATCTACAACATGCTCGAGGTGAGTGATGGCCCTCACTTACCTGCCCGGTCCACCCAGCCCCCACCTGCTCAGCCTGAAGCCTTCCAGTACAGAGTCCTTTCCTGCTGCTCTGGTCAGGGTGTCCTGGCCTTCAGTGTTTGTCCAGTCACTTGGGGACCTTGTTAAAATGCAGATTCTGATTGAACAGACCTGGGCCGGGACTGGAGCACTTGACTTTCCAACAAGACGGTTGCCTCTGCCGCTGTTCCTGGGACACTTAGGGTAGCAGGTCAGGGCATGACGTGGCCTCCAGTAGGGAAGAAGAGCTCCTGCTGCCTACACATCACTGCCCTGCCCTTTGTAGAATATAAACTGTCAATGATGGGGGAATTGGCTTGGCATATTTGTTGGAAATCCATGTCTATTTTTTTTTTGCTAGTACTTTGAAAATTATGAAGAAAATGATAGGATTATGTACTGTATATGTTTGGTATAATAGATTTACATTTAAATTGTTTTGAAGTTTTTACAGAGAGCAAATAAATATGTTCCCCAATTTCTCTATTTAACATTTTTAATACAGTATATCTCACTTAAAACTTAAAGCAGTCAGGATGTGAAAATCTCATTTATATAAAAAATAAGCAGTTACACAAAGCAACAAAGCAAAAATAAAGTGCTTTATTTATAGGCAGAATCTTAATATGTTTTTTAAACAGTAAGCTACCCTACGTTATATAATAAATTTGCATTTTTCTCTACTACTTTTTAGGAACATAAGTAAGATCTTAAATTAGCCAGGAAGGGGTTTTCCTAATGAGCGGACAGATGGGGGGATGTGGAAGCTGCGGGTCCTTGCGCTCTGAAGCTGCATTGCTGTGGTGCATACGTGCGGAGTTCCCGTCTCCTCGCAGAAGACGGAAGCCGAGCCATCCAGCTAGTCCTAAACTCATCCCCGCCCCCAGCTTCCTTGCTGTAGCTCTGTGCTGCCCCTTGCTCTGCCTCAGGGATTAGGATGCAGGCGGCGGTGTGGGTGAAGTCCGGGGAGCAGCGTGGCCATCCTGCTCTTCCCTCCCTCTCAGCAAGAGGCTGGGCCTCCCTCCCTCTCGTGCCTTCGTGCCAGTGCCCTGCTAGTCCCCTTCGCTGCCTCCCTCTAAGCGGTTACAGGTGACGAAGGCTTCTCCCTGCCCCCCAAACTTGATGCGGAAGCCTCGTCAGTCACAAAGCCCTCTACAAGGTGGTGGTATTACTGTTACTAGGAAACAGGTC
>NW_017731966.1:322253-326085 GCF_001890085.2 Hipposideros armiger | reverse complement strand
ATCTGACTCAGATTGATGGCTTGAATATTTTTTGAAGTTTGTAGAGAACTGGACTTTCCATACTAGAATTATGTTTGTGAAAGAAATGGCTTACCAATGTAACACCATCCTATATGTAAAATAGTATATTTATTTTATAGACATTTATACCTAAAATAATAGTTTCATCATGTTCTGACTAAAAGAAAATTATTTTATATATGCACTATATTATTATATTATTTACATGCACCACAGTATTTATATGTTAATTTCTTTCAGATATTAAGGAACGATTCACAAATTATGTGCTTTTGCTAATAGTGTGTCTAAGAAACATGGAACAGTTTTCTTGGAATCCAGGTAACTTTTAACAAATACAGTGGCTTCTAATTTTACTCTTGAACCAAAAATCATTCTTTTACATGGGATTAAATGAGTATTGCAGAAAACTTGAAAGCATTCTAGCTGTTCTACTCTTTGGATATTAGAAATACCTGTCTCAGTAGAAGGTATTGTGTATATTCCCTGTGGTGCGTTGGGGTGTCACACCACATGGCATGACACCATATCCCATAAACCATGTGGCTTCTCTGGAGCTGTGGACTCAGTGGGTGAGGGAACCGCAGCTTCTAAGCCTCTTTATTTTTTGAACTGTAGTGTGCTGTGGTTATCTGAATAAGCCTGATTTTTTTCATTTTAGGCGTTCACCAGAACTTTTGCTCTTTCCTAACATTTGTCTTTTACTTTTTAACTAATTAGCTTTTTGAATAAGGATAAATTAAAGAAATATAAGGTAAAGTAATAAATTGTTACATACATCTCTGAATTAATGCTGACATGAAGTTGTCAAGATTCCATGAGCTTGCACCGTCCATTCAGTTGGCAGACATTCACTGAGTGTATGCTATGTGGCACATGTCAAAAGTACTAAGGCACGTTAGGACGCACAGGCTTAGAGAGGAAATAGACAGGTAATTACAACACAGTCTAATGCTGAAGGGAGCTTGGTAAAATGATCATGTGCTTAGGTATCTCAAGTAATAGAGTTTTCCAATGTCTGACACTTTTGTACAATTTTGTTCTTAAGAAATGAGATCGTGTTTTGCATTTTATTTATTACCCCCATACCATGCATGTTATAGGCATTTAATAACTTCTTGTTAATTTATTTTGATTCATTATTGTTAGTTCTAAAGTACCTGTGAAAAATTAGAAACAGATGTAAAATGAGATGTATGCTGTTAGAATTATATTTCCAGAAGTCATTTTCTTGTAGAAATCATAAAATCAAACGGTGTGTCTTAAGCTTGAGTTCTACTCTGAATGGTTCCAAAAGCTACCTGACTTGTGGTGGCAAAGCCCCTCCTCCACACACATACCTAGATTCTCTGTGTACCTGGATTCTTGTTTTCTAACTAAGTCAGGAAACAGGGCGTCCACCAGAAGCAGAGTGGTGGGCATGGTGGCTGGTCCCAGCAGAGCCCATGTGAATCAACCGTCCCCAAGCAGGGTTGTTGTGCCAAAGGACAGTGTTCCCTAAGCCTGCTAACAGCTGGATGCCTGAAATCTTATTCTATTTGCAGTTGACTTTCAACAGAGTATCTTAAGTTTTTGTTATCATTATTGTGGCAGAGAATGATAAGAGGAACACTTCTTTGTTGGTGAATTCATCATTCTTTTACTTCTTTTAGTTATTTGTTTTTATTTCCCCTTTTTTTTAAACCAAAGTATATTTATGGAAGCTTTCCCTAAGTTTCAAAGATTATGAATAACATAAAAATAGTACTGGCTGTTTTGTATGCATGGCATAATGCTATGTACTTTACATCATTATCATTTAATTCTCATCTTGNACTGTTGTTTACAAATATTGGGTATGAATAGAATGCTTCAAATGATATATTTGTCCTAAAGGATTTAAGTTTGAATCCTGAATTTGAATTCAGAGAATTAAAACCAGAGGAACTATGATTTTGATATATCCCCTCCCTTTTATTTTTGCCAGCGTGGAAGACTTTTCTTGTTACAAACATAGCTAATTAGACAAAGTCTCATTCAAATGGCACAAGAACTTGAGCACTCATTGTGTGTAAGAAAACAACACAGTTTTTGTGAGTAAGTGACAAAGGCTCTGCTCTTGGGGAGCTTACCTTCCAGTGGGATTTAAAAAGTCAGATTTCTAGTATTCAACTTGCTTCTGAATTTTAGTAACATATTTAAATGGAATATGAAGCGACACCTTTAAAATATGTTTTCTCTTTAGGTAGCAGATCGTCTGTTTTCATCATTTGGTCAAGATATATTAGATGCTCTCTATTGGACAGCAACGGAGCCTAAAGAAAGAAAAAGAGCGCACATTGGGGTGATTCCTCACTTTTTCATGGCCGTTCTCTATGTCTGTATCCTTTTAGACGTATCAGAAATTCCAACAGACATTGCATATTCTACAGAATATTATTTGGTTAGCTGTTTCTCTGATTTAAAATTGTGTGTCTGTGTGTGTACCCTAAACACTAATGTGAAATGTCTGTTTTCTTTTGAGAAATTAGTTATAATAGTGATTGTAAATTAATTTAAAGAGCCTCACGTATGCCTGTTCCTTTGAATTGCTACAAAACAGTTCTATTCTCGGTGCAATTGATTATGTGGAAAGATTTTTGAATGAAAAGATAGTGTTTATACATTCTTTACATTTATATAGATCTATGTAATTTTTTTGTACCTATATTGGATATTTTGAAGTTCCCTTTAAGCCTATAAATTCTGTTACAACCTTGGGCATAAAATGTATACAGTTCTTATAGAAGTAAACTTTGAAATTGATTGGGAGGAATTTTGGAGGTTTTACCCTCCCCCTGTATCCCCATCTAAAATCTTTTCTTTTGAAGAGTAAAGGCTTTACTATATATAAATAGTATGTGTGTGTACCCATTCATATATATTTACACATACATCCATACCTACACTTAAGCTCCATGTGGACTCAGAATTCATTTACAGGAAAGTGTCATGTGATTTTTTTCATACTGTCTCTGATAGTATGAAAGGATTGGATTAATACTTGGAAAGTTAAGGGATTAAGTGGGAAGATTTCTATAACAGTAAAAACTTGTTCCAAGTATGTATAATAGAATAAAACAGTTACTGTTCTGATTTAAACAAACTGTTCTGTATGTAACATGAATATAATTCTGCAACTTGCCATGTCTTCAAAAATGACATACAAGAAGAATCCTAATTATCAGACATTTCTTACTGTCTTATACATCTCATCCCCTGAAAAACCATAAAGGAAGATCACTTCCAGACTAACTTTTATTTGGTGCTCTTTTCTGTTTTAGAATGCAAATTATCTTAATTCAGAATGTATACTAAGTGTCTTCTTTCGGTATTTACTATAATTTATTCCGTTTGTTTAACAAAAAATTTTAAGGACCTATTTCCCAAAGCATCATACCAAGTGCCAGAGATCTAGAAAGAACAAGACAGCCGTGTTCCAGGACTCACATATCTAAGTGAGTGGATGCACAGAGGTTCATGGCTGCTTTCGTTCGTTTCACGTGGGTAATGTAATCTTAATCCTGTCAAATTTATATCAACTGTAGCTAATAGAGAAATTATAAAGATAATAAAATACTTATGTGAAACTTGATTTAGAAAGCGTAGTCATTTTACCCCAATATTCACTTTAAAAATTGTATAGTATTATCTCTTAATATAATATAAAAATACACTTAAGTTTTTTCCTTGACTTCACTTACTGCTAGTTTTGCATGCAATTCTTATAATGGTTCAAGCAACAACTCTCAACGTAGCTTTTAACTCACACAACAAGTCCCTGCTTACTATC
>NW_017731966.1:311844-316273 GCF_001890085.2 Hipposideros armiger | reverse complement strand
GTCTTAACTTTGTTCCTTATTTTATTTCAAAAGGCAAAGATTTAAAATCTAATGCAGTTGCAACTGCTACAATATGATTTGATTATGGGTTTCTGGATGCTTTACTATACTTGAATAAAATACAATTTTACACTTTTCAGTAAAGTACTGGTAAAGTAATTTCATCGCTTAGTCTGTTGGCTTCCTCAACACAGAATGATTCCCTTTTCATGGCATCATTTTCTCAGCTTCTGAAGTAAAATATTAATAGGCATGATTCAAGTACTCAGTGCAGCTTTTAGTGGAAATGACGATTTACAGTACCTTCATGACTTGCTGTGTTCTAAGAAGGCACCATTATGAGATATACAGTAATAATAATTTTAAAACTTAAAAATCATCTTATATGTATTACACTGCTTAAAATACCCACTCTTTCCAAAATTCTAAACTCTCAGGATTATAATCATTGAGTATCCCTCTTTGAAGAGAAACCTTTAAAAGGCTTGTGAACATAAAAGGTGGGGGGATTCAGGCTGTGTTTTTCATTATTGTAGAAAAACAAATAGAGAAACACTACCCAGAAGTCTGCTTGGTTCTTAGGACTTTTTGTCTGGTTAATTATTGAACATTTTCATCTACAAAGTCTTTCCACATTACATATTTGCACTATATTGCTTAATATTGCCTTCTTATTTGTCTTTAGGTCTACAGTGAATATAGAGCCAGCCTTGCTTTTGACCTTGTTAGCAGTCGACAGAAAAATGTGAGCATTATATCCAAGACATCATCTGGAATTAACTGACAGTGGTTTAATTTAGCACGGAATATTAATTCAGGGAAAGCTACATAAACTTCTTACATAAATTCTGTTCTTGACACTAAATGTTTACAAATTAATAAAAGCACTAATACTTAACATAAATAGGGTATGATTTTCGCAGTATTGTAACACTTATGCATCTTTGTATTTAAAACTTATTATGAACATAGATTGCCACACCATTTTACTAAATTACATAGTAGGTGCCTATTTCTCTTCTTGCTGGTACCCTCACCTGTTTAGAAAATAGGCTGATGATGAGTGAATAGTATTTTTATAAATGCAGTTTAAATCCCATAAATCTTTTCCTCCTTCCTCTGTCCAGGCATATACTGATTACAGCGACTCGGTGGCACGGAGGATGGGGTTTATTCCTCTTCCACTAGCTGTTTTAGTAAGTCCATACTTTCTTCTTTTTTTAAATGATATGATAGCCATCATTAGAGACTATTAATAAATGGGTTATCAGTAAGTTCTTTTCAAAAAGACTTGATATAAAAAAGGTAAATGACTTGGAAGGAAATTTTGTTTTAAATTATAACATTATCCTTTTGGAATTTGAGCCATCCAATAGATAAATGATATTAAAGAACTTCTTATGTAATGGCTTTTCTAGCAATGAGAGTATTCTTTTGCTTATTCTTTGGCAAAGGTTTTGTTTTTTGAATGGAAGGAAGTACCTGGTGGTAGGCATTGGCGTGGCTGCTGTCACAGACTGATACATGTATGAGCTGATCCAGTATTTCTAAAGGGCAGTTTGACAGTATTACAGGGTAATTCCAGTTCTAGGAATTTATCCTAATGAAATAGTTACAAAAGGCACATGCTGATTTATAGACAAGGTTATACGCTACAGCGACATTTATAGTAGTAAAAATTTGGAAACAAATGAAGCAGGTTAAATAAATTGATATGCTCAAATGAAGAAATATTCTGTGTTCATTTTCCAAAGGTTTTACAATGAAAATTTCTACTTGTGTATTCAGGAAAGATAGATAGATAGATAGATAGATAGATAGATAGATAGATAGATAGATAGATAGATAGATAGATAGATAGAGAGATATAATATCTAATATGAAATTTACCAAATCAACTAAAAAAAAGTTATCAACTTTTAAAATCTTAATGAATTGCTCAGCCTTATAAGTAGTTACTAGCCACATCCGGCTGTAATAATGTTCATTAAGAATATTTGCCAAAAAAAAAGATTTGCTGGCTGCACTTGGATTTCATTAGAGTCCTTATTGTCTCTCTGTTGTCCTCATGTCAAAACAAATGCAACCATCTGTTTTGCCAGCGGTCACCTAGAGTTCTTTCTTAATGCAGAGTCGCATGGTAATCAACTAACTAGGAGATGTATAAAGAAGTTACAGGTCATACCAAACTATACTTTAGGCCAGCTTGCCTGACTTTTTTAGAGGGTGGATGATGAATAGATTTAATGTCATTTACATTTCAGTGTGACTCTCTGGATAACCACATCCTAAATGTTTTCAATTATATTAGTGGTTTATTATATAATAACATAGCTTTCTTTTGCTTGAGAAAAGGATCTCCTAGAATTTGGAAAAATGGAGGATTCTAAAGAGTAAAATAATTATTTGTTTAAGGTTTAAGAGATTGATAAAGTAGAATATTAAATTTTTCTACTTTTGTTTCCTTTAACTGGAAAAACGATACATATAGTATAAGGATAAACCTAGATAGCCTGATTGATTTTTACTTTAAAGAATTGGTTAGGTGATTGGATTTAAATGTGGCCCTGTGAATGTTGCCCTGCTTTGCCAAACAATAACTGACTATTTAGTAACTTACTTTCCAGAAAACTCTATTCATGATTAGTGTGAATTTTTGAATTTAGTATTTAAAGATTTTTTGTCTTTAAATGAGTTTGTATGGTTGTTATACAAAAAAATTTAAACTTAATTAATAATTGATTAACAAAACACATGTGGAAAACCTGTCTTTTTAATGGGGTTGTCATCATTAAAGTTATACAGTGATCTAATGGGTTTTTGCTTTTTGGGTTTGTTTTGGTTTGGTTTGGGGTTTTTTTTTTGCTTTCCTCAAAATGACACTGTAGCTTTGGCAAACATCTAGGAACTCTGAGGAATATACCAAGGTCTCAGTAATCAATTCTTTAATTAAGGCCCCAAGTAGCAGTGCTTACTTCTAAATGTTACCTTAGCTCTTAAAATGAATTCATATCCAAACAAAGTAAAAGAAATCGTGTATCAAGGTCTCATGGAAATTAGGCTTTGGACTTAATGTATCTTAAAGTTACCTAGTAATATATTAGATAAAAATGAAGTCAGTTAAGCCTTGAATGTGACCATTGGTTTGCCTTTCATGTTGGGTTGTCGGAAAAGTCATGATGGATGTTTGCGACAGATGGCACTATTCATTTTTGCAAGTGCTAGAGTCATTCACATCTATGTTATTGCTATGTCATTTGACAGCTGACAGTTCTAGCTTCAGTCTAAAAAACATTGAGCGATTTGGTTGAGTTTTGGAGATTTTACAACAAGTTGAAGATGGAAGACCAAACTGTGCATTTTTGCCATATTTTACTGTTTTACTTCCATAANTGTAATCTTAATCCTGTCAAATTTATATCAACTGTAGCTAATAGAGAAATTATAAAGATAATAAAATACTTATGTGAAACTTGATTTAGAAAGCGTAGTCATTTTACCCCAATATTCACTTTAAAAATTGTATAGTATTATCTCTTAATATAATATAAAAATGCACTTAAGTTTTTTCCTTGACTTCACTTACTGCTAGTTTTGCATGCAATTCTTATAATGGTTCAAGCAACAACTCTCAACGTAGCTTTTAACTCACACAACAAGTCCCTGCTTACTATCATGATGTCTAATAATGTAAGTATGAAATTTTTATTTTACATTTTTGAGGTGATATGGCCACTTTCACAGCAATATTCTGAAGAGGATAAATTCTTTGTCTAAATGTTATTTATTCTCCAGGAAGTTTTACATGTACTGTGTCCATTTTTAAAACTGTTTTAATGATAAAGATGCTATTTCTGTTTGCTATTTCAGTTTGTTGAAATTAAAGGAAGTGTTTTCAAGAAGTTTGAAAAGAACAATCTTTTTCAAATGTCAAATAGTGGTATGTACAGTTAGATTCTACTTACAGCTTTGTTTGGTACTATTTCACAGTTTATTCTGAAACTTGAATGTCACATTTCCTGTGGACCGCTGTTTCTTTGACTTAAGCTGTCCTTTTTCTTACTCTCAGCATCTTTACTAAATTTACATATTATCTTGGTTGTTGCAATCTCAGGATATTTAAGATAATAAAAAAAAACCCATAAACATTTATATAGCACCTTACCATACTTTCAGAAACTTCTTGTGAATCCAGAAATTTCTTTGTAGCAGGTGATATTCTATTTTATAAATGTGGAAACTAAAACACAGGAAAGTTATTTGACTTTGCCAAGGTCACTAACTACTAAGAGCAGAATTATGACAGCTCAGTTCCTCACAAATAAGCGCTGAGAGCTGAGCTACCCTGGAAAAGGAGGCACTGCTCCTGACTGGAAAGAGTTTAGGGATACAGCGAAGACCAGCTCACTTACACAGACTAAGGTTTAGC
>NW_017731966.1:280461-305244 GCF_001890085.2 Hipposideros armiger | reverse complement strand
GTCAAGCTTGTGAAAAGTTGCATAAAGTTTACAGTGACAATGCTCTACAAAAACCTCAGTGCCAACAATGTTTCACGAAATTCTGTGCTGGTGATTTTGATCTCAACGACGCTCCTCGGTCAAGGAGGCCCACCAAGGTTGGTGACGACAAAATAAAGGCATTGATCAGGTCGAACCCATGTAACACAACACGAGACATCATTTAAGCATTCACAACCACTTGAAGAAGCTGGGATACATAAGCAAGTTCGATATTTGGGTTCCACATGAACTCAAAGAAGTTCATTTGACGGCACATATAATCATCTGCAATATGCTCATTAAATGCAAGGAAATCAATCCTTTTTTGAAGCGACTGATAACTGGTGATGACAAATGGATTGTTTACAACAATGTGGTGCACAAACTGTCTTGGTCCCAATGTGATGATTCACCTCAAACATCGAAAGCAGACATTCATCAGAGGAAGGTTATGCTCTCAGTGTGGTAGGATTTTAAAGGTGGTGTTTTTCGAGCTCCTACCAAGGAATCAAACAATCAATTTGAATGTGTACTGTCAGCAATTGGACAGTTTGAACAAATCCATCATCCAGAAGTGTCCAGAGCTTGTTCATTGTAAAGGAGTTGTGTTCCATCGCAACAACATGAGACCACACACAAGTTTGACCACCCGTCAAAAATTATTGGAGCTTGGATGGGATGTGTTGCCACACCCACCATACTCACCTGACCTTGCGCCGTCAGACTTCCACTTGTTTCGCTCTCTTCAAAACTCCTTGTGTGGTATAACGTTTAATTCAGATGAGGTTTTAAATCAGCACCTTGTTCTGTTTTTCACAAATAAAGACGTGTCCTTCTATGAACGAGGAATTATGAAGCTCACTGAGAGATGGCAAAAGGTTATCGAACAAAAAGGTTATCATTGATTGATCATTGTTTTTTATATAAGTAAATGACCTTTGAAAAACAGACAGAAGACGTCATGACTTTTCCAACAACCCAATATTAACAAATAAAACCCTAGAGCCATAGTAATTTCCAGCACAAATGTTTGTACAGCAGGTCATTCCCCCATTAGAGGAAATGATGAGGACTTTCATATCAGTTTTCTCCTGGTGAAACTTGATTGAACACATGACAGTCCATTCCCTCTACCCGCTCCCAATTGTTCTTTTATTAGCAGCATTTTAAAAGTATTGTTTAAAGTGTATCTTATGGTGTTTATTTAAGGCACCCTAATAAACTTCCATTTGATAACATTATTATAATAGATAAGGTCAGTTATTTTCCATTTTATATAGCAGTTACCCTAGACTCTAATACAGGTTTCCCCCACTATTTGAAAGTAGAACATTTCTGTGAAACCTCTCATAAGCCAAAACAGTGTAACACTGAAGAAGCAGTAGTTAATTTATGTCATTATTTCTTTCACCACGATTAAAATGCTTAATTATGTCCAGTTTTACACTAAATATAATAACCTTCCAAGCTGTCTTGGGCTTTTCTGATACCGTAGGACATATCTTGCTCACAGATGCACAAAAAAACCCGAGATGAAGCCCAGATGCTCACACAGTTCAGAGCTGTGGTGGCCTGGTGCCGAATGCTGCCTCTAGAACAGCTCCCTGCAAATCAAACGCTGAACGCTGTTTTTTCTTTTCGCCTTTTAAAAGAAAAAGCGAATATCTCCTTTGGATTTCTTTCGGTTAGCGAATGAAACAGGTACTAATGTAGGACTTTTGTAAGAGCAGTGGCATAAAGTGAACTTTCAAAAAGCGGGGGATGCCTGTATACAGGGCACACTGTTAAGCGGAAGCTATAATATAGAACATTTCCCTGTGACAGACCCCACCAGTAGACTTCCAAGGGTAATGGTTTTACTGCTATATTTCTGTGAAATAAGAAGGAAAATAGGTGTTTAACCATAACTATCCAAAAGACAAATTTTCCGATCTTTAGGTAATTGATTTTGTGATAGTATTTAGTTTTTTTAAATGGTACAGACCTCTTATGGTTTCCTTTTCTTTCTGCTCCCTGCGAGTCGTTGGGAGGTTCTTAAAAAGGGCCATAGAACAAAGGACCAAAAAAGCAAGAATAAGGGAAGTGCTCACTAAATGGCTCTAGGTCTGGTAGGGACACATGTAGCATGATGATTTCATTGGTATTTTCCAGAATAATGTGTCATTTTAAAAATCAGCTGATTTGCATCTCTATATAGTACTAGTAAGCGTGTCATTCATAAACTAGGTACAGTGTCTGACTTCAGAGTCAACAGTTGAAAACGTAGCATTAGCCACAGGCATCCGAGATTCACCTGAACAACCCAAATCTACCACAAAAGGTTTCATAAGCTGCCACAGTTTGATATGACTCGACAAGTCTAGAACTGTTTACTTGAATTTAGACAAAGGCCACAGGTGTGTGCCCAAAGTGTTAAAATCATCATAGAGAACTCTATTTAAATATTAACTAACTCTGTGGTTGTGTGTTTTGTTTGTGTGTTTTTGTTGTTTTGGTTTGTTTCTGGCTAGCTCATCAGAGTTGTAACAAGCTCAATTAAAGTGCAAGGAATCCTGTCTTATGCCTGTGTCATACTCTTCTATTTTGGGTAAGATTAACTATTCTTGACTATGTTTTTGGTTATGTGGTAAAGTCTAAATGCAAGATATAGTAATGGAAGTTAACAGCAACCAGGTTCTACTCCACCCACTGACTGCCCCGGGGGCTCCCTAAGGGCTACTTCCTCCAGATGTGTTTGCAACGCAGTTAAATACCTGCTGTTGGGTAGGATGGATAGCACTGTAGATTTAATTTTGATCTTCAGTGAAATTGTTTACTGAAAGCCCTTTTTGCTTAGGATTTAAGTTTCACATGTATTTTCTTTTATAAAATAAAATCTGCCATTGCATTCAGATAATTTCCTATGTTCAAACACCTCTTTGAATTTGTACTGTCTGCCACATTAATGATTTAACATGCTCAAGGCCTATGTCATATAAACCCAAAGAAGATGCAGAAATGTAGTTTCTTTGCCTATGACTGGCTGGCTGAACTTTTATCTGTAAATTTGTTGGTCTCGTTTAGCTTACACTCTGGTTGGGAGAGAGAAATGGTAAGAAAATAACAATATAAAGTGGTGTTTTTGCCGTTGTTAGTTTTCTCAAGAAGTGAATTTTTGATCGAGTACCCCGGCCCACCTTTAGATTTACTTACTTAGAAAGAAGAAGGCACCCTGTCTCCACACTGGCTTCAGTAGTGCATGAGGAGCTGACAGTCTGGGGGAGTGTCAGAGCTGAGCATGGCAAGGAGAAAAGTGGGGTGACGATAAACAGCAGTCATAACTCCAGCCGTCGGTTCACCCAGACTCTTCCCCTAAGCCGAGGCCAGCTTCCCAGAGACATCTCTGTTCCCTGTTTCCCATTTTGAGTGTGTTTCCTACATTGCTCTCTGCCTGGTGGCTGGCACATGACAGGCGCTCCGGAGCTTCTGTCGCAGGAGCGTGGGAGCAGTCACTTGTCTGCACCGAGCACCGGGAGGGAGGAACATGGGCCCACTCCTTCAGTGCAGTGTTCAGGCATGGCGGCCAATTTTAGTGATAGCCCAAGCAAGGTATATTCAGATCAGATTCCGTACCTTTACTGCTTTCCGTCTGGATGAACAGGCACATGCTTACTATACCGAGGAACGCCTCAGGCTGTTGACACTGAAAACACGAGCTTCTCTGCTGTGCCTCCCACCGCCCTTCAGAGCTCACAGCACTGCGCCTGTCCATCAGGTGCGGCTGCTCTGACTGCTGTCATCTTTGTTTCACACGCTGATTATTCCAGTGTTTTCCTTTTGACGTAAACAAATCGGGGCGTGAAGCATGTATACGCTACATCTGAAAACCTTCGTGTAGTTACAGCTGCCTGTGCGTAACACACTGAAGTGTATGTGCTGTAATCTGAATTACTTCCAACTCACACCCTCCCCCGGCCCCCGCATCACCTCTCCCCCTCGATGGACCAGCCGGGCACATCTGCAGTGCCCCTTCCGTTCTGCTGATTTACTCTAATCGTCCTTGTATCGGGGTAATTCCCAAATTATCCTCTCCTGCTTTAAAAACTTTCCCCAAGCCACCTTGTCTGCGAAGCCTTCTTTATTCCTCGAGCCCGCCAAGCCCAGGAGTCTCCCTTGAGCAAAAGCAAGTCAGAGTCCAGTTGGGCCCCTGACGTAAAATGCCGGCCCCCGCCCGCACCGCCCTGCCTGACTCGTTCCCTTCAGACTTGCTCTTGCCGAGCCGCGGAAGGAAGGCTGGCGGCCTCTGTCCTCACTGATGTGTTCAGCACTCCCCAGCCACTGAAATTCTAGTGGAAAAATAGACAACAGCCAGGAAAACAAATGACTATAAAGTGACAGTTGGTAGCAGGCGGCAGGAAGGAAGAAACTATGGTGTAAGGAGGTGAAGCATGACGGAGGTGACTGCCGTAGAGAGAGCGGGTAGGGAAGCCCCCGGTGAGCTGAGGTTTCAGTGCAGCCTGGATGGGGGGACGGAGGAAGCCATGCCGGTGCCTGGGAAGCGGGCAGGCCTGGCAGAGGGGACGCAGAGGCCTGATGCGAGGCGCAGCGGGCATCGGGGCAGCTGGAAGGCAGTGGTTCAGGCCGAGCCACGGGAAGGGCCGGGGTTCAGCTCTCAGGGAGGGGTAACCACTGGAAGCTTCTGTGCAGAAGAAAGCTAGATTCCCCTTGGCTTTTTGCCAGAGCCCCTCTGGCTGCTGTGTAGAGAATGGACTGGAGTGTAGCAAGAGGATAAACAAAAGTCATTCCCCAATGAAATCTTAAAAAAAAAAAAAGTCAGGCCTGGTCAGAAAGTTGTTTGGTCATTGCAAGGTGACTGTGGCTGGAATTGGAGCGGTAGCCATGGGGTGGTAAGAATTTATCAGCTAGGTGTGTGTTCTGAAAGTGGAGCTGGACAGGACTTGCTGATGAATTGATTGGATGTGAGGTGTGAGGAAAGGAGAAGAATCAAGTGTAATTACAGAATTTGGGGCTCGAGCACTTAGGCTAATGGGATTGCCGTTTACTGTGATGGCGAAGCCCACGAGACATGTGTGTGGGGTTTGCTTTGTTTGGTTTTGATTTTAGGAAGGTTGGGGTTGGAACCAAAAGTTCTGGTTGGAACCTGGTAAGTTTGCAATCCTATTAGACGTCCCCTAGGCGGTGTGAGGAAGCAGCGGAAGGTATGAGTTAAGAGTTCCAGGGCCAGGGTGACGTGGGGAGTGTGTGCCTGTGGGAGGCCCTCCATGTTTGCACCCCCAGCTCCTGGGGTGTAGAGCCTGGGGACATGAAGGACGTCTTTTTGCTTCCGGCTCCACTGACCTGTAATCGCCCGTAATCGCCAGGATTTCATCTTAGACATAAGAAGCAGCAGCCTACTGCTTCACTGACTGAAAACTGGCAGTGAGGCCTATGGTGCCGTGTCACGTAAGGGATCCCCGTATGTGAGGAGATTCCCATGTGAAGAGTTGTTTTCAGAATTTTTGCCACATTTGTGTCAAACACCTGAAAATATTATTTACCTTTTGGCCTTGAAATCTCACTTTTGTAATTATAGCTACCGAGGAATTTATTTTAAGGAAATATACAAGTTTTCCTAATTAGAACCTTTTTAATAGAAGAAAAATATTCAAAATAATCTACATATCCAAAAACTAAGGGCTTTGGGGGGCTTTGTTGTATGATAACCCATACAGTGAAATATTTTAAGTCCCATTAAAATAATGTCAGTGAGGAACATTAACTGATGGGACAAACTTCATGATATACTGTTTTTTAAAACAATAATGATAATAAAATAACACAGTTGGTTGACATTTCTATGTGCCAAGCACCGTTCTGAGCACCTTTCCGAATCATCTGGATTGACTGGTTAAGAAACTCGTCAGGTCCACACAGCCTCTAAGCAGTGAGTCAGGGTTTGAACTCAGATGCTTGGCCCCCAGGTCTGTACTCTGGCCCCAAATTTTAGCCCCTACTGCCCTGTAAAAGGAACCCCATTCTGAACAGCGCAAAGGACAAGTCAGTTAATACTCGTAGCAAAACAACTGAAGGTTACGCACCACATGTCACAGTGATTAGCACTGGGGTGTGGAATTATAAGCTGTTTTCATTTTTTGTTGTTCATCTGTATTTCCTAAATGTATTTGGTTTATAATAAGAGAATAAACGTTAAATAATTTGGGAGGTAAAACTTCTAAGTGATATAAGAAGAGAATAAATGTTGAATAGTTAGAAGGTATAACTTTTAAATGGTATAAATTCTTCTAGAAGAGAACTCAGGAATTTATCATAAATTTCCTGATAAGCTCCAGGAAGCTCGGGCTTTGCGTAAGGAGCTCTGTGTCTCAGGCCCTGGGTTGTCCCGCTCTGGGCCTGGCCTCCTCTCTGTGCCCCACTGCCTTCCCGTAGTAGGTGGCGTTTGCATGATTGAGGTCAATTCCAACAGTGGTTGTTTGTCTCGTTCTGGCTTTAGGTTGATATCCCTGAAAGTACTTAATAGCATTGTGCTACTGGGAAAATCATCCCAATATGTGAAGGAAGCCAAAATGGAGGAGAAGTTGTTTCATCCCCCCACCAGCACGCCCAGCAAGTCCCAAAGCAAGTGTAAACCCTCTCAAGGTAGGTTGGGGTCTTGTCATCGCTTCTCTGCATCATTCTCTGAAGAGTCTGAAGTCTCCGTAGTAAAAAAAATCACAGTTTTGTCAACGTTTAGCAAACACTTTCAAGATTTGATTTCACTTTACTTAGTTGTTGTTTTTAATGTTTTAGTTAGGTCTCATCACAGATAGACCTAATGCAGTGCTGAGTTTTTAGTTGATTCATTGTTCAGTGGAGGATCAGTGAGCCCCTGTTCCGTGGGGATACCCAGTGGGACAAAGGCTCATTGTAGGTTGTGAGGGAGAGGGGGAGACAGCACGTAAGGGAACGTGCATTCCGTCGGGGGCAGTGAGTGAGTGCCCAGAGAAACTAAAGGGCCGGGGAAAGGAAGTGTGGCGGGAGTGGGGGCACGTCCCCAACGCGGAGAGATGGCGCCTGCCTGGGAGGAGCGTCCCGGGCAGAGGGCCCGCTCGCACATACGAAGGCCCGAGGCAGGGACGCGCTTGGCATGAGGACGGACAGCAAAGATGGGGTGGCTGCACTGGACCGACCCCGGGGAAGGGGGCTGGAGGAGGAGTCGGAGGCTGACCCAGGACCCTGCAGGCTGCTGTGAGGACCTCGGCTTTAACGCTGTGGGAAGGGGCCTCTGCAGGACAGAGAGCAGAGGGTGATGTGATCCAGCTGACATTTGAAAACTATCACCCTCAAGCTTTGTGAAAAATAGTCGAGAAGGGTGAGCCCAGAGGCCAAGGCCGGGGGAGACTGCCTGGCTCAGAGCAGAGGCGAGTGGTGAGGGCGGGAGGGCTGGCCGGACTCTGGAGACATCTGGGGAGCGCAGGACTCGCTGGTGAGCTCGTGCAGCGGGAGGAGGAGCGCAGTCAGCATGAGTCCGGGGCTTCCGGCCTGGAAGACTGGGAGGAAGGGCTGGGACACCGACTTCATTTTTCTCATTAGAGGGCAGTCCCCTGTTCACATGGGTATTTGTGTCCATATGACTTACGGTTAAAATGGTTCCCCTTTAAATGCATGGCACCACTGTGTGCCTGGATGGCACAAAGGTAACTGAATCGTGTTCTCAGGGCCTCCCAGACCACAGGGAGATGACACAAGTGGATAATCCAAATAGGTGAGCGAGGTTATAGACGGGCGTGGAGGGGAAGGAGAGGTCCCTTCCTGGACGTGGTGATGCCCAACTAAACCTTGAAGGATGCGAAGAAATAGGCTCAGGTGCAGATGGATGGAGAGGGCACTTCAGGAAAAGGAACCAGCATGAGTTAAGTCCTCACGGCCTGAAAAAGCGCTCAGAGAACTAGCAGCTCCGTATTCCGAGCGCAGAGTTGGCTCCGGAAAGGATCAGGAGATGAGACTGAAGCTGGGCCCGAGTCCGGTCTGAAGTGGGGCCAAGCACATCATGTACGAATGTTACAGGGAGTTAAAATACAGTAGAATAAAACCTTGTATAATCACTGGTAATAATTTTTCATTACAAAGAACATGTAGGTACTGTTGTTAACGGGATTGCCTAGCTTTCAACTAAGTGGACAATTCACAGTGGGGTCGTAGGTATTCTGTTACGCTGGGCTCCTTCAGCTCATTAAGAAATAAGCACCAGTCTTGCTTTCAAGGAGCCGCCAGACTAATGGGGGTATAAACCTTTAGGAGCATACTGCAGTTCAAGGCCACTGGACCCAGAGCCATGCAGAAGTGCATTTCAGACAAGGGTTTGGGTGTGTGTACAACGTCGTGGGGGCTAGGAGACCACAGGCCAGAGACCACTCAGGAAGGCAGCTCAGGCCCGATTCAAGGATGGAAAGAGGGACCGACTCAAGACAGCACGGGGTGCATTCATCGTGGTTTGCAGCACAGCTGGTTTGGGGGAGCCAGGAGGGCAGGGTGGCGGGGTTACCAGGAGAGAGAAGTGTACGCGTTGCCTCGCTGGTGGGAGTGGTGTCAGCAGGTGTGTGTGTATGTGGACACTCATCAGGTCTCCATCTCACATGTGCAGTTTGTGTGCATCTTCTTTACCTGGATGAAGCTTCTTTAAGAGCTGAATGCGTGATTCAGAGATCGGTGGGTCCAGGCCCCGGCCCCACTGGGGGTCCCTGTGGCCCAAAGTAAACATTGGGGGTTTGTTGGTTGCTTGGTTTTTACCTCTGATGTGGAATGCTGACTAAATCTAGCCAAGGTGACTACACCTAAGAGGAGGAATGTGTTAAGAGTCTACAAAGCCCTGATGTCCTGACTATAGGAGCTAATGTTAATATTTCAGGTCAGGCAGCAGTCGTGGTAGGACTTGGTTATATAGGAAGGAGTTTGTTATGTAGGAGTTCTGATCTTTCCAAAATCAGGCAATGGAGTTATTGGTGTGATACAACCCACGTGATAGCCCTTCATTAGGATTTTGGGTGAGCACACAGAAATGGCGTGCCTCTGGGTTTCATTGTAAATTATGCCTGCTTATTCAGCTTGCTCCTTGGTTATCATGTACACGCTTCTTCAGGACCGCTGCATTGCTGAGCTTACAGTATTTAGCACAAGTTTGGGGGAATCCTTTTCTAATTAAGGGCTCTGTTTTTCCACAGAAGAAAACCTGTCTGCCTCAGTCACCAGCCAGCCTACCTACCAAAAGGAAAGTATAATACCATTACTTGTGACAAGCAATTCTGACCAGTTTCTGACAACTCCAGATGGAGATGAGAAGGACATTACACAGGAAAACTCTGAATTAAAACACAGGTCCTCAAAGAAAGATTTGTTGGAGATAGACGGGTTCACAATTTGCGGAAACCGAATTGACTGAGCTCCGTGGCTCCGTGTGCCCAATGCCACGTCCTGGGACAGCCAAGCTGTGCTACCAGGACAGACACATGCTAAAAGGGGCACTGAAATATTTATTTAAAAACTTAAATTATTAATGGAAAGCAATTCTTAGTATCTTCCTTCCAGTAATGTGGTCTGGCTGAAGGTCAGGTCACGGAACAGCAGCGACCTGCAGTCCTGACTTCGGGAGCTCCTCCTGCTTGGAGAAGCCGTGGCGTCACTTCCGGGCCCGACGAGAACAACCTCAGAGCCACTTTTGCTCTGTCAGTCTGTGCTTCCAGAACGTCGTCGCACTTTGCCTCGCAGTCCCATCAGTATAAGAATGTATACGTGGGAACCTGTGAGGCTTTCACCATGACATCACCTTCCCTGTCTCATACGATTTTCACAAACAGTTTTCAAACTCCACTTCATCTGCCAAAGCATTTTAAAAAAATAATTAAACTTAAGTCCAGATAAATGTTCTTACCACCAGAATAATCCTTGAAGATGTATCTGAATTAATCAGAATAAGGCTACCTTAAATAAGACCTGATGACTAGTAGCATTTTATAGAAAAAAGCCCTAAGCCAGTTTGTTTATTTACAGAATATTAATGAATGAAGGTTATGCATCACTGGGAAAATGTTTCATAATTTTTCAGTTTACTCTTTAAAGCAAAATGTGAGCTGTGTATTGTTTAATTGCAGTGCATAAAATAGAAATTCCCTTACAGAAAGGTACTTTCTATATTGAAAAAGCAGAGCAGTGTTAACGTTAATGTAGTTAAATGGTTTCACTTTAAAACTAATTGCTTCATAAATTGTTACAGTTTACAGGATTTGGTGTTAAATAGGCTGAAGAATTGTCACTGTACAAAATTCAAAGGTGTCAACTGTAACTGGGTTTTTTTTTAAGGAACAGTTTTAAAGTAAGTATCCTAAGTGCACTGGACAGGGTCCTCTTGCTTGGGCTTATAAAATGCATTGTGTTTTTGTTTGGAGTGTCAGTGGGGCAGGGTCTGTGTTCTGTGAAAGAGTGCGTGGGGAGGCGTGACTGTGGGTGTGCCTGTGCTCGGGGTGGGGGGAGAAAGTAAAGGGGGTGTTTGGGGCCTGTGGGGTGGCCATCTGGCTGTGGGCAGGTGTCTGTGTGCGAATGTTGGGAACAACAACCAAAAGGTGCTTTTTGGTTTTGTTTGAGACATCAGAAGTACATGTCTGCTTAATCGCTGGTTGTGGCCTGCATCGTAGGACAGATTGTTTTCCACTTTTTTTCTTGAGAAACCTTTCTGCATTTTTATAAAAATTTTACATCTAATTTCAGAGTGTCCAGATGTCACTGTTAACTGTTACTTCCTTTGATGTTTTCATTTTGAAGTTCAGCTTCTGTGCTGCTATTTTGGGCATATGATATTCAGAGGTAAATTTTAGGTGATTTGTCTGTTCCCTGGGTGAAATGTAAAGCAAGCTTTAATGCATTGGCTTCTTCATTTGAAATACAAAAGTGAATTTTAATGTTTCGCATTAACTCAAGAAATTTGAAGGTTAATGTTCACATAGGGTAAGAGAGGGAACTGTACTACAGAAATGCTTTTGTGAGACCTTGCAGTATTTTAAGTTAAAAATGAAAAGACTTAATCGCATTGTGCATGTTTCAGTGAAGCCCCATTTTAGAATTTCTTTGCCCTCATCTTCTCTACCTAAATGGAACAGTGTCCACGGTGAATGAGAATGGTTTTGGGGAAAACTTTGCCAAACATAGCCCTAATCAGAGCAAGAATATGACATGGGTATATCTTTCAATTCAGCTTGGGTTACTGTTATTGTGCCGCCACTTTCGAACATGGTCGTTTCCTTTGCAAAATATATTGGGAGTTCAGAATGATGTTCATATCTTCTGTTAAAATGGCATTCAGTACTAATTTTATAAGTGCATCCTGTGTGAAACTCAATAAATTCAATTTTGTAATCTTTTTTAAAAAGGTCACTGAATTTATTTTGATAATGTTTACTGTTACATTTCGTGGAGAATGAATTTCCCACTCTATAAAAGAATGTATTCCAAATTGACAAGTGACAGGACTATCTGGTCTTAATGGTGACAAAATGTTTGGTTTCTGTCTTTGGGGGAAAAAAAAGGCCAGGCGTTGGTCTTAGGCCATTTAATATCTCTCAACAAATGAAGGTATTTGCGTTTTACAGGTGTTTTGAATGTCACGTAATATGCTTTTCATATCTGGGAGTCAAGTTCAAAACAGTACTTTGGTCTTAAAAATAATCTAAGACACAAAATAGGTCAGACCCTTATTAACTTTTCCTCTGGAACAGAAATATAAACGCCCAGGGTCATTCAGGAGCTTACATATCCATGGAAGAAACTTGTTATAATTAGGTCCCCCAAATTTTTCCTTCCACTCTTGGTAACTAAGCAGAGGAGGACATACATTCACACAGTAATTTAAAATCATGACATTTTGATACGTTCCAGCTTCATCTACCTATTTATTCTTTCAGCAGAGATTTATTAATCGCCTATGTGTCTGTCGGGCACCATTTTAGATGTTGGGACCAGCAGGGAACAGAGACCCTGTTCCAGGGGTGACTAATAGCAAACAGTCAGTGAAATAACATCTGCTGGAGACACGTCCGATGACCAAATGATCTATCTCTCCGGTTTATTTCCGTTCTAAAATAAATCTAGTTCTTTAACATTTTTGTGTAAGTCTGATTTTTTTCCTATTGGATTTGCTTAAAATAAGATCATTGTACAGCAGTTTCAAGTGCTTCTATGAAATAGAAATAAGGAAATGCATTTTACTAAGGACTGCTAGTTGTCCGTCAGACTGTTCTGTTCCCTGTGCCTCGTTGAGACGGCATTCCCGAGCCCACCTTGCTGTTCCATGTGGCCAAGTGACTAAGCCTCACCAAGAGACGGCAGTTGAAGGGGTCTATGCCATAATGGGTTCCCTCCACCTTCTCACCCCTTCCAGCCAAAGAAGGTGTGACTTCGCCCCAACCATGCAGATAAATGGAAGCCCTCGCAGGATGGCAGAGCCACTGGAGGAAAGGAACCTGGGTCCCCAAAGGTCCCTGTGCTCATCAGCTTGGTACACTCAGTTTAGTCTAGACACAAAAGAGAAATAGATGCCTCTGTTTCTGTGCCACTGAACATGGAGGGTCTGTGTTACAGCCCACATCCATGCACTAGGAATTCTGAAAGGGCCTACAAGGAGTGAGGAGTTAGACCTAACGCTCTAAAACACATGCTTCTGAAAACACTGGATTCTCACATTTATTAATTTGTTGTTTTTAGGGGAAAGAAAAGATTCAGCAGCCATTGATTCAGCAGCCAGCCCCTCAGCACCCTGGGCCATCTAGAAGTCAACATGAAACTTGTTCATAGGGGCAAAATCCTTTTTGTTCGTAAGCTCTACCAGATAGGATTTGGCCCTTGTTTCTCAGGAAATTTGTGTGCACAGTAAAAGATTATTATCAGAGCCTAAGAGCACAGAGAAGTAATAGCAGAAGGAGTTAAAATATCAAGAGGGCAGAAAAATGTCATCTGGGGCCAGTTTGAGGCAAATGGTGCCATGCAAGTGATTGCTGAAAATACCCGTTACGGCTCAGTGTGAAAATGTGGCACTCGTAAGTGCCTGAGACATCTAGGATGGTTTAGATTAGGTTTCGTCTGATTAAGGAGGAATGTATACAATTGAGAGAGGAAATTGTTAAAGTGGCGTTCTAGGGGACTTGTGATTTGAAAAGAGTGCCTACAGAGAACAGCTAATGCTCAACACAGCCTTGTGTTCTGACTTCCACTAGGAAAAGATAGTCAACACATGGCAAATTAGTGAAAGGCGTGTCTTGGCATCATTAGTGAAGTTGGGCTTGACGTTGTTTGATATTTAAAGTAACGAAAAAGAAGGCTAGGTATCTGCATAACGTATTTTGCTTTTAACTTGCAACTTTCTTTTTGGCAGGTGAGGAAACTAAAGGTGGTCTTGAGAGTATGCTTGGCACCTTTTTAAGGGCATAGAACAAGAATTAAGGGATGCATAAGCTCTTCAAGGGTGAATTATCTGCAAAGTGGGTATTTTTGAAACTGCAATTTTTTTTTTGCTTAAAATCTTTTTTTTTTGTTAATTTTTAATTACAGTTGACATTCAATACTATTTAATATTAGTTTCAGGTGTATAGCATAGTTGTTAGACCTTTATATAATTTACAGAGTGATCCCCCCAATTAGTACCCGCCTGGCACTATATGAGATATGACAATTAAGTTTGCAAACTTGTTGCAATGATGTTGCCAACCTGTTTTGATATCAGAGGGATTATTCATTATGAATTTGTATCAACTGCACAAATAGTTAACCAAGTTTACTATATGGAAGTGCTGAAAAGACTGCATGAAAAAGACGAAAATGACCTTAACTTTTCACCAACAATTCATGGCTCTTGTATCACAACAGTGCACCAGCTCACACGGCACTGTCTGTGAGGGAGTTTTTTAGCCAGTAAGCAAATAACTTGGTTCCAACACCCTCCCTACTCACCTGATCTGGCCCCCAATGATTTATTTCTTTACCTGAATATAAAGGAAATATTGAAAGGAAGACATTTTGAGGACATTCAGGACATCAATGGTAATGCGACGACAGCTCTGATGACCATTCCAAAAAAAGAGTTCCAAAATTGCTTTGAAGGGTGGACTAGGTGCTGGCATTGGTGCATAGCTTCCCAAGGGGAGTACTTCAAAGGCGACCATAGTGATATTCAGCAATGAGGTATGGAGCACTTTTTCTAGGATGAGTACGCGAACTTAATTGTCCAACCTCATATATAGTTATTACTATATCCCTATGCTGTATTTGACACCCCCTTTACAGTTTTGTAACTACCAATTTGAACTTCTTAATCGCTTCCTCTTTTTCACCCACCCCGCCACCCCACCTCCATCTGGCAACTATCAGTTTGTTCTCTGTATGTATGAGTCTAAAACTGCAATTATTTTCTTTTTTTTTTTAAGATTTTTATTGGGGAATTGGGGGATGGGAACAGCGCTGGGGAATTGGGGGAAGGGGAACAGACAAGTTGCTGTCTTTTTGTTCTTCAGTCTAGTTGTGGAAGACGTTGCTTCACTGGACCAAGTTGGCACCATCATTGCGCTCTTCCCGGGCAAGGCAGATCAGTCGCCAGCTTCTGGACGGCCGCTCACTGCAGCTGCTGGCCGCTCACACTGGCTGCTGGCTACACACGGTAGCCCATGGCAACCCACTGCAGCAGGGGCTGCAGCCTACACCGTCGCCGGCAACTCATGGCAGCCCAACTCCAGGTTGAGCTGTTGTTCAGCATCTTAGCTGTGGAGGGCAGTGTCACTGGCCCTCATCTGTGGGATCCGAACCGGAGCCCTCTGGCGTCCCAAGCCAGTTCTTAACCAACGCGCCATTCTGCTGGCCCTGCAATTATTTTCAATAAGCATAATCTCATTTCCTTTTAGATATGTCTACATAAGAATGTAAATACTGGGGAAGGTCAGAAACAGCTGCTATATTGTCAGAGTTAGCCATGTAGGTAAAATGCAACCAAAAAAATGCCTGAATATTTTGTTGGGCCTGATTTAACAAATACTAATTGCACAGTGATGGTGCAAAGCACAGAAATGAATATGCTCTGTTCTCTGCTCATGAAGCGGATCTGTAGTCTAGTGGGGGGACTGACAGGTCAGCTGACCGGGCCATTAGTCCCTTGGGATAAGCGCTACCAGAAGCAGGTCCTGGTTGTCGCAGAGCCACCATGTCCACCACTGTAGTCCTAGCATCTTGTATGTGTCCTGGCACATGGAGACGGCCAGTAAACATTTACTGGATGAATAAACATGGGGGCTGTTGAGAAGGATGTGCACTTGGGCTGCCTTTTACAGGAGCAGGAATTGAATGGATAAGGGAAATGAAGGGCAAGCCGGATGAGAACAAGGGAGGAAGAGCCCAGCACGGCCCCGCCCACTCGCCGGTGCATATCGGAGTGCCTGGTGAGTGCCAGCCATCGCACTCGTCAAAATGCAGGTTCCCGTGCCTGGCGCGCTAGTGCACCAAAACACAGACGCTGGTGCTTGGAGACGGGAGCAAGGTCTCTCCAATCCATTTTCCTCGCAAAGCAAAAGTAGGGAGTTTTCATGGAGCGAGGAGTGGGAGGGCGGACTTCCAGGGACCTGAGAGAGGAGCCTGTTTCTTCAGTCCTCGATGATGCTTTTTCGCATCAGACGCATGGGCATCAGCAGCTGGCCCTGTCTACCTTGCAGACATTCTTTCCTCCTGCAAAACAAACTCATCCGTTCTCCTCTGAAGTTATCTCTTCCTGCTTGACAAAGAGACACCACCTCAGCCACTGAGGACTGCATTCGCGAGGACAGGACTTGAGCAGGAAGAGCGGTTAACGTGCAGACGAAGGTCTGGTTAAGAATTAAATCATTTAATTCTCGCTGCCAAAAATACTAGGGGCATTATTAAGATTACTAGGGGCTCGGCTGTACTGAGACTACAAGAAGGAATCTCATCGTTCCAGGGAAGATTGGAGGAAGAGGCAGAGGCTAGACCTTGGAGAGCGTTGAAATCCTTACCAAGAATCCTGGACTTGATCATGTGGGCAAATGGGTGGAGCTTCAGTGGAATTTTAAGTTGGATTTTTGTAACCAATAAACGAGAAGATAAATTGGGAAAAAAATAAGTAAATAAAAACTTGTCCAGGGCCGGCCAAGTGACGCGATGGTTAAGAGCTGGCTTGGGACGCCAGAGGGCCCTGGTTCGGATCCCACATATGAGGGCCAGTGACACTGCCCTCCACAGCTAAGATGCTGAGTAACAGCTCAACCTGGAGCTGGGCTGCCGTGAGTCACCGGCGATGGCGTAGGCTGCAGTCCCTGTGGCAGTGGGTTGCCATGGGCTACCGTGTGTAGCCAGCAGCCAGCGTGAGCAGCCAGCAGCCGCAGTGAGCGGCCGTCCAGAAGCCAGTGACTGATGTGCCTCATCCGGGAAGAGCGCAATGATGGTGCCAACTTGGGCCAGTGAAGCAACGTCCTCCACAACTAGACTGAAGAACAAAACGACAGCAACTTGTCTGTTCCCCTTCCCCCAATTCCCCAGCGCTGTTCCCATCCTCCAATTCTCCAATAAAAAAAATTGAAAAAAAAAAAAAGACCCAAATAATTTAAAAAAACAAACTTGTCCAAGATCACACAGGTAGCACATTTCAGGGCAGAAAGTTAAACCCCTTCTGTAACTAGAAAATCTGTGCCCTCCATCTCTGTGCTACCTGCTGCTGATGAGGGTGAAGCAGAGGAAAGGAGACCCCTAAGGAGGCCACTGACATAATTCTCACCAGAGTAACAGGACTTAAGGGATATGGGGTGTGGTGACCTTTTTTTGGATGTTGATGTCTAGGAGGTTTACCCCCCTAGGAAGTGAGGGGAGGGCCCTCTGGCTGTGTGGTGTTGGAATCAGGGACCTGCTCTGTGTGACACCGCAAACTTCAATCTGTAAATTGGGCTTGATAATACCCACTTCTCAGGGTTGTCGGGAGGCGCACATGAGAATGGTAAAGCACTGTTCAAATCTGAGTTGTGTTGACCAGCATTGCCTGATGCCTCATGGCCCAGATTAGTGGCCCTCAAAGTGTGGTCCCCAGACCAGCAGCCTCCCATCACCCAGGATCACGTTAGAAATGCAGATTCTTGGCACCCACCCAGGCCTGCTGAATCTGAAACTCTGGGAGTGGAGCCTGACAACCAGTTTTTACAGCCCTCCAGGTGATTCACTTGCATGTTCAAGTTTGGGAACCGCTGGCCTAGAGCCATCACTCTAGGATCTGGACCTCAGAATTATGAGGCCAAAAACAATGCTGGCTGCTTTTTCCAAGGCCAAGATTGGAGAGACTGTAGTAGAATTCGTGGGCCAAAGTTCTTTAGCATACGCCTACATTTTATTTTAAATCTCCATCTGACACTGCTTGCTCCAGGCCAGGCAGCTGGATAAGGCAGAGCAGGGTTAGAACCAGGGGCTTCCAGATGTCCTCAAATCTCTGTGCTCTGCCTACCGCACCTTAAGGCCCTGTCCCCTCCCCCAGCCGTGGAAACTTCCAGATGAGTCATGCAGAGGTCGGAAAGCACTGAGCCAAGATGCCACATGACCTCCAAAGCTCTACTTACCAAAGTGGAGGGAGGGAGAAAGGACACCCATTCCACTAAGGGATGCAACTGAGCACGAAAACCTTTTGTGGGTGACTCCTTCACTCTCCAGAGCGCCTCCACTCTTCCAGAAGGTGGCCACATAGCAGACAGGGCAGGGGAGCTTCCATTTCAGTGGAGAAACCGGATAATAAAATGGAAATGGTTGAGTATTGCGGAGGGTGATAGGTGCTATAAAGAAAACAAGGTAATGTGATAGGAATGTGATGGTTTCTTGAAGCTGCATGGTCAGGAAAGTCCTCTAAGGAGGGACTATGTAAGCAGGGACCTGAGCTGGAAGAGACTTCCTTTAGGCAGAGACCAGCCAGTTCAAAGCCACTGCGGTGAGAGTGAGCAGGGGTATTAACATCGGCAGGAAGAAGTTTGGTGGTGCTGGGGTTCATGCGAGGGGGACAGGCTGCAGACTGAAATGGCCTAAAGGGTGGAAAGCAAAAGTCCAGGTCATCCAAGCCCAGGGGCCAGGAGCCAGTAGGCTATTCCTGGTCCAAGGGCCAGGTAAGAAGTTAGAATATTATACTTCTTCCTGCTGTGTGAAGAGTGAGTCAGGGCAGCTGGCATGGAATCAGGGACACCGTGGAGGGGGCTGTTTGTATGGAATAAGCTGAACTCGGGCAGCCTGGAGTCACGCTGGGTCAGTACCAGAAGCCCCCCAGGTTGATCTCACTGTGTCTTCACCTCAGGAGGCAAAACAGCAGCTTCTATGCAGGAACCTCGAAACCTCCATTGGCAACACAGACATGGGACAGGATTCAACCCAGACTTCATCCCTTTGTTTCTACAATGCTGACACCGTAGAGTAGGCAAAACCAATTTTTGTTCGATTTTCTGCTTCTCCCTGGAGGATGGATCTTGGTGATGAGTGGGCTCCAGGTCTCCTACTTCTGAAGTGATTCCCAGAGGCAGGATGGGACCCGTTCACGGGCCCACGACGGAAGCCACATGTCCTTGAGGAGAAATGAAAGCAAGTGCCCACAAGCCCCACGCTGAGTGGCAGGAAACTGGGCCTAGCTCTCCCTCTGTCAGGACTGGGCAGAGAACCGAAATGGGAAGAAATTGCTGGCGAGGTGAAATGAAGCCATGCGGTTTCAGGTTCTCTGGATCTTTAATTGATTCCCTTGCAAATGTAATGGCTATAAATACACCGTTCATTTCTCCTTCAAAGATAACACGTTTAAAGATGATGTAGGCTCCAGCATGGTGGAATGTTAGCCTTGAAGGGGCTCTAACAAGGCACCCGACCGCTGTCCCAGGGCCACCCTCTCCCGCAGGGCCATCTGCTTTCTCCTGTACCCCCGATGAGATGTCATCTGGCTGTGGCTTGAAGTAGAGCTATAGTAGTAGTAGTAGTAGTAGTAGTAGTAATAATAATATATATATATATATTTTTTTAAAGATTTTTATTGGGGAATTGGGGGATGGGAACAGCGCTGGGGAATTAGGGGGATGGGAAAGACAAGTTGCTGTCCTTTTGTTCTTCAGTCTAGTTGTGGAGGACGTTGCTTCACTGGCCCAAGTTGGCACCATCATTGCGCTCTTCCCGGGCGAGGCAGATCAGTCGCTGGCTTCTGGACGGCCACTCATTGCAGCTGCTGGCCGCTCACGCTGGCTGCTGGCTACACACGGTAGCCCATGGCAACCCACTGCCACAGGGACTGCAGCCTACACCGTCGCCGGCGACTCATGGCAGCCCAGCTCCAGGTTGAGCTGTTGTTCAGCATCTTAGCTGTAGAGGGCAGTGTCACTGGCCCTCATATGTGGGATCCGAACCGGGGCCCTCTGGCATCCCAAGCCAGTTCTTAACCAACGCGCCACTCAGCTGGCCCAATAATAATAATTTTTAAAGTAGTCCTTATTAGACATCGACCACCAATCATCAGACCCTTTTAATTCATACCCCGTTTCATCTGCACAGTGACCCTGCAGAGTCCCGATTTTACAGATGTGGAAACTGAGGCACAGGAGCCTTTTCTCAGCAGCCACCCAGCGAGGGAAGAACAGGGCCAAGATTTAAATCCTGCTCCCTCTGATGGCAGTCCCCAGCCCTCAGGACAGCCCTGCCCAGGAGTGCTCGCCATCACGTGCAACATTTGTTCTTTTTCCTTTTTGTAAATTTTTTTTTCAAGTACAGTGGCATACGATATTATATTAAGTTCAGGTGTACAACTTAGTGATTAGACGTTTATATAAACCGAGTCTTTTTTAACAAAAGCCTTTGCAGTTAACAAATTTCCCATTCCTTCTGACCTCCTTCAGGTTGACATTTTCCAGACTCTCATATGATTCTAATTCTCCGCAGATTGGCTTTGCCAAGTGCTATTTTTAGAATTTGGATTATGAATGGATTGTTCTGGTTTTGCGGCTTATTGTTGAATCACCTTTTTTCTCCCTCAGGAATCGCGGCAGCGTGAGCCATGACAATGTGGATTGATGTGATGCCTGGCACTTGTCAAGTCTCTCCATGGCTTCTCATTCCCCCTGCAAGGCAGGCAGAAGAGGATCGTGAGGTCCTCATACCAACCAGGAAACCAAGGCCCTGGTTTTGCGTGGGTGTGGGTGCAGTGCCAGGGTGGAGAGGAAGGCTCCCCACCATAGGGTGCTTGCTAAATATATGGTCCTGGTATGCTTGGCACTGCTGTCTGCATGCTAAGAAAGGAGGGCACCCCCCTTCCTGCCTCGAGCAATGGCAAATACACATTTTAAAAGCTTTTATTAGTTTTGATCCTCACGTAATATACATTCACTATAGAAAAGTCAGAAGACTATTAAGATAAAGGTGGGGTGGGGAGAGGATTGCCTATAATTTTACCATCTAATTGGGGGCATGGTTTTCCCCACTGTTTCTGATAATATATGCACACGCATCGGTTTCCACATGTAAATATATTTCAGAGAGACTCTACATGCTGATTTCTAACATGTTTCGTTTCCTTTACGCGTGGTGGGAATTTTTCCATATCAGCAACTTAAAATATTTTCAGTGGCTGCGGAGAATTCCATGCATGGTCATATCATAATTTGTTCAACCAGTTCCTATTTGTTGGGCATTTGTCTGATTGTGTTTTTAGGATAAATCCCTAGAGATGGAATTACTTGGCAAGAGCACCAGACGACTTCTGATGTGCATTGTGACACGGCCTTCCAGAGGCATGTACTGTATGCGTGTGCCTGGGGCCCCACACTCTCACCATCCCTGGGTTGGTTGGTTGTCCTAATCCTTGACAACATTACACGTGTTTCAAAAAGGGCACCTGGTATTAAAAGTGCGAGGAACTATTTTTAATATATTTATTAGATATTTTTTCATTTTAGTGACGTGTGTATTTATAGCTTTAATTTTTCTTTTTGGTGTTACCTGCAAGTGGGGCTGGCAGATAGAGACCTGATTGGCCTAGACCAGCGTTTCAAGAAATGTTTGCTAGAGACCCGTAACAGGAAGTTACATTTTACATTGAAACCCACACACGTTCATACACACACATTCATAACTGAAAAGTAAACTTTCACCAACAACACTTACTTTTACTGTGATTTACTCAAATATTTCCTGTTTATGTTTTGAAATGCCGTTCATACCATATTCAGTTGATTTCATAATCTCGTGATGGATTGTGTCTTGTGGTTTGAAAAACACTGGCTTAAACTGAGCATAATTGACTGCCTGGAGCATGCTTGCTGGACCTGAGCAAAATCAGGGTTTCCTTGGCACAGAATAAAACAGAATAAGGAGGTGGTATCAGGCACACCCAAACTAGCGCCAGCATCAGACCCTAAAGGATGAACAGGGCGTGGACAGGTGGCGACTGAGAGAGAGGCAGTGTGAGCGACGGTCGGGAGGCAGCCGAGCGTCCGTGCATCCGGCCCCAGGTTGGCGTGTGTGGACTGAGGTTGGCTGGGAGAGTCAGGGACGCGCTGCCTGCCACGGGGCACCTGGACTGCCAGGCTGCAGGACAGTCTTTTCAGAGCATGTCTTAGCTCAGGCGCTATAACCAACGACCAAACCGTGGATGGCTTAACTAAGAAAACGTGTATTTCTCAGTTCTGGAGAGGAAGTCCGAGATCTGGGTGCTGGCAGATCTGGTCTGATGAGGACCCTCTTCCTCATTTGCTGTCTTCTCGTGACCTTCACATGGCAAAGAGCAGAGAAGGAGGAAGCGAGATCTCCTGCCTCTTCTTATCAGGGCACTGTGATGGTTAATTTGATGTGTGATTTCTGGGAGTGCCTAGGAGGGTGTTTCCGGAAGAGACTAGCGTTTGATTCAGTGGATTAAATAAAGAGATCAGTCCTCGCCAATGTGGGTGGGCATTCAATTTGTTGAGGGCCCGAATGGGACAAAAAGATGAAGGAAGGGTGAATTCTCCCCCTCCTTGAGCTGGGACATCCATCTTCTGCCCTCAGACATCGGAGCTCCTGGCTTCAGTGGGGCCTTCAGACTCCAGGACTTCCACGGGCAGCCTCCCCAGTTCTCAGGCCTTGGGACTCAGACTGAATCGTACCCCTGCCTTTCCTGGTCTCCAACTTGCAGATGGCAGATCTTGGGACTTCTTGGCTTCCATAACTGCATAGGCCAATTCCTATAATAAATCTCCTCATATCTATATCTATCTCCTATTGGTTCTTTTTCTCTGGAGAACCCTCATAGCACATGACTCCTATTCATGAGGGCTTCACTCTCAGGACCTGATCACCGCCCAAAGGCCACACTACCAAGTGCCCTCCTGTTGGGGGTTAGGATTTTGTGGAGGAGACTGTTCCATGAGAGGACCATGGTCTGACCCATGAGCTGAAAGAAGGGGGAGATTGCTTCCTGCAAATACCCCTTGAAGACTATCTGATCGTAATTGATGTTCTTTCTGACATAAACCAATACGGCTTCCCTGTCTCCCACTATATGCCGGTTCCTGGCACAGGTTGTTGTCCTGACTTGATCAAGCATGTAAATTCCCCATCCCTGGTAGCCTGCACGTACGAGTACTGGTGACAGTCCCCCCCCACACACACACACACACATCCTTTACCCTGTTCTTTGGCTCCCGCCAAGAGGTGCAGACCTTCGTTCTATCTGCAGCTGCCCAAGGCGTGCCTTGTATGTAAGTTTCCCTTAATAAACCATATTAATTACCAGACTGGAGTGGCCAGCCGCCTCTTTCTTTGGACTTTCCCTGCCCTGGTAGATTTTTTTCAGTCTGGGGCTATGTGTACTAACAGATTTCAACATATAAATTTGGTGGGGCACGGGGAGGGGACACAACCATTCAGCCCATAACAGAGACAGATATCTTTGGACAGGAGTCCTCAGACCCTCAGCTCCTCGGCAGCCTTTCTTCCCAAGTTCCTTTCTTCAGCAGCAGGCAGGCAACCGCATCAGGGCTCGCCCTGCCCAGCGCCGTTTCTCCAGTTATACTCACAACTCTTTCTCTGCATTCTTTTTCTCCTGTGGGATCAATTTTCCTAATGTCTTTTCAAGGACGCAGTCATCGCAAATGCTCCCTCAAGGTTCTGTTTAAACTCGTCATCCGGATAGCTCCCCAAATGGCTTTGGACAACTGTCATACATGAGAACATGAGTCATTTTCAGTGGAGCCCACAATGGAGCCGCAGTGTACAGAGCGTCATTTGGATCCAGCCTCTGGGACCCGGCACTCAGCATCTTCTCACTTCCCTCCACTGTCGTTGCCCCACTACAATGGGCTGAAGACACGGCAGTGTGATATAATGAGCTCCACTTTTGTCTACACTGGACACAAATTGCCTCCCCTCCCCCCAAAGGAGGGCTTTGCTTCGTCTCCTTTGTGTTCAGAAATAAAGCATCTTTGTTTGTACCCGTGGTTCTTTTCCTTCCATTGGAGGAATGCCTCACCGAGTCTTTGATCATGTCGTATCCTGATACTTATTTTAATGGAAGTCCTGGCTCCTCGTAGTTTGGAATGCCAGCTTCCTCGTCATAAACGTGATGGTCGCTGATGATGGACAGAAAGGGATCCCAGTCCTGTGAGGCTTTTGTGACTGGGCTGTGCTCGTAAGGGACAGGTTATCTAACAGGTTATCATGGACACTGCAAAACTATGTATTCCCTGTACGAAGGGATCTTGCTTAAAGGGAATCTCAACATATTGTCTTCCATTCACTCATTCATTCATTCATTCAACAAACAAAGTAGGAAGAATTCCAAAGAATTGTTTTTGCTGCACTACAGTGCCTGTAAGAGCCTCCTGAAACTCACTGCGGTACTTATTGGAATAATGCTATGTACTATGTGTGTTTCTATATGCTACCTGGAGTCCTTATGGGGAAATGGTGGTCAATAAAGAATAAATAACAAAGAAACAAAATCTCCATTCTCTGGAAAATGTGGGCTCCCCCGGACTGATAGCCGAGAGCAATGATCACGATATGATGATAATAAAACCTTGCGTTTTAGTAGGACCTGATACTTTCTGGACTCTGTTTTCATCAATTATCTTATTTAATGGAGGAAATCAGTTTAATTACACTTATTTTTCAAAGCAGGAGAACAAGACCTGGAAAGGTTAGATAACCCACCCTAGGTGACACATCTGGCTAGGGATGGAGACAAGACTGACTCAAATGCAGGCCTCTGACCCATGACTCTGGCTTTGTCCCACCATGTCCCCTGAGGAGAGCACCCTACTGCCACTGCAAATTAATTTCCTATGGTTTCCTAATTAAAACGGCATTAATTAGCTCTGTCATTTTAACATAGATGACTGCTATTGAGGTAGTCTTTCCTCCACTTTGCAAAAGTCCTTTCACTTCCAACTATTTAATTAGGTCACAAGATAAGCCCCCTAGCAAGCTGATGACCTGGTTTGAAAGGCTGAGGCTGCATCACAGTGAGAAGTAGGGTCCTAAGTGGGAACCAGAACCTTCTTTCTCTCTTTATTCATGAACTTGGTCTTGAGTCACAAAGGCAGCCTCCCAACCCCTGGGTTTCATCCTAGAGTGGATCATTTTCTCTCTTTGCTGTTTTGATCAAATGACAATAAGCTTTTATTTTTAAATAGCCATTTACAACTCACTGAGAGCCTGCATACTGTTATCTCATTGGATGTTCAGGGCAGACCCGTGAGGTTATGACAGACAATGCTA
>NW_017731966.1:274509-280401 GCF_001890085.2 Hipposideros armiger | reverse complement strand
TATATATATATATATATATATATATATATATATAGTACTTCTTTCCATGTCTGGACTCTCTGCTTAAAGCATGGTTGGGGCTTTAGCTCCTCCATTCTGCATGTACATTTTAGAGCTAGGTACTGTTACAGTCTACTTTTATAGATAAGACTCCCAAGACTCAGAGAGAAGCAGCAAGTTCAAAGGAGCACATTAAGAGGCAGAGGCAGAGGCAGGCTTCAAACCAGGCAGTCTGGCATCAGACGCTCCTAGGAACTATTCTGCCCCACTCCTCCTGCGACCCTGGGGCTGTGTTTGCCGGGTGGACCGTGATCCTGTCCACAGAGCAGTGGAGGGTCACAGAATTGTCCTGTTTCCTGGGTCCCTCCAGGCAGCATGGACATCAGCTGGTTCAGCACAGGGAGCGAGGGGTGCAGAGAAAGGGACCCACTTCTGCTGATGGCATGTTTGATCCCAGCAAGAAGGCTGGATACTTGCCACACAGTCTCAGGTCTCACAGCAAGGACGACAGTCTGATCTCAAGTTTGCGATGGAGGAGACTGTGGTGAGGGAGGCCAGGTGAACATGCTAAGATCACCCAGCAGGTGCTGGAGATGAGAATTGAACCCGGTTTGCTGATCTCCAAATGCCCTTGAGGCCCACTGAAGGGTGTCATTGTCCCCATCCAGGATCTGAGAAGACAACCTCACCGGGGGCTGCTGCCAATCATGAAAGAGCCTGTTGCCGGCTGACATGACTCTCCGTGTAAACCCGGCTCAGGCAGGAGTCAGAGGCTCCTTAGTAAAAATCTCAGTCATGCCAGGTCTTTTGTTTCTCAAGAATCAAGTTCCAAGACATGTAACAAACAGAATGTGCTTTTTTAATGACAGATGAGAAGGAGTTGTTTCCAAAAAAGACATCTGCTCACATTGACCGTGATGCTTCCTCCTGGGTAGGAAGTGTGCACTCCAGCCAGTTCTCTCCTGTGGGGAGACGGAACCGACTCAGGACCCACCGACGAGACCTGGGCACCCAGCAAAGCTGGACGACAACACACACAATGAGGGAGGGAGCCGTTTTCTGCATAGAAGGAGGGTGGAGTTTCTAGTCAGGGCTGGGGCATTTGAAGAGGACCTAAAGAGAAAAGAGACTAGGAAAAACGGGGGCCCTAAGGGACCCCCTTCTTCCAGATGCACTCCCATGTCATGCTGCCACAGCTGTTGAGTTAGGAAATGAAGATGGCAGGTTCTTCTTTCTCACAATCTCTGAAAAGGAGAAGCTCTACTTCCATCAGCTTGATTTGTGGCTGTTCTCTGGGGGCAGCTCCTGGGGGTCCCCTCTGCTGGACACCCTGCCGTCTTCTCACTGTCCAGCCATTCAAAGGGTCACTCCTGGCACAGCTAAGGCCTGAGTCTGTTTTAATGGCCAGTGATTAGGCCGTCTATAGAAAGTGGCAAGAACGATGAGATTAGTGTGTTCAAAGTGAGGGGAAGAATTTTGAGGGGGATTAATGGCAATGTGTTTTACTATAATAATTTTTTTTTATTTAAACATTCTCCTTATGTTTTTATCACACCTCACATGTGCCAGTTTTTGTGTGGACATCAGTTTTCATAGTTTGTTTTCTTTTTCCAAAATAACAGCTTAATTGAGATATAATTCACATAGCATACAAGCCATACACAGAACTGGGTGCCTGGGAGTGTTGTGCTGATGGTTCTGAACTCCAGGTGGCCCAGAGATACTCAAATGACAGGGACCCTTCCCCTTTTTAAGTGCAAACCTAAGGATATGATTATGGTCTGTGTAGCCCGAGGTACAGAGTTCCAACCCTGAATAAGAAGGGTAGCTGTCACTGTGAACTGAGGCCCTCATGTTGTTCCTCTGCTAGCAGTGTGTGTACGTTCCCTGCACGAGTCATTAGGCTTCCTTGTAGCCCCCATTTCCTCACCTTCCAGAACGTTGCAGAAGCCATTTCTCACCCATTTGGTCAGTTCTGTGGTAATAAGCAGATCACTCTTGTATTCATCGTGTCTTTTTATTTGGCATTTTTGATGCTTTGTCATCCTGGGGCCGTGTGGACCCTGGAGGGACTGCCCCTCCCAGAGCTGGCGAATTCCTAGAGATAGCCAGTGGCTAGCCTGTCAATGTCTTTCCTGTGAAAACCAACCAACCGAGAGCCCAGACTCCCAAACACCCCTTCTCTAGGCTCTCACTCTCTAGACCACTGTCCTCCTGCCATATTCACCCAGGCCCAGGCACCAGACAGTCTCTGTGCCCCAGGGCCCACTGACATTATCCACACTCACCAATCCCAAGCCTGCTCACCCTGGAGGAAGCTCCTTTCTGTGGATGAAGGACCTTCTCCACATTTCTCCCTTATTCCCTCTGCCTCCTGACGGATGCTTCCCTGTGGGACCCGGCACAGCGCCACCCGTTTCGAGGAATCTGTGATGATAACACCTCCCTTCCTTCATGACTGTCACTTCTGTGTTGGTGTGTCTTACTGTACCTGACGAAAACAAGCTCCAGCTACTCTCACCACTTCTGTAAACCCAGTCTAGAGGCCCCTGTTCCTTAACATCCTTCAGATAATTGGGTTGTCACCTATTTCCGGCACTATTTCTCCTTTGGCCTCGGGACCACTAGAGGGCTTCTGTTTCCTGCAGTTAACCCCGAGGGTAAGCCACTTCCCCAGACGGCACAGCTGGCCAGGAAGAAAGACCCACCATGTCCACCCCAGGTACCCAAGTCCTCAACCAGGAAGCCTGGCTCTGTTTATCCTGGCAGTTTTATCACAGCCGCCAGGCTCCAAAGTTTTCCTCCCTCGGAAAGCAAAAGCATTTCCCCAAACACAGAATATTGCCCTGGCCATGATGTGACCTTTTTTTGGCCAGCCTCCAGGCAAAGCTATTGCCTAAACAAGTGTTTTGAAGCTCCTTGATGCCTGGATCATTTCCCTGCAGCGACCTGGGCTCCAGGCTGGGTTTTAGTCCCGGGAGAAGAGGAACGCAGGACAGCTGTGCAGCTGAACCTCCCGTTCTTTCCATTTACGGAAAAGCGCAAGGGATGGTGGGATCTTGTTCTTGTCATTATCAGATAGTGAAAAACTTCCAGTCCGATCTCAGCCTGAACTTCCTTTTTCCTTGTTTCATCTCACATCTCATGGAAAGCAGGGGCCCTGCCTCCCGGCTGGGCAGGACAGCAGTGGGACTGGACACAGTGTGTCCCGCAGCTCAGCTCTTTCCTTGCTGTGTCTGGCTCCTCCTGAGTCAGGAGAGAAGATGTGATGACAAGGAAGTCCTGTTTGGCTCCTGTTGGGATACCTGGTCACTGGGACCTGCTATGTGACAAATGCCCAAAGGTTGGTCCTCATGTAATGTCCTCGTGCTGCCATAACAAAGAACCACAAACGAGGCTTAAATCAGCAGAAATGTATTCTCTCACAAGTCTGGAAGCTGGAAGTCCCTAATCAAGACATGGCTCCCTAAGAGCCACGGTCCCTCTGAAGGCTCTCGGAGGAATCCTTCCTTATCTCTTGCAGCTGCTGGTGGCTCCAAGCGTTCCTTGGCTGTGGCAGCATCACTCCAGCCTCTGCGTCTGTCTTCACGTGGCCTTCTCCTCTTTGTCTGTGTCCAAAGAGGTAGGGAACGTTCTCCTCTTGATACTTTGGAGGGAGCACAGCCCTGTCGACACCTTCAGTTTGGGCTTTTTGCCTCCAGAACTGTACAAGGATACAGTTCTGTTATTTTAAGACACCGAGCTTGTGGTAATTTGTTATGTAGTCCTGGGAACCTAACACAGTAGATGTTCAGTAAATGTGTACTAAATGAATAAATGACTACAATGTCCACATCAGCCGTATTCAGCTGCTTTCTGTGGACTCTTGGAGAGCTCACTGCATCTAGAGGTCACCCCTAAAGGAGGAGTAGGTATCAGGACCATTGAGTTTAAGTCCCAACTCTGCTGCTAAGAGTTGGTTCTTGCTCAGTTCCTGGCCTCAGTCTCTCCAGTTGGAAGAGATGGTCTCCAAAGTGCCTGGGATCTCCATGATCCAACAAGAGTGCTGCAGAGGCCAAGAAAACGCTCCAAGCAGCTCTCTCCAGGCAGCCCTGCATGTCCCGTGTCTGAGGCCTCAGCTGGCAGAGGGCCCCCGGACTCCCTCCAGAGTGGCGCACAGGCTACATGCCCAGCAGTGGCAGCTGCTGTGTGTCTGTGTCTGCCCACCCTGGGGGCCTCATGGTTACCTTAGCCATCACCTCTCTCTGCCAGGGCTCCCTGAAGCAGATGGGACCAGTTGGCAGTGGGGCTTCATGAATTGTCCCCTGGCTAGGAGACAAACTTTGTGTATCGCAAAGGACTTTATACCTATAGGTGAGGGTGGGGGGCAAGTGGCTTAGGGAAGTCACCTCAGGGCTAAAGACTTGTTTCCCATTGAGCGGTTGCAAGGAAGCCCCCTGGTGCTGCCCTGTCTCCTCGGCAGTCTGGCCGGTTTTCCCAACACAGAGAAGGGAAGCTATTTTTGGAAACTTGTAAAGGTCTATAGAAATTTGCCCACAAACTCTGCCTCTCCTGACAATACTTTCGGATGGCCAAGGCATGGTTAATTTCAGCAGGCTTACGTAGGTGTTAAAAGAATTCAGAGCCCCAAATATTTGAAGTTCAGCTGACCTCAATCTTCTGACCTTTTCTATGACAGATTCATTCTGGGCAGCTGCTGCCCAATGGAGTGATGACTGCCCTGGCAGCTGGGTGGAGCTGAAAGGACACTGTGGTGGGTCCAAGGACACGTGAGCACTAGAACAACCTGTGCGACATTGAGGAAGTTCCTAGATTTCTCTGGGTCTTGGGAAATACAGCTCCCAGTATCTGGTGTCCCTATGCCAGGATGATAAGCACGGTTCATGGCTCCACTGGAAGAGGCTGATAGGAAGCTCACAGGTGGAATTCTCCTGGACCCTTCCCTCTACTCCTCTCCTTGTTGCTGATTATAATCTGTGAATTTTTACTGTAATAAATAACTGTGTGTATGACAGCTTTGCTGGGTTCTGTAAGTCCCTGTAATAAATTATTGAACCTGAGGGTGGTCCTGGGGACTCCTGTGAATTTACCCTTGGAGAATGGGCACCATAAAGTAGGGCTCAACGGGGGAGAATGCAAGAGCTGATTCTAAGGGAAGGTGGGATGGGACACTAGCCCTGGTTTCCACCGGACACTCATTGCAACTCCTTCTGCACCCTCACCTCTGCCCTGGCCTCTTGATTCTGCCACCAGCACAGGAGGGATCTCTAAGAACCCCGCAGCTTTGCATCACTCCCTCCAGACTCAAAACCCTGGGAGGGAGCATGGCTGAGCCTGGATCACATGCTTGCTCCCTGGTTGCCTGGGAGAGGGCTTTGTGATGGAGGGGACCATGCCTCCCATCTGGATCAATACAATTGGAAATCCTTCCAGTTCCCAAATAGGAGGGGTGTGCTAAGGCTGAGCAGCCAAAAAAGCTATCCACTCCAAATGACTTGGGTCGTCAGACCATATCAAAAACTTCTCTCTGAAATGAAAGATGAGAAGGAGACTGCTTGGAAGCAGGCTGGCTTCATGGTCGGGCAGTCTGTGCAGTCACACAGGACCTCACACTTGTTTTAGTGCTCTGCTGTCACCATCTTGAAATTCTTAATCATTTTTGAACAAGCGATCCACGTTTGGTTTTGCACCAGCTCTTGCAAATGATATAGCCTGTCCTGCCCAGAAGGCATCAAGCATCATGCTAATGCAAGGGCTGGTTATAACCTTTGTTTTACTAGCAAATGATCCATCCATCAAAGTTATTTTCACAGCTGCCTCTTATCTTTTTCGGTATTTGTTTTGACTTAGACTGAATGAATCTACCATCTGTCCCACTTGCAATGCGCCCCT
>NW_017731966.1:267009-272009 GCF_001890085.2 Hipposideros armiger | reverse complement strand
TTTTTAAAGGTATTTGGATTTAAACAAATCCAACTGCTCTTCACAACTTCCACACCTTCCATCCTAACATGAGCCACATTGTCTCATGTCTGGCTTTTGTGGTCACTTCCGGTTCTTACTGTTCCCATTCTTACCCCTGCAAGTGCTTCAGGGGGTCTCATATGTGGACACTGGGTGACAGAAACACTCTCTTCTAGGGGCCCAAATCAATGTGATGAGGTGGGAGCTTTGAGTGCAGGTGGTCAGGTTCTCTGCTACTTGGAGCAAGTCTGGAAGAATAAAATGAACAAAGCCCAGGCAACGTAATTTGAGTCCCTGGATTCAGCTGTGCCTGGGTGGGCCCCTGTTCTTCCTGGAGACCCAAGTCACCACCTTCCCTTTTGTGCTTCAACTCCTTTGGAGCCAGGTTGCTGTCACTTGCAAACAAAAGGGTTCTGACAAATGTAAATTTCTAAGTCTCACTTTCCTCTTCTGAAAATAAGCTACCTCCAGGTCTGTTGTGAAGACCAAATATTGCGTCAGCCCTCTGTAACTATAAAGTAAAATTATTCATTGTCACGCATCCTTCAAAAGCTCTTATCAGCGAGGGTGCTTTTGGTTGTGGGAAATAGAACATGCAGCCGAAATTAGTTTTAGCCATGGCTACTCAGTGTCATCCGTGGACCAGTATCAGCATCACCTGGGAGTTTGTTAGAAACGCAAATTCATGGGCCCCACTCCAGCCCTGCTGAGTCACATCTGTTATAGCAAGCTTCCTGAGTGATCCTCACCCACACTAAAGTCTGGAAATCTATGCCTTAAGCAACAGAGGATTTCTTACCTCATATAACAAACAGTACAAAGGTAGCTGGGAGCAGGTCGTTTAATTTTATCAAGGGCCTGGGTGCTTTCTACCCTGCTTCCTGATTTACTGACTTTTATCCTCAGGTTTGTCTCCTGGTTGCAAGATGGTGGCCTCAGCCTATAGCTGAGCAAAAAAGCACATCTGCATGAAATCATGTCCAGGACAGGAGAGACGATTTCTCCTCACATGTTCTTTTCATCAGGGAGGAAATCCTTTTCCCCAAACCCCCAAAGGACCTCTCCTTTTACCTCAGAAGTTAGGGTTGCATCCCATGGCCCTGCTTACATAATCATGACATGGGAATGAAGTGACCACAAGTGGTTTAGACTAAGCCATTTTCATCACCCATGGCTGCAGAGGAGCCAGCTCTCCTGAGCATATGGGAGAGTGAATACCCAGACATGGTCAGAGCTTTGCCAGCAAGGGAGGAGGCAGGGACAGCTGTGTGGAATATAACCAGGAATGTCTGCCACACACAGGAGGGCAGTCAAGGGTATGGAGCAGTTCTGTGGTCTTGTCACTTTGATCCCTCAATCAAAGTAAAGTTCAAGTACTGGGAACTTTCTCATCCATAGGTCATGGATGACAGATTTTTCAAGATGCATCAGATGAGTTTTGGGTTAGCTCAGGAGGGCCAAAGAAAGAAGTTGGGTGGGCAGAAGCCACCTCGGGCATCACATGCCCCACAGGTGTACCTGGTGTGGATGTTCCAAGCCTTTCCCGGTGTCAAGGCCACATCCATAACGCCAACAGTTCCCTTACCAGCACAGCACAGCATAAGAGTTCTACACAGACTCAGCCATCTCATCACGTAGTGGGTGTCTGACATTCTCAAGGGATAGGTTCCAAGGCATTTGTCATTTCTAAATTCATGAGTGAGGCTTCATTTGTAGATGTTCAGGGAATTCAGAAACCAGAAGGATTACCTGAGTCCAGGCCAAGCCTCACGCTGGAGGACACTTGGGGAATTCATTGAGGGAGGGGGGGGGGAAGCCTGCTTCTGTTATCGAGAATGACTTTCTACCTTGGCTCTTGTCTTCTTGAAGGAAACAATTCAGTCAAGAGACAAGAGTTTGTGCAGCATAAGACAGCAAGAAGTTTATTAAAGCGAGTACATGCTGAGACATGGAGCAGACTGACCCAAGAGAGGGAGGCAACCTCACCTTATATTGTGTGAGGATTTTTATCTCTATGGATAGAATTGTCTCCACCTCTCAGGGTTGTTTCTCAGAGCATTGAAGGCTGAACCTGTTAATTTCCTATGATTTTTTTTGAGAAGCTCATTAAAATGGTCCTGAGAAGCAGGATGTATATTCTGATAAGCAGGATAGTTTCCCTCCCTCTCCAGAATTTTTGCTTCTTCTAACGACATATCTTGTTCTCAATATCCTGCTGAGCAAGCAAGGTGCTTGTGCCCTGAGGAGGAGCAGCTGCACGTGGCCCTGGCCCAAGTAGGAGCAGCTGCAGGGCCTCCTAATGGGCGAGCTCCCTCCTTCTGCCATTCCTACCTTTCTACCTACCCTATCACTTCCAGACTCAGCTCCCAGTTGACGAGCTACGCAGTCTCACCTGCAGGCTGACCAGGCAGCAGCCCCCAGGTGGGACTCAGTCAGTGGGCTTCCTCATGTCCCATGGGCTGCCAGGACCAAGGCAGCTGTGTGGGCCTCTAGTTCCAGGTTTCTCAGTGATGACGGAGCAGCTCCTGTGGGAAGTGCTCTTGCCTCTGGGAGATCACCAGAAAGACGGAGAACAGCAAGAACAAGTGTACTCTGGAGGGATTCGAGCAGCAGTGTGAACCCTGGGTCCCTGCAGTCCTCCAAGTTGAATTATGGGTTGGGTTGTGGTTTTAATTAGCATCCTGGGAAAAGGCTGCAGCCTCAAGCCCTCCTGTGGAATATCAGGGAAAGCTCTACAGGCCTATCGGATTGTTTTGGTAACAGGATCCTATCTTGACCACGGTGAGATGGTGGCACCTTTGGATGAGCAAGAAGCCAGGCCTGAGATGTCTTCCTTGATTTAGGCCTGAGATGTCTTCCTTGATTTGTCAGGCCTGAGGTGTTTCCCCTTATTTTGGAGGCAGAGTTGAGAAGGTGTGTGTGAGGGAAGGCCAGGTGTCTGGCACCGAGCTGGCAGCAGACAGGGTATCCTGGCAAGGCATCGCCGGAGGGCTTTGTACAGTCTCCGAGCAGGACGAGAGTCGCTCGGCGGCAGAAACCCAGGGACTGACAAGCCTGCCTCCACAGTGGGTTTGCTCTGCTCTGGTTTTGGAAGCACTACACGAGCGTCTCCAGTTCCAGCCAGGAAATGACAAGAGCACCATGCCTGGGAGGAAGCGAACAGCAGCCCCAGGAAACCAGGATGGCAGAATCAGATGCTTGGATCCACACAGAGGTGAGGGGCCCCGGCCATGTGATCCTAAACCCTAGACTAGGGGCCTCCAGTTACATGAGAAGAGGCAACGGGGCAGGATGGGGGAACACATCATGACTGCAGAGACAACCAGCCCTGCCCCTAACTACCTGTGTGACCTCGGACACATTTAACCTCTCAGTGCCTCAGTTTCCTTCTCTGTAAAGTAGAGCAATGATAATGACCTAGCATATACAGGCACTCAAAAATTGTTTTTGCTTTCTTTTGCCTTTTGACAAGTAACTTGAGCTCCCTGACCCTCAGTTTCTTCTTCTGCAGGTGTAATGATCCCCACATTATTGAGTTGGGGAAAATAATAGCTGATGTGTGTGCATTGACTGAGCATTTATTCCGTGGTTCATCTCTTTTTCAGGGCTTCACATGTACCACTCATTTATTCTCTTGATGACCTACGAAGTAGGTACTATTATCATCTCCATTTTGCAGGTGAGACACAGAGAAGTTAAGAAATCAACCCAAGGCCTACGGCAGGTGAAGCAGCCCAGGTGCTTATCAACATAATTGCATGGTGGGGGGGGGGATGGAAGGTTTGTCTCTGAACTATTAGCAAATGGAAGGTTTGTCTCTGACGGATGGGGACTAGGAGCAATTTGAAGTTTCTTCTTTTCTCCATTTCCAGGTTTTCTACCATGAAATGTGTAACGTTCATTATCCCACACAAAAAAATGTCTCAACAAAGGTTAAAATTTATCCAAACAGAAACCACAGTTCAGCCTTTCTCAACCTGATGCTCTGCAGGCTGTGAAGAAGGGGCAGGGGTGGTACAATTCCGTGTGTATGAAATAAGCAGAAAAGGTAAATCCACAGAGACAGAGGCAGACTGGGGGTTGCCAGGGGCTGGGAGCGGGGATGGGGAACAACAGCTTCATGGGAACGGCTTTCTTTTGGGGTGAGGAAGATGCTTTGGAACTAGACAGAAGTGGCAGTTGTGCAACACTGTGATTGTACTTAATGCTGGTGAATTGTTCACTTTAAAATGGTGAGTTTTATGTCGTGTGAATTTACTTCAATTTAGAAAGTAAAACAAAGAGACTGGGGTTGTACGCATAGCTGACTGCTGCCCAGTGTTTCGGTCTGCTGGAATGACCCGCCCTCCTGGTCTCCTTCAGGCAGGAGATTCAGCTGAGAACTCCTGAAGCTTTGTCTAACCCCTCGGGGAGAGGCCAGGGTTGTGGGTCCCAGGAGTGTCCTGTGGGAACCTCTGAGGAGGAAGAGGCATTTATCGAGCCCATGGAGCCTTGGGGGACTTTTCCGAATGACCAGCTGGTCCCCCCACCTCACTGTGCCCCACACTGTCCAGATTCACTCTGGCACAGCCCTTCCCAGGGCCCAGCAGAGTCAGGGAGTGTGGCAGGAAAGAGGGTGTTGTGCCCTTTTCTGGATTTAATCGTTGTGGTGTCATGTGATCTTTCAAGGTGAATTATTTTCCCCTGTAAGTCCCCTCCATCCTTCGAATCTGACCCCCTGAGTCTCCCTGAGCACAAAACTGGAGAGCTATCTAACAGGATTGAGGAGATGGAAACGAGGTGGCAGGATTTGGAAGCTCCCTGAGCAATCCCATGACGTGGGATTTTCTTCCTGCTTCACTGTCCCTCGGGAGAAGCCAGTTCCACAAAATCCAGCCAGGTGTGGTGGTCACATTGGACCTGCTTTGTGGCCTCAGGACCTTGGTTGGGGAGACCATCCTGATTCCTGATTTCAGCAACACTTTTGGGAAACCAAGTTG
>NW_017731966.1:260678-266229 GCF_001890085.2 Hipposideros armiger | reverse complement strand
AGAGAGAAAGAAAGAGAGAAAGAGAGGAGAGAGAACGAGAGAGCTGGTTCCAGACAGTAGAAGGGTTGACCCTTGTTTTCTGTCTTTCCCCTTCTTCCCTCCTGAAAAAAGAAACACTCAGTACCTACTAGAGATAATCTCTATGGAGAGAGAACAACAGTTTGTGTTTTAATCTCAGCTCTGCCACTAACCAGCTGGGTGACTCTGGGCTAATTTCTCAGCTTCCTTGAACTTGGGTTTCCTCCACTGTAAAAGGAGGAGATCAGAGCAGCCCCAGCTCCCTGAAGCATACAGGGGCTGGGATGGGTGAACAGACGCAGGCCAGCAGGCCCTTTGGAGGGGGTCAGCTAACCCAGAACCACGTTGTCCTGACACCAGTGTGTGAAATGGGACACCCACTGAGAGCCAAGCATTTTCATTTTCAAAAACTTCCTGCAGCCACTTTATTTATTTTTCCCAGGGTTAATTTCCCTGGGTTTAAAGAGCTCCGGCCTCCCAACAAGTCTTTTGTTGGCTTTGCCATGTAAGTAAGAAAACATGCTGCTGGCATTTTTTCCTCCTGACTGCCAGGAATGAGATCAAAGAAGAAGGAAGACAAGGTGTGCTGTTCCGTGGGGGCATCCAGGGAGACCATTGGCACCAGTTGCTAGCTAACTGCAGAGGGACGGCCAGTGACCGTAATTACAGACAAAACTTTTCTGCTTACGGTGTGAGGGTGTGGCTTATTTCAGGTGTGGGGAGCCCCAGAGCTCCCGAACCCCCCACTGCTTTAAGAGAAGCAGCTCGGTGCAGTGGGACAAGGCTTGGAAGCCAAAATCTCTGCCTCTTAGTGGATGTGAGCGCTCCTGAGGGGGACATGCAACCTCTCTGAACCTCAGTTTCCTCATCTGGAAAATAGAGATAATAACCCCACCCCTGTGGGGTGTGGATTAGTTTGCTAGAGCTGCTGTAACAAAGCACCACAAACTGGGTGGCTTAGACAACAGAAATTTATTGTTTCGCAGTTCTGGGGGATGGACGTCCAAATCAAGGTGTCGGCAGGGTTGGTTCCTTCCGAGGACTGTGAAGGGAGTATCTGTCCCAGGCCCCACGCTTGGCTTGTAGGTGGCCGCCTTATCCCTGTGTCTTTCACATCATCTTCCCTCTATGTGTGTGTGGCTCTATGTCCAAATGTCTTCATTCTATAAGGACACCTGGATTAGGGCCTAACTAAATGACCTCAACTTATCTAATTACCTCTGTAAAGATCCTACCACCAAATACGGTACATTCCTAGGGGTTAAGACTGCAACATGAATTTTTTTGTGTGTGGTGGGGACAGGGACACAACTCAATGCATAACAAGGTGGCTGTGATGGTGACAAATCAGAGATTAGGAAGCGTTCATAAATGTGCTCCCTTTACTCTCCTGGAGGCAGGGAGCCTTCCTCTTGGGGACATTTCTATTGTCCTCATCTTACCTGGGCAATAGAAGCAAGTCTTGTAGGGCTCTGGTTGGGTGGTTCCCTAGCACTTTCTAGATGATTCCACCGTACGCTCTGTGATGGACATGGGCCATGAGCTCAGCATAAAATGTCACGGTGGCCCAGAAACCTGTTTGGTGAATTCCCCCAGGCCTATTTTTTTTCTTCCCCAAGCTTCAGGCCTCTTCACATAACAAGCAGTCTGGTGTGGTAGCCAAAATGCCAGGCCCAGATCAAACCAATCTGCCTTCCACGCCCTACCCCACTTCTCAGCAGCAGCACTTTGCCGAGACCCTTCACCTTAGGAATCAAGAAGGAATCACATACTTTGTGTCTAGGATATAGTTTGATCTTGAATCAAATCTATCAAGCTAACATATATTTAATATCTGTCCTCTGTTTATATGGCATGTCCTCTCATGGTCTCTAACTTCCTGGCGGCTCATCTAGGCTCTACTTCTTTTGTGTCCCTTTTGAATTTGGACAACTGCTCTGCACCCTATGCTTTAATGTATTTTGTAAACAGGGTAAGAGTTCCTTAGCCCAAGTCATGATGGGTAAAAAGAGGCATGTCCCACCCTGGGACTAGTAGGTCTTTAGGACGTCCCCAGTGAGCCCACTGTGTTCCTTGAGCCAAAAGTCCAGCGTCTGCCCTGGGAGGGCTCAGCAGCTCAGGCAGCGTGTGGGGCAGGAAGTCAACCTTGCCGGGCTCCCAGCCCCGGTGCTGGGGCTGGTGAGCAGAGATGAGCTTCAGGAGCCAGGGAGTAGGTCTGTCCCTGCCCCAAGCAGCTCAGGGTAAGTGGGGACAGACGTAGTTCAGGAGGACCAGGTGGGGCTGTGAGGCGCCTTCCCACAGGAGTCATCTGTGACCTCCGAATGACATTAAGGGAACAGTGCTCTGATGTGACTAAGCTGAGGCTCCAAAACCCTAGGGGACTGAGAAAGGTCTCCAAGGTGAGAGTGGACGTTCCTGATGTCAATCAGGCAAGAAGAGGAGGATGCTGGGACAGGAAGTAACTTGGAAGGAGGGCCCCGAGCTGGGGAGGAGTTGCCATCTTCTTCTCTGTGGGACCCTCTGTGGGGACTTGGACCCTGGGAGTAGGTAGGAGGGGTGCCAAGTCTTGTGGGGTGGCGGCCACTACCAGGAGGAAGCTGAGCCAGGCAAGGGACAGGCATGGGCTGCTTTGAGGGTTCTGAGAGCAGCCATGTCGGTGGCAGTTGTCAGTTATTTTGTTTATGTTCCTTTGGTGCTCCCAAGGCCTCCAGTAAAATCTTGCTGTAGCGTCCAGCCCAGTCTCAGCTGGGCTGGAGCAAACCAAGGGAGGGGGGTCTGTGTTTGGGGATTGGCCAGAGAGCGTGAAACACAGGCAGGACCTTGTGATGCCAGAGGTGTGAGAACACCAAGGGAGGTGCCCCCTCCCCCACCTGGGAAAGGGGACCCTCAAGGCAAGCCTGCCATGGCTTCCCCATGGCGGCAAATCCCCTCCCCACTGCCAGTCCTGGAGAATCAAGGTGAGAATGTCATGAGGATGCTGGTGGGGAGGCACAGCCACCAAAGAGACTTAATCCCTTCTCTGTGGTTTTTCTGCCCAAAGGCTGGTGTCCAAGAATGTGTGCCATGGGCTGCGCCCGGGTCAGGGGTGCCTGTCAGGGCAGAGGGAGGCAGTCAGAGGCCAAGAGATCCTGTCCCAGAAAGCCCAAGTTCAAACTCCAGGCCGACCCAGCTCGGACGGCCACCGCAGAATCAGGGAGCTGGTTAGAGTTTAGGGTTTGGGAACTTTCACCTGTGTCTTCAAACCTCCCTGACTTCTTTTCCCAGCACGGCACCGGAACCAGCCAGGCTCCTCGCTGCTCCATGGGCCCCCGGATCAGGGCCTTTGCACCGGCCGTACTTCTCCCTGGAGCCCGCTTTCCACAGGTATTCACTATATTTGGGTGTTGGCTCAAGTGTCACCTCAGAGAGAGTCTCTCATCCCACAACTCGTGTCTATGCCCTACACTTGCTTTTACTTCACAGCACTAGTTCCCCAAAAATAGATTCTACAGGAGGGCTGTTTGTTTATCTGATTATCGTCTGTTTGCCCCGGTAGAATGTAAGCCCCATGGGGGCAGCGACTCTGTCCTGCTCGCCATTGGCTCCTGAGGGCCTCGGACAGGGCCTGGCACATAGGAGAGACTCAGTAAATATCTGTGGGGCTAGTATGACAGACAATGGGCGTCTCCTGAGCTCCTACTAGAATCTCAAGACTTGGAGAGTCAGGCTGGCTTAAAGAGGCGGGGAAGTGGCAGAGGCAACATTGACGAGCCACCATGCTTTCCACCTAGGCCTTTAGTGACTCTGTCCCCCATCTCGCTCTATTCCTTGGCCATCTCCCCTCAGGAGACCCAGTCCCCACAGTGTTCCTCGACCACACCACACACGTTTATTCTGCCTTGTCTTCGCTCCTGCTCTGCTGCTTACCATGTGTTTCCGTCTTCTCTGCTTTCCAAAATCTTGCTCCACTTCCAGGCCAGAACAATTCATCCTTCAAGGGCTAGCTGGGGGCTCTTCAACCACCTTGTGCAAAACTTTTGGTACCCGAGGAAACTATTGGGTTGTCGGAAAAGTCATCAAGCATTTTTGCAATGAACAACAGAAAAAATACGTCATGACTTTTCTGACAACCCAATAATATCCCTTTGCCTTGGAACCCAGAGCACTTCTTTATACAGCCATTAAAGCAGCTTTCACAATCTTGCCTAATTAGGATGTAATGGTGCTCTGGCCTCCTTAGAAGGTGGTAAGATTGGTAAAGACATGACTTGGGGGGCAGGGCAAGGGGTTGGGATCTCTAACACTTTGCATATACTGAATGCTCAATTAATGTTTGCTTAATTGAGTAAAATTGAGATTGTTCTCTGAGAATTAGCTGGGAAAAAGAAAATGAACTGAAACATGCACTGGGGGCTATGCACTGTGCTAATTATGCCATCGCATACTGTATCTCCCCAAACCCTTACTTCTAAAAACAAAAACAAAACAAAACAAAAAACCAGTCATCTTATGGGGTGTATATTACCATCCCTGTTCTATGAACGAGGGTCCAAGAAGTTGTATGAGCTGCCCAGGCTCACACAGCTAGTTAGAGACAGAACCGGGGTTGAAAGTCAGGCATGTATTTAAAGACAAAATGGCTTTTATTCAGTTTAAATAGCTTATATTCAGTTATTTTTATCCCTGTAAACTCAGTATGGAATTCAAGAAGATGACACAGCTAGATATAAACTGGCATTGATTTGTAAACCTGATTCTCATATGCCCAAGGTTTAATAAAAACAGTGTGTTCTCCCCGCCACCCCCACCATGCCCTGAAGCATGACAATAATTTCTATTGTCTCTGTTTGAGGAGTCTCTGAACTTCATAGACGTCTGCCCCACATGAATAAAACAATTGGCTACAATGAGATCCCATAAATTGGTGATGCCTGGTTAACATTTTTCTGGAGACCAGAACAAGTCGTGTAGCTTACCCAGGGCTTAAAAAGGCAAGAGAGGTATTTATAGCAACAATAACAGCTGACTGCAAGTATTTGTATGCCGATTAAATGTATTCTAGGAAATCTTAAAATTACTGAGTTCAGTAGCTCTCACATCAGGCTCATCAGCTTAAGCTGCAGTTTAAATTTTATTTTTTTAAAAACTCCATTGAAGCTAAGAATAGAAAAACGAGAGGATTGCTCTGGAGTGGTATCTTAGGGCAAATTTAGCTCACCGAATTTAGCTCAGCCCCTGAAGAAATAAAATTTTACAACAGTTGAAATAAAAAACTATCCATAAAAAAGCGTCTTTTCAAATAATGCACTCTGCCATTTAATGGAACTTCTCAGAACATGAAAATTGTTCTTTAAATCATTTCCATGGTCTCCTTAAAGTACACATTTCCAGAATGAAAACTAATGTATTCTTTTTTTTTTTTTTTCTGGCTACACACAGTAGCCCATGGCAACCCACTGCAGCAGGGGCTGCAGCCTACGCCGTCCCCGGGGACTCATGGCAGCCCAGCTCCAGGTTGAGCTGTTGTTCAGCATCTTAGCTGTGGAGGGCAGTG
>NW_017731966.1:232035-260573 GCF_001890085.2 Hipposideros armiger | reverse complement strand
TGGCCGCTCACGCTGGCTGCTGGCCACTCACGCTGGCTGCTGGCCGCTCACGCTGGCTGCTGGCTACACACGGTAGCCCATGGCAACCCACTGCCGCAGGAGTTGCAGCCTACACCGTCTTGGGGGCCACTCACGGCAGCCCAGCTCCAGGTTGAGCTGTTGTTCAGCATCTTAGCTGTAGAGGGCAGTGTCACTGTCTCTTATATGTGGGATCCGAACCGGGGCCCTCTGGCATCCCAAGCCAGCTCTAACCAACGCGCCACTCGGCCGGCCCAAAACTAATGTATTCTTAAACTTGCATGCTTTTTTCCAGAGAAGTTGGTTAACAAAATGCACCACCTACAAACCTGAACAATAGAAAAACTTTCAAAAACCTAGAAAAAATAAATAAAAGGAGGGGTTGGATAGAGATACTTTTACAGAATTGCAGTGATTTCTTTATTCCTTCAAAGAAAGTTTTCTTCTTTTAATGATAAAGGAGCAAATGCTTTTTTAATAGAAAATCTGGAAATACAGAAAAACTTTAAAGGAACAGAAAAGAAAAACAGTTTTGCCCCACTGCTCCCAGTGACAATCGTGGCTAGCATGTTGGGGCATTTCCTTTTGCTTTGTTTTGTTTCTTCTAAGTTTGGTTTTTATCATTTCTGTGTTTGTCGTTAGTTATTTGACCCTTTTTTGTTCTGAACAGTGCTGGTGACCTGGCAAAAAGAGGTCAAGGGAGGGACAGGAAGCTGACCTGCCATCAGCTCTGTGATCCTAGGTGAGTTATTTCTCATCTCCAGGCCGGACGTTCTGAGAATATGAATAAAAACAACAAACCCTCTGTCTACAAAGTGGCACAGAGACTCACCCCACCCTGCATGCACGTTCAGGGCCCAAGTCCAAAGCCCTTCACCAGCCAGGAGCCTCAGGTTCAACACCCTGAACTGGGTGATTTTAAAGACCCCTTGGCAGCTTATAATTCTGCCTTCCCAGGGAGGCTTTCACACGCCCGTTTATTTAAATCCCTGTGAGTTCTGAGTAAGAGGTGAGGGGAGAGCCTTCCCAGCACGTTACCTAAGCCTCCCCACTGCAAAATTCTCTCCCTTCTCTGCAAACCTTGCAGTCAGGCTGTAGGAAGAGGAAGGTCAGTAAGACTTGTGCACATGATCCCAAGTCCACCCTGCTGGGGACACTCAGACTAAAACAGTCAGTCATACGCCACGTAACGACATTTTGGTCAATGATTGGCCACAGATACCACGGCGGCCCCGTAAGATGATAACGGAGCTGAATTTCCAGTAAGAAATGGAAGGGTCTGTGGTTCAGGAGGAATGTTTTTTCTCTGATGAGGAGCAGTGTCTGTGGGTCTTGGAAATAGATTTGCACCTGTTACCGGAAACCAGGCCCTTTTTGGCGCGGTGTCCAGGTGTTTGGTATCCCAAACAAAAAACTGAGCAGGACACAAAAAGGCAGTGGTGAAAGAGCAGTTTATTAGAAGCGAAAGTACACTCCAAAGGGATAGGAGCGGGCCTGAGCACAAGAGTGGCTCAAAAAAGCACCGACTGGCGAGGACTTGGAGTTTTTATTTCCTTCTCTTCTAGAATGGGCTGCTCTCCCCTGGGTGTGGGGTTTCTTGATTGGCACCTGTGATTGATAAGAGGCTATTACCTCATCTTTTTAGAATGCGCATGTTCCTGCCCAGAATTCAGTCTGTTATAATGATATTAATGAACTTCCGGACTTATGCATGATATTATAATGATGGTATAATGAAGCTATGGTGAGATGAAGGTTATTGTAGCCTTTACTGTGCAGGTGTGAGTGACCAGTCTAATCTAGTTAGGTAGTTTGTGTCTTCTAGTGTCTTCATAATGGCTAATGGTTATGCTGTCATTAGGGAAACATTTGGGCGTAGAGGGGAGGTTTCTGGGACAGCTGTGGGTGGTGCTCCTCATAGGCCATGTTGAACGAGCAGGAATATTTGGAGATCACACTTCCTCTGCACAGTCACTATCTGCGTGATCTACGCCTTACCCAGTCAATTTCCCCCTGATATTTCTAATCAATCCAGCCCACAGCCCTATCCGTGGAGCACTGACAGCTTCCATGTTCCACTTCTGACCCTCTCTAAAGGAAGCGGGGGAGGGCTCGTGGGACAGAGTTTACAAAGTCTGCAGTCGCGCTCGGCCATGTCCCAGGCCTTCACATTCACTCACCGCTCACCCACTGACTCACCCAGAGCAACTTCCAGTCCTGCCAGCTCCATTCGTGGCAAGTGCCCTCTGCAGGCGTGCCTCTTTTTATCTTTCACACTGTATTTTTAGGGTACCTTTTCTATGCTTAGATATGTTTAGGTATACAAATACCACTGTGTTACAGTTGCCTACAGTATTCAGTAAGGGAACGTGCTGTACAGGCTTGTAGCCCAGGAGCGATAGACTGTCCCATGTCGTCTAGGTGTGCCGTGGGCTAGACCACCCAGGTTTGTGTAAGGCCGCTCTAGGATGTTTGCACAATGACAGAATCACCTAAAGACACACTTCTCAGAATGTATCCCCATTGTTAAGCAGCATTTGACTGTATTTGTGTCAGGTCAGGAGAAAAGAAGCCATCAGCCAAGGCTGAAGGAAGGGTTTTGTTGTTGCTGCCCCTGAAAAATGGCCCTGATTCATTGCATGCCCTGGCATGCAGTCAATGCCACCCAGCTGTGATGGCTGCACCCAGGCCCTGACCACAGAGGGTCCAGGGACAGCAGGACAATGCCGAGATCCATGAATTCCTAACCTCCAAACCCCTCAGCCACAGTGTGTGGTACTGGCACGTCCCATCTCCTCCTCCAGGGACACAGCCAAGCCAGCACCAGGGTGACAAGGAATGGGAAGGCCCGTCAGGGACAGAGCTAGGAGCTGCCAAGCAGGGCAGAGGGCCTCGTGGGGTATTTGAGGGCCCAGGGATGAATGGTTCGGAAAGACCTTGTAATTGGGTGTCTGGAGGTAGGGGGAATGGGGTAGAAAGGACGCCTCCACTTACTGAGTACCTACTGCACCTGGTACTATGTATACGGCAATCCTGTGATTCAACCTTCTCAACCCACATGAGCTAGATATTGTCCTGCCATTTACCCATAAAATATTGTGGGCTGGTGTCTCCACACCAGACCCTGGGGAGACAGCAGCAAACAAACACCAAGACCCCACTCCCATGGAGCTCACCTTCTAGTGGGGGGAGTAGGCAAGAAAGAATTGGATGAATACATATGAGCAGATGGGTGAAACTGCCCCAAAGAAAAACTGAGCTACCTCAAGGGACAGCGAGGAAAGGACAGTGCTCAGGAAAGGCCTCCGGAGCTGTGCTGTGTCTGGGGCTGAGGCACAGCCTGACGGGAAGAGTGCTCAGCTGCGGGGAGCCCCAGGGAGGGGTGGCAGATTATAATGGGCCACGCTGGGCACTTTGGACATTATTCTGAGTGGGGGTTGAGTTGGGGACTATCACTGGCTCTTAAGTAAAGGCTCTGGCTTCCATTGCGAAAGCACCGTTCTGGCCTCTGGATGGAGAATTAGACCTCAGGTGGGCAAGAGAGAGCAGGGAACACATTACGACCATTGGTTGACAGGTGAAGATTTGGGGACTCAGGAACATGCTTCAAAAATCTGATGGCACAAGGGCCATCCTAAATCTCTTTGTGACTTCCCTTTGCCGTAAGGATTGAGCGCATGCTCGCAGATGTGACCCTGCATGGTTGGCCTTGGCCACTCTCCCCAAGTTCACTATTGACTTTGGGCTTCTCTCTTGACTCCTCAAGGGACCCACCTTCAGGTACTGACATGGCCTTTGCGCGTCTTTCCTGATACCTGCAGTGCCCTTCTCCCACCTGTTCAGCTGGCTAAGTCCTAGCCATCCTTCATGTCCTTAACCACCTTTGCTCAGGGAAGCCACTCCTGTCCCCCACAGACCAGGCCAGGTATGCTGTGTACCTCTGGAGGTTCCGTCCTCCACTGTGGCTGCATTCCTCACCTTTGGGAATCCCTGCTCTTTGTTAGACCCACCCCAGGCTCTAGAATAACCGAGGGCAGACTGGCTTCTGTCTTGTTCACCCACCTGCACTTCAGCCAGGGACAGGATCTGGAACATAATTTGGACACTTTGTAAAAATACTTTGTGAGTTGAATAGAGCACTTGCCCCAAGATCACACAGCTAATATATGGGAAGAACAGGGTGCGATCTTCTAATTCCAACTTCCTTGGTACCTTAGGACTTGAACTCAACTCAAGGCTTGGGTTAGCGCCAACTAGTGATGGTTCAGGAATGAGCCATTTTGTTTTTCTGGGCCTCGATGTTTCCAACTATAAAAAGAGTAGGTTGGACACTGAGTGTCTTTCCAGAGTTACATACCCTAGAGGGATTCCCCAAATTCATCTGCCCACAAGAACCTTCCAGGCCCTGGGGCTTCTTAAGAATACTTATTCCTGGCCTCACTCCAACCTGCAGAATCACAGCTCCAGAAGATTGACTTGCGATCCTGGTTCTGTTTGTTAGTTTAATCAAGGGCCCCGATTCCTATCACCAAATAAGTGTTGGAAATACATTTCAATGGGACTCCTTCTCAAAGAAGCTTCCCACGAGAGAAGGTCAGGCAGGAGGTAAAAACATGATTGCAATGAGTTATTTCAATTCTAATAACAGTTGCTTCTCAAATGTCCCCTCTCTTTCATAAAAAGAAACCCTGTAACTGAATCCTGATGTTTATTTATGTGAATTATTTTGGGGGCCTAATGGGAGGTTCCTGAATTTCTGCTGAGGGTGCAATTTCCTAGGCAACTCTGAATAGCACTGTCCTGACGAGCATTGACCAAATTGGAATGAAGGAGCACTCACAAGGAGCACAAAGGCAGGGAAGCTCTCAACAACCCTGAAAAGAGAGACCAAAGACCAGAGAGGTTAACCAACTTACCTGAAGCCACACAGCTGGTGGGCAGAAGAGATGGGACCAGATGCAGCTCTCTGCGCCCCTGGCTGGTGTTTTTCCTTCTGAACCACAAGAGTGTGCCAAGGCAATGTGGGCTCTGCGCGGGACTGTCATGCTCACACTTCACAGCAAAAAGTGTCCCAGAAACAAGACATCACTGAACAGTGCCTGGTGCATAGTAGGCACTCAATATGAGGGGTTGACTGATTGGCCAACCCCGCTCTCTCATGACCCTGACCTGGGAACAGGGCGCTTTTCAGACTATTTCATTCTCTGCCTTGTTGCAGTAAATCTATGGAATACCTAAAACAAGTTCCCGCGAGCGAAACAGAAATATATTCGACGATTAAAAAAAATAATGAACGCAGGATCAAGGGAGGCAGATGGATGCTCACTCTGCCCTTTCCTTGCCTCTCAGAACCTTAGTTGAATCAGCTGGAAAATGGGGCTGATGCCTCCATCATTGTGTCGTTGGTCAGGATTAGACGAGAAACGGCCTGGTACCTGGCACGGAGTCGCTCAGTGGTGGTTACATGAAAGAGCAGACAAATGAACGACAGGGAGGAAGTGGTTTGTTCTGCCCTGGATTTGGATTTGTGCTCCGTCCTTCCAGCCTCTTACTGTCTCTGTCAAGTGTGCAACAGCTACAGCTGGACCTTTCCTGAATGAAGAGCCTGCGGCTGGGGGGAGAGTGAGAGAGTCCAAATATGCCCTACGAGCAAAGGCACAAATGCATGACAGCGGAGCCCCCACAGAACCCACCATCTTCTATTGAATGTGATATATTGGCATTTTATTCATTATGAGAAAATTAGGCGACGAGTAACAGAAACACCTAAAATAACAGCAGCTTAAACCCCGCAGAGGTTTATTTGTCATCTGTGATCACAGTAGCGGAAGAAAACCACATCTTGAGATGGAAAGGAGAAGTTTTGACCCCTGAGCAAGTTAATTTAGAGGAAATTAACCCAGGTTAGTGGTTGTGTCCCTTTAGCAGAGGATGTCACCAAGGAGGAAGAGAGGTTCCTGAGGCTCAGGGATCCACGTGGGACAGCAGGAGAAGGCGGAAGGCGCAGAGGGAGCAAAGCTGGAATGGGGACAGACGAAGAGGGGGACCGAGAACCCGAGGACAACACGGAGCTGCAGCCTCTGAGTGGAGGCGGGAGGAAATGCTTATGAGCACTCACGGTGTCCATTCATAGAATCCTCACGATAACTGGAAAACAAGTGCTGTTCTGCCCATTCTGTCAATGGCAAAAGTGAGACCCTGAGCGATCAGATGACATGCGCACACCACCCCATGCGCTGCAGGTGTGGACTTAGAGCCTGGGTCTGTTTGGCTCTGAAGCCCAAGTTCTCCCTTTCATACCTGCTTCACACTTTCACCTGGAACTGACCCTGCAGGGAACACACTTGTCAAATCATAAAAAAGGGGCTTCTGGAACCTGCTGCTGCAAACAAACGTCGTAGAGTGCACGAGTACTCCAAAGGTCTTTCAAACACCAGGATTAAAGTCACCCATGGAGCAGGCTGCTCCAAGGGGCAAGGGCACCCAGAAAGCTGGAGCAGAATGGAAACGGACTCACGAGGAAAGGGAGCCGGGAAGCTGAACCCTAGCGCTTATGAACCTCTTAATGACAGCTAGACATTAACCCTGAGTGACACCACAGGTTTCCTGGCTTTTGTGTGAGACACAATGGACTAACTAACGAAGCTGCCCAGCAGCTGACAGTGTGTGTATTAACAAGTAACCCAATGATTGTTTCCTAAAATAAAATATTAAACTCCCTCTGAATCACAAACTTGCTCAGGCACAGAGCTGACCTTGGGGAAAAAATGAATCACAGACCGTCCGACCACCAGAGACTCTCAGAGAATCCACTCCTGGATGAGGAAACTGAGGCTCGGAGGTGTTAGCCCCCTAAGTCTATGTATCTGACCAGAGGCAGTCAGGTCTAAAACATCCAGCTCCTCGCCCCAGTTAGCACTGGTCCACAGGCCCAGAGCGAAAGAGATTTCCACTTAAATTAAAATCTGGACATGACCTCAAAAACACCCCCCACCCCCTCACCTCTCTGGTCATTTACTTTGTTTGGTTTGATTTTCTCCGTAATTCTTAGCACCACCAGAAGTGATCTGCTTGGTTGATTTGTTTACAGATTTTTCTGTCTGTCTCCCAAACTAGACAGTAAGCTCTGGGGGCGGTGCCGCCCTGCTCCCTGCTGTGTCCTGAACACTGGGGGTCATGCCTGGCACATGTAGAAGGTATTCAACAAATATTCTGTAGAAGAAAAGGTGGGAGGAAGAAAGAGAGAAGCAGAAAGGAGGAAAAATTTTAGCACCTACTATGTGTCAAGCACTTTATTTATGGTCACATTCGATTTTCTTTGTATATTTATATATACCTCACTTTAAAATATTTGAAGGCAGCTATTCACATTGGAAAGCCCTTTTCCAATGAGGAAACTTAGTTCCAGAGATACGAAAGGACTGGTCTGAAGTGTAGCACAGTGGGATTTGAACCCAGGTTAGTGTGTTTATACCATATTCATTCAATGTGTATTGACTGAGTGCCTGCCTACTTTGTGTCAGGAATAGCTCTAGGCTTATGGGATATTTTAGCATACAAAGCAGATAAAGACCCCTGCCCTTGCAGAACTTACAGTCATGGGAACCTAAAATTTCAGTGATGTGTAACAGAGGCATGGGCAACAAGCCCTGATGTGAATACCTGGGAGGTAGACCTTCCGAGGCTACCATCTTGAGCTGAGCTGCATGCTGTATCCATCTCATGCTTCACCACATGGAGCAGGGAACTGGGGGCCTGGCGGGCAACGCAGGAGGTGGCATGGACCTCTCATCTGTCCGCTTCCATGGGAGGCTTGAGGGTTTGAGCCCTTCTGATCAGAGGGGTGAGATCTGGAAGCAGATGGGACAGTTCGCAAGACCCTTACGAATTTCTAAGAACAATCATAGCTGTTTTGAGTTTCAAATTAGGGCCCAGATCTGTGTGGCACCCCTGGAACTCCACGTTTTGAGGACTCTGTAAGAATCTAGAGATGGCGCTGGCAAGGACGTTGGTGTCTTGTGATGGGCTGTCAGCCCAGGCACAGAAGGGCTTCCTCAGGTGGTTTTGTGGGCCGTGGGTGGCAGAGCAGGAGCCGAAGAGCGTGCTGGGCTCTGGGGTATGGTAGGTGACAGATTATATAGGAAGCACATCTTTGGGGTCTCCCAGAAATGCCTCCCAGGTACTATAGGAGGCATATGACTTCCTGCTTAGGTAGGTGGAGGTGGACAGGGCATGGAGTCATTCTGAATGGGACTTGAGTATAAATGAGGCCTTATTTTGTAGACCCAGGATGTTGAGGCCAGCAGACATTTTCTACCTATATTAATTGCACTTCTTGTCAGCAGCTGGGAGGAGAGCGGCAACAAAAAGAGAGGTTAAATTTAATGGATTATCCTAAAGGCCATAGCCCTCCACCTACAGGAAAAGGCCACACTCCTTAATAGGATAGTAAGGGCTCAGAACCGGCCCCTATGCACCCACTCTGGGCTGTCTTTTGTCAGGCTCCTTTCTTCGCACACCTTCCTCCTCCCCAACCCTCCTTCCGGGGTGAACTTCCTGAAACTAATGTCACACCATTACTCCTCTACTTTGATGGCTCCCGCATTGCCCTCGGATGGTCCAAATACCTTAGCGTGGAGTATGGGCCCCTTTACAGCCTGACCCCTTTCAACCTCCTACTCCAGATTCCTCTCTCATTACTCATTTTCTCGAATGTTATTTCCCAGGCACATTGCACTCCATTCCCACGACATCACTGACTGAAAGATATGCTGGCTCCTCCGCCCGGAATGTCCTTCTCCCGGGTCTCCATCTGGTGACCTTCTCATTCCAAAGGACTAGCTTGAGCCCCCACCAGAGACCCCGGGAAGCTCTTCCTGACCCACCGGAGTTGAGCTGAGCGCTCCTATCTCTCTCCTTCCCCACGCTTACTCACCTTGGCCTCCCCCTCTGTTGGCACACCTAGAAGTCACAGCGGCCTTTGTTTCCCCTCACTAGATGGTGACGTTCTCGAGGGCTAGACTTGGTGGTAATCATCTCTGCATGCTTGGGGCTCGGGGTGCAGAGTGACGCCCCAAAGAACTTGTGTAGTGAGTGAAGGGAAATCTGTGGATGAGGTCTGGCCTTGACCAGCATTGCACAGAGCCAGGCCAGGGCCAGCACAAATTTTGGGGGCAAGGGGAGGGGGGGTGTCCTCAAAGCTCATTAATTAAAAGAAATCATATTTTAATGCAATATTTTAAAATTTGTATTTATGCCCTAAACTCCATGGTAAACAAATCTGAAAATGTTAAAAAAAAAAAAAAGACAGGATCTGATCCTGCACTTGCATGATGCCCCCGCCTCTCCCCGGTCTTGGGCCTTAGCAATTTCCTCAGAGGGGGCATTTCCCAACAGTACGTGCACAGTGGCTGAATTAACACTGCCACCATGAGACTGGAGAGGAGGACATGGATTAGAAAGTAAAGTGAGGTGAGGGAGATGGTGAGGGTGAAGTATTTATCCATCAGGCATCAACAGAAAGCAACTCTAGCTAATCTTAGAAAAGGAACACCCCGGAAGGGTATTGGATGGAACAGAATCAGAACCAAAGGCAGTGGGCACAGCTTGGTTAGGACACAGCTGCTGGCACCTGGCACCACCCATGCTACCATCACTGTTACCCTTTGATAGTCTGATTGTCCCTATTTGCTGCATCTCACATTCCAGGGTCAAGGTCATGGGCAGGAGTGGCCAACTGGCCAGGCCTACGTAGGGCCATGTCTTGAGTGCATACGGGAGGATAATCTTTTGGCTTTTGTGGTCGCAGGTGATGGACTGTAAGCCACTCCTACTCTCCATGAATGGGAGTTTGTCTCAGTTAAAAGAGAGGCTGCAGGCTGCACAACTAAACCCATGACAAATAGTATAGATGAGGCTGAATTTCTTTCTTAGGACACTGCTTAGAGCCATTAAGTAAGATGGAGAACTCTGGAGAAGAAACAAACCTGCACTTTTTGGAAAAGGTACTGAATTGGTTCCACTTTCAGACATGTGTTCTGGGTCTTTCTGTACATGTGAAGCCAGTGGGACACATTTGGACTCTTTTTCATGGGGGTGATAAGTCTGGAGATGATATAGCCCTCTTGCACCTTCCAGAACAGTTTTACTGGAGAGGTGTTTTCTCGGGGTGGGGGTGGGAGTGAGTGGGGTATCAGAGCCCTCTTATAACGGGTAGCTCCAGTGACTTTATGGTATCACTTTATCCAGCTTTTCCAACCAGCCACAGACCCGCGGGATGAGAGAGAGCAAGAGTCTGAAGCAGGACCATTGTCCTGTCCTAAATGGTCTGAGGTGGGGTGGTCAGGAGGAGAGAACAGCTCTTACTGGGGCCCTCCAATGGGCAGGCACCATATATGCTCACCTCACTGAATGCTCTCAAAACCCAGCAGTACTGCAGGGCGAATTCCATTTTAAAGGTTGGGAAACCAAGGCTCACAAGAGTTAGGTAACTCATCCAAGGTGACACACAGCGTTAGGTGTGCCAGAGTCAGATTCAAACCCAGGTTGGTTTATTCCATAGTCCATGTTACTGTCTGGCCCATAACCTAGAGGGTGTAACTTTAGATGCATCGCTGGCCCTAATTAAACTTTTGAGGCATTTGATATTTTCCTTCCATAAGAACAAATGTGATAAAAATCACCAAGAACGGGCTGACGACAGATCTCGCTCCTTGTTTGCTAACTCTGATCTTTCACCCCACATTCAGCTCAGTCCTTGGGCCTCAACGCTGAGCGGCCATCACACCCTCACTGCAGTTGGGGAGCAGGCCCAGTGGCACCTCACCTCCCGTTTCCCTGATATTCCAAGTCATTGACGTGTCTGTCTCTCCCTCTCTCCCTCCCTGCTTTCTTTCTTTCTTGTCTTATTTTTCTTTATTTTTTCTTTTTACCTCATTACGATGGGAAATTTCAAACAAGCACAAAGTATTACCCAGCTTCAACAATTTTACTGACTTAAATTTGACTTCAGTGCCCACTTACAGTATTCATTAGTAGTTCTTGCGTCTCTACTTGCCAGGGGATTTTTCCTTAGGATCCAACCTTAATTTTACTTTTCTTGTCCCCAACCCCCCACCTCCCACCTCTTCACATTAAGGTACTTCTAAAAGCAATAAATCCTTTTTGGGGGTTTATGCATTTTAGCACTTTTAGACAGCATTAAATGGCTCCTGAGATGTTTTGCAGAATGACACGCATGCAACTGTTTTCTTCGTAAGTCTCTAATTCTGTTCTTTGTCCCAGTTAATCTCTAGATGCCTCTGACCTCAGCTCAGTTTGTCCAAGACCCTGCCTCCCCAGGTTTATGATCACTGTTGCATTCTAACAGGTCCAGGATTTGGGGGTTTTTTGTTCTTCTTAGATTTTCATTTTAAATTATTTTTTACCACCACAATTATTTGCCATTTAGTAGAGTTTAATTACATAGTCACAGTACATGGGCTGTGAGGTCTAAGAAAGGAGTTTCTCACTGGGATGTGGTCGAGTCACCTCTGTGTCCCTGGATGCCATGGACAGGGCCTGTGTGGCACAGAATAGATGTTGGTTAAAAGCTCACTGAGAAAGTACCTTACTTCCTGTCCCTAGGTCTAAGGACTGCCATCTGTATTTTTGTGGTAAGAACTTCCAAATGGGGGGCAGAAGGTGAGATCTGGAAATGAATCATCCCACCTGTAGGTACCTGGTAGTGTCTGCTTTCCCTTTGAGACTATACACTCCATGCGGGCAGGGGCCATCCACTGCTCTGTCCCCGCCCCCTAGCACCATCCCAGCACATAACAGATGCTCAGTAGATTTTTCTTTCATTTGCTTGGATAAGACCTGCTGCTTAGGATTATCTAAAATGGTAAATGAAATATTTAGCATAATGGGGGCCTTAATCAATGGTAACTGTTATTCTTATTATGGGACTAATACAGGACAGCCTGGGTCTGTGAACCTCAGTTTCCTTCTCTGGAAAATGGGGTAACAGTGCCCCCTTAGGAGGGTTTAATTCAATAAGAGAATGCATGGAAAGTACTCTGCTGAGGGCTTGACAGATAGTAGATATTCAATAAGCTACAGCAGCAAGCACACAAAATTGCTCTGTACGTCTACTTCGTCTTTCCTTTATTAGCACTTTATTGCTGTTACCACATTTATTTTTCTTCTTCTGAGCTTATGGTATCATTTTATTCCTCTTGTTTTCCTCTGAGATTTACTAAAGCCCTATTATGTGCCAGGCACTTTCTCATGAAGCCATGGGAAATAGCACTGTCAGTCCTCCTACTCTACTTTCTAAATACGTCTTTGATCAAACTTACACATAAAATGCTGAGTTTCGCCAAGTGCCAGCTGGTACTCAGAATGAGCACACAGCGCAGGACATTTGTGAATGTCCCAGTGGAGGAATACATGTGGGTGAGCTACATTCCCAAAATAGCTCAGTTTGCAATTCTTCCAGGGCAGGCTGTCACTGGGGTGATGAGAAATCAATATGGCGGCCGACTTCCCAAGGCCAAGTAGGCAACATAAATGGGTCAAGTGGCTTGGATGCACTGAGATGCTTTAGTTCACAACCCCAGTCCTTACTTAGCATTTGCCAAAACGGACACCAGGGACTCCCTTCTTAGTATATCTGATAAAATACTACCCAAACTCAATAATTTTTTTTAAACCAAACTCTAGATTTTGAACGTTTTTGGTTGTCGTAGCTTGGGAAGAGGTGCTGGTGGGTAGAAGTCAGGGATGCCGTTGAGTTCCCACAGTACAATCCCACCAAGAATTACCAAAATGTCAAGAGTGCTAAGGTTAAAACACCCTGATCTAGAACAATTTTGTCTCACTTTGCTTGTAATTTTCTTCCTTCCATAATGAAAACTGTTCTGGAAATCTCCTTCAGATTTTACCCAGATTATTGGAAGGGATTCGGCAGTCTCACTATTTTGTCCAATCTCCAAGCACAGTTCACGCACGTGCACTCTCCCCAGCCAATCCCTCCTTGATGCTCCCTGATCCTTCCTAGGTGAGGTCATTCCTCTTAAATTCTGAGGGGGGGAGAATCACACTTTTTGAATCTGCATCCCAGCCACTTTCCTTGATCTTTAAGACCTTGAGGCTGTTCATTAAAAACAACACGAAAAGCAAAACACAAATCATTGTGTGTTCTTAGCAGTCAAAAGGAATCTATTGTAATCTCACTTTAAAAACATCTCCCTCTGTTCCTAGCAGTTCCTTGGTCTATGGCCTCTAGTCATAGATTGTTCTAAATGGATTGCTGTTGGGAGAAAAGTTGGTAGAACCTTTGGTGTGAGGCTTGCAGCATCTGTCCCAGTGAAGGGGCAGTTATTACAGTATTAGAGTCTATTCAAAGTTTTAGAGGTAACTATGTATTTCCCATTTCCAGCACTTATTCATGTTTTAATTAAAAAATTAGTTAATGTTTAAAATTTGCTGTTTGCCTCTCTAGAGATCATAAGCTCAATGGCTCCTAACATGATAGTTTTCAAGGAATTAAAAACATGACTCCCATGAAAATATATAGTGAACACATGTCAAAGATTTCACTCAACTCATGAATTAATGAGGGAACCAGTAAGATGTTATGACTTGTTCAAAGAATCCTTTGAAGAACATTTATATAGGCAATCAGGAATGCTGATGTAAATGTTTGCTAATAGTTGCAAAACTTGTCATTATCTTATAGAGCAACAGAATGTGTTTGGGATCATCTTTTCTATAAAGTAGAAACAAAATTATCTCTACTGGAAAACATTAATTTGCATTGCCATCAGTTTTCTACAGTCTAGCTTCTGCTTTTACAGAGTTGTAACATAGCCTAGTCAATAGAAATGCAGTCAAAGTTACCCACCTCTGTAGAAACCAATAATTCCTAGAAAGCCCATTTGATTATGCCCAGCACTCCACCAAAAGAATTCCCAGGCTTCTTTTTTGTCCCTTTCCAAGTCTTGGACAATTTCTTCTGCAGGGCAGAGGTCAGAATATGTCCAACTCCTTCAGCCTTTCTGGCCTGGATGGAGTTTTGCAAATCCTTGGAATGTATTCCATAAATATTTGTGGGATGAACTAAAAAAGGTGGGGGTAAGGGTGTGAGAGAGTTTGACAAAGAAACAGCAGAAAGAGTAGCTGCCGTTTAATTTATTACTTACTATGTGCCAGGTATGTTGCATATATCATCTCATTTAATCTTTGCAAACCCTATATTTTGTAGGTGGGGAAACTGAGGTTCAGAGAGGTTAACAATTGATTTGGTGGCTTTTTTCATGTTCTCTATAAGAGGGTGTGCTTTGCGGGGGGGGGGGGCAAGGGCCTTATTTGTTTTACTCTCTGCATACCTGAATCAGACCACAGAAAGAGCTTAATCAACATTTGTTGAGTGCATATATAAGTGAGTGAGTGAATGAAAGAATGAGGGAATGAATGAAGGAAGAAATGAAGGAATGGAATAACAGGCTAGGACTCATTCCCAGGTCTGTTCAACCTCCACATCCCATGCTTTCCCCACTATACCTTAAAAAATAGCTGTTCCTTTTTCACTCTCTGATTTAAGTAGTTGGATGGAGCTATAATTTTTTAATGTTGTATTATGCATTTTTTTATTTTATGTTTTCTAGTTTTGTTGAGATCTAATTGACAGAAAACACTGTTATTAGATCAATGTACAACATAATGATTTGATATATGTATATATTGTGAAATGATCACCACAGTAAATTTAGTTAACATCTCTCATCTCACATAGTTATAAAATTTTTTCTTCTGTGTGATGAGATCTACTCCCTTGACAACTTTCAAATGTACAACACAGTCCTGTTAACTATAGTTACCATGCTGTCCATTACATTCCCAGGACTAATTTATCTTATAACCATTAAGTTTGTACTTTTCCACCACCTTCACCCACTTCCCTTGTTCTTTAAGCCCCACCTCTGGCAACCACCAGTTTGATCTCTGCTTCTAAGAGTTTGCTTTTATTAGATTCCTCATGTTAGTGAGATCATACAGTATTTGTCTTTCTCTGACTTATTTCACTTAGCATAATGTCCTCAAGGTTGGATGGGACTGTTATTTAACCCCTTAATTGCTCTGGCCAAAAAGAAGAGTGTTTTAATTAGCAGAAAGTTTACTACATTTAAAATAAATATCTGATTATAGCTTAGGTAGCAGATAAAGTATAAAGCAAAAAAGAATTTTGCAGAAAATGCTTCTTTTAAAAGACTTCCAATGAGGGAAATATGCCAGGAGTAAATAAGAGGAAAGATAGTGTTTGATAAAAGGTGTTTTTTCCATAAGTAAATTCTGAGTCAGATTACCTCGAGACTCTAGTGGGTGCTGAGTAAATATTACTCACTGATTGACTGACTGACTGACTAATAGATAATAAGTACTTTCAAATGATAAAGAGAAGTACAAATTAGTAGTTCTTTTGAGAAAACTAATAGTAATTATTCCCAGAGGAGTAAAACACTGCTTAGCAAAGAGGTAAGTTTTGCTGTTGTATAAAGTACAAGTCCCTGGGAGAACCCTTTATGGAATATGATAAAAAACTGAGAACTATAGAATCAGAAATTATGAGTTTTCCTGCCTACCTCCTTCTGCAACCTTTCAGTAGCATTTAGGTGGAAGGGACCTCATCTTCCTTGAGAAAATGAGATCTGGTACCTAGTGCTTTATCATTCTTTTACTTTTGCTGCCCTCATTTTCTCCATATGGTTACTAAAGGCCAATTATAAGAGTTAGTGTATGTTAAAAGTGATGTCAGAGGGAAAGACACAGATGAAAACCAGCCCTAGAGATAAGGCATTTATTTGAAACAGTTACCGGCAGACAGATTCAGAACATAAAACGTGACTGAATTTTCTCCCCAGGTTTCAAGTTCAGAATCCAAGCTCTGAGGCACTGGCCTTGGGCTGGCCCCTTCTCTCTCTTTCCTCCTTCTGTCCAAACTGGACTGAAGTATTTTTCCTCTACCTTTGAATTACTACGCAGCGGGCTTGATGGATGAGTTATAAATCTTACCTCAAGTTTCTCTAAGTACAAGAAGAATGTTTCCTTGGCCTTTGGTTATTCAACACCAGCAATACTGCTTTCTGGTACCTGAGCCCAGAGGCGAGCAGGGAGGGGGGTGGGTGGAAAGCAAGATGAACAGGAAATCGTGAAGTAAAACATTTACGGGAGAACCCTGGCTTGCATGGGGCCATACCCTTCAAAACTAGTAGAATTTCTATTTAGAATGATAGTGACATAACCTGAATGAATCTCTTAGGACTTGCTAGGTAGGATGCCACAGTGCCTCATGTTTAGATTTCATTTGGGCACAAAAAAACGAGGGGGCAATTCCAGGAAAAGGAGACCTAATTTTTGCGTCTAATGACTGAGTGTGTGTCTGGGAATAACTTCACCCCCACCTGGCTTTGCATATAACAGATGACACAGAAATTTAGCTGTGCTAAATATACAGGACTGCGGGATTAGGGCCCCAAACCAAAATGAACAGAACAAATCATGAGGTCCTATCACTGTCTGCCTAAGGCTGCTCAGACCAGATCTTAATGTTTTGTTCTATGTTTACTATTTATTCCTTCACTGATTGAATACCTATGATGGTCTAGGCAGAATAGGTGTTCAGGGTAATGAAAATGGATAAAAAGAGTTGAAGCTTTCAGTGTCACACTGCACTGCTCAGGCCAGGTGGGGGTTTTGTTATCTTCAGTGCACTGGTGTGTTAGGGCAATTATGGGCTCTGGAGGCCAGATCTGGGTTCGAAGTTGGTGCTTCAATGACTAGTTCTGTGACCTTGGACAAATTACTGAAATCGTGTTAGCTTTCTGTTTAAGATGGAGTTAGTAATATGCTGCTGTTGTTGCTAAGATTACATAGAATGCTGTGCTTCAAGCTCTTAGTGTAGTCCTCATTCATTAAGCCTTAACACTCACCACTACTACTACTGTTGTCGGTATTATTATTATTAATAATAAAATTGAGCCCTGTGAGGCATACTTTTCTTCATTTTGCATTCAAGGAAAATGAGGCTCTGAGAGATAAAGCAGCCGAAGTTACAGAGTTGAAAAACGGCAGGACTGAAACTTGGGCAGGTGGAGAGCTGGCTGCTCTTAGGAGGGAGACCTCACCTGGGAGCCCCACCCAGAGAGGGCTGCCTCTGAGCAGCAGTGCTGGGACCTCTGCAGGTGTTCAAGGAGAGGTCCCTGACCAGCAGGGGCCTTATAGGGGAAAACATCAGGCCTGATTACAAGCCCCGGGGTACCACCTACTCTTGACATGCCTGTAGGGCAATTTTCAGAAGTTTCTGAGCTTGCAGTAGTAGTCCTGGAAATACACCCACGCAAGATGAATTTAAACTTAAATCAAATAATGATTTTTCCAGCAGCATTTTATGCTAGATTCTGGGGTAAGTGAAAGAGCCACTGAGTTAATATTCCTGCCCATTATTCAACTGTCTGCTCATCCATCCATCTATCCATCCATCTTATGAACATTAAACACAGACTGTGTATTAGCCACCGTCCTGAAGGTGCTTTTCTTCCATATGTCTTATTTCTCTTACCAGACAGTATTCTCAGGTAGGAAGTGGTGAGAGAGACATGAGACACACTCCTGAGTGCACTTGGAAGAAGGAGTGATTACTTTCTGCAGGTTTCCACCAGGCAGTTTAGAGTGGGGCGAAACTGTGGAGGTGGTGGGCAACTAACAGCCGCCAGGGATCAGACCGATATGAAATGATTAATTAAGGCACCCTTTGCTTCCTGTTCAGCGGATGCCTGCAGGCATAGATGGGAGAATGACTGTTGATGCCGTTTTTTTGTTTTAATTGCTCCAGCCACTAGTATTGTGATTGGTACACACTAAGGAACCAAATAACTTGGATTTTGTTTTGTTTGGGTAAAATCATTATTATTATTATTAATTATTATTATTATGTTATTAGTTTCAGGTGTACAAAACAATGCAATAGTTATAAAGTCTGTTGCGAGCTGGCAATAGCAGCGTCTAAAGCGGCCTGGAGTGGAGGGGGGTGGTCAGCTCAGGCAGGTCTGAGTTGGAACCTGAGAGAGGGGGAGTTTGTAAAAGGGCTGCAGCGTTCCAAGCAGAGGGCTCTCTGGGTGGGTGATGTGAGAAGGGCGTGCTCCGGTGAGCCGGACTAGCGCTACAGGAAATGGATGCAGTCCAAGTCTTGGTGGTGCCCAGGGCCATTGTGGCGAAACAGCCCTGCTGGTCCAGTGAGAGTGCGTCCAGAACTCCAGGCTTGGCTATCTTTAAAACACCTAGCCGGGTCGCCCACCCGGCACCCTGGCCGCGTGCACCTTTCCCGCCGCAGGTGAGTAAGTTTAGGGAAGCATTGCCACCCTGGCGGCTCCATCCGCAGATCCAGGTCAGGAGCAGCAGCGGCCGCAACAGGTCCTGTGGGCCCCTGGGCCTCGCTCGCGCGCCTCAAGGGTAAGCGCCTTTCCCAGCCGGAGGCGTCCCGCAGCCTCTCCGGAAGCCTTCCTGGTGGTCCCCGAAGCGGGCTCATAAATCATTCATGAGCCGGGGCCGGGCGAGCTAGGCTGCTGGGGGAGGGCGCGGAGGCTGTGCGGGCCGAAGCCGGAGCTGGACCCAGCGCATGGTGAGTGGCCGCGTCCTAACCCCGATCCCAGGAGGCGTCTGTGGACCGAGCCGGGAGTTGAGTGCACTCCCTTCCAGAAAGCTGGGGGTTAGGAATGGGGAACGGAGGGGCTCATTCTGCACCCCTTAACTCCCAGCCCGCCGCCGCCCCTGCTCCCGCCCCACGGCAGCAGGTGATGTGAGCCTGGAGAGCGTCAGGGGGGCTGCAGGGCGGGCGAGTTGGTCCGGGCTCCCGGCCAGCGGGAGTTCCGGGCAGGGCGAGGACGCGTGCAAACTTTGCCGGCTGCCTGGTGGGTCTTCTTTCCACCCAGTGGAGGGGAGCTGGCGGCTGTGGCTCGCCGGACGCCCTGCGCCAACAGGCAGTGGGAGCGGGAGCAGGACCGGGACCCCCGAGGCCGCGAGCTCGCTCTCGGAAGGGCGACGGACAGAGGGGAGGCTCATCAGAGTCTTGGGAACTGTTCTGCTGTGAGGGAGTGCCGGGGGTCGCACCCGGCGGCGCGGGGCACTGAGCCTCCCGAGTGGGTATGGAAAGGGGTCACCGTCCTAGGTTTCCAAATGGAGTGCTCGGTGCAAGCGACCACAGCAGGAGGCTCTGGGGGCTCTGGGGCTGCAGTGGGAGGGCGTCTCCCCGCGTCCATGGGGGAGCGCACTCACCCCTGACTTGAAGCATCCCCCTACCCGCCCTGGGTGCACAGCGTCGGGGCCTTCAGCTATTGCGGGACCGAGAATGGGTGCTGCGGGCGCCCCCCGGCTGTAAGGCGCCAGCCCGGACAACAAAGGGAAGCGTGGACAGAGGGAGGGCTTTGAGGTGCAGGAGAGCAAGGGGCCGAGGTCAGATTCGCCAAAGCCGGCGCCGAGCGGGGCTGGGGATCTGATCCCGGGGGCAGTACACCGCTCCAGACCCCCTTCTCCTTGGCAACTCCCGGTCCATGCCAACCGGGACGGAGGCCGGGAACCGGCACCGACGTGCTGGAGGCAGCCAAGTTACTCCGGCAACCCCCTCCCCCAGGAGGCGGCGGATTCCTCTAGACTTCTCGGTCCGCGGACCCGCTGCCGCCCATTCTTTTGTGTCCCGCAGCCCGGGGGAGGCTCCTGCTGCGGAGGGAGCGGGAGCGGGGCCCCCCTACACCCCCCCCCCCCCCGGCCTGGCGACGCGTTGGAGGGAAAGGCTGGGGAAGTCGGCGCCTCAAGCTTCCTGCAGCAACAGGTTGCGCCTGCTGCCCGCGGGGCGGCGGCGCTTTCTCCTGCCCCGCTAGGGAAAGGTTTTCCCGGGGGCCTGTGAGCTGCCGCTGACCTTGGTAAGATGAGGTGTGTGACTGGGGTCTTGAACGGACCTCCGCGCCCCGCGCCCCAACACAGACCCACTGAAGACACAACAGCCGCGGTTGTGTGTTCGGTTGCACCTTGTGACATTTCCGCTTTTGCGGCCCCAAGACTTGAATGTCCGCAACTTTATGTGATTCAACTTGTGTGACATTACTGCTTCCTTTTCTTTTCTCTCTCCCTTGTGAGTTTCCTTTCAAAATCCTAGGAGCAGTCCTGTCTGCTCAGGGCGAGAGGACTGACGTCCTCAGGAGCAGCAGTACAGACCTTTTACTGACGGCCAGCTGTGTGCCAGGTGCTGGCCCTAGTCCATCCCTAACGTTCCAACACTATTTGAAATCCCATTTTATAGGTGAGCAAAGGAAAGCGTGGAGAAGGTAAATGGCTGCTCACTGTACAGAGTTAATGAGTGGGACCCGAGTCCTTCCCTGTTTCCTCTGCAGCAGTGCCCTTTAGTTTTGTTCTCTTACTGTGTCCCATAATATTTTTTAGGAACTTTCTTATGAGTCCGTGCCGGACTGTTTCTGTGCTTCTAGTACAATGACACAAACAAGTGCATCAGAGGACAGTTTGAACATAATAAAACTTTAAGCCAAATACTGTTTTGTTGGTACTGTTGAAAATATGAAGGAAATAGGTTTTGCAGGGAGTCAAGAGCTATCTCTGAGATTTGGTAAACATCAGGATGCTTGGTTACAAATGATAGAGGCCAACTCTGGGTAATTTTAGGAGAAAAAGGACTGGGTCCTGGGTCCCCAGAGCAGCAGTTCTCAACCTGTGGGTCGCGACCCCTTTGGGGGTTGAACGACCCTTTCACAGGGGTCGCCTAAGACCATCGGAAAACAAAAAGATATTTACATTACGATTCATAACAGTAGCAAAATTACAGTTATAGAGTAGCAACGAAAATAATTTTATGGTTGGGGGTCACCACAACATGAGGGACTGTATTAAGGGGTCACGGCATTAGGAAGGTTGAGAACTGCTGGCTTAGAGGAATGGCAGGAAGGCTGGCCGGCCAGGCTCAGGAGTCAAGGAGAGTGGGACTCAGGACATGCAATAGGACCTCTTGAGTGGTATGGCCACAGCTGCCACCATGAAGACTCTGGATGTGGTTCCTGGCACTACCGCCATCACTTCTAGAATGAATTAGAAACAGTCTGCCTCAGTGTGTTGCTCCGTGCACAAGCCCAGGAGTAAGCATCTGATAGGCTGAGCTTGAGTCCCCCCCCCCCCCCAGGGCACAGTTTGGGTACCTGAGCTGGCCTCACAGTGAGAGTCAGGGCTGCAACCCACAGACTTCACAAAGGTGGGCTCAGAGATTGGGCAGCTCCCATAGCCCCGCCCGGCCCCACCACCAAAACCCTGGATGACAAACATCTAGTACAAAGATTTTTTGAAAAGAAGTTCCCGGTGGGCTTTAGCTCAAGCTGTGACTTGGTCACGGCAGACAACTAAAGAAGTTCCATCAAAAAGTTCATCAAAAGAAGAGAAGAAATGATGCTGGATGGTCACCATGTTTGCTTTTAAACCAGGGTTTGAGGAAGTGGCGAGCTCTGGACTCCAGGCTCAGAATCATATATTTGCTTAAAATTCACATTCTTGGACCCCTTCTCCAGTTTGAACTCAGTGCATTTAGAATAGAAACCAGGGAGCTAACGCCCCATAAACCAGAAAAATGGTGGCATTACCTTATTGATTAGTCTAAAGCCTGTGTAAGGAGATAGCCCCTGAGGGAGCAATTTCCAAAGCCTGCAAAGTTGAGGGTCCCAGCGGAAAGTATGGCCCCCCAGAAGGGTTGACCAGTTGTTCTGCCCTTGGGCACTCCAGTGGGAGACAGTCTGCTGCCTGTGTCAGAGGAAGTAGCTACAAGCAATCCAGCCCCCCCCGCCCCTCCCCCACCTTTCAGAGGCCACAGGACTGCTCCTAAACAAACGCTTGATACAATTTTGAAATAGGTAAAAATGACCATTTTGTCACTCCTCCCTCAACCCTCCACCATTTGATTTCATCAGCCCTTACTGAGTGCCTACTGCGTGCCTGACTCTGGGGCCACAGAGGTGAGTCAGTCAGGGACCCCACACAGCAGCTGGCCTGGGTCAGTACAATGCCTTACTTCTGTTGTCCTGCAGCCCTGTTTGGGAAGCCTGGAGTTATATAATCTGCATGTTAATCTGCATGTTAAATAGATACCTCATTTTATGCTGATGCAGCTGTTGGTCCCTGAGCATTTCCCTTGGTTATATGCTGGCAGTTCTAGGAGCTGCTCTCAGTCTCTCTTGCTACCTATGTAGCTTAACAGGCAAGCACCCAGAGCTTCCCTTTTGGCAGTCAGTTACAACAGGTGAAACACCCTTTTTTTTTTTTTTTAACTTTTAGCAGTTAGTGTTTCATACCTAGTGAGATTTTAATATTTTCTTAAAACTCATTCTACACTGCACTTTGTGCAGGGACCTGCACTTTGGAGCAAGATGTAAAGACATCTGGACATGGGGCTCCAGGTGTCTTATAGCTCAACTGCCACGTCCACCTTCGCTAGTGAGAACTAGCATCTCATTTGGGATTTCCCTTCGCCTGCTATTTCACAGAGGCAGTTTGAAAGTCTGTTTATTCATAGCGCTCCCAAGGGCCTTCTGCTGAGCCTCTCCTGCTCTGTTTCTCTCCATCCCTGGCTGAGGCTTGGTGGCATTACCACGAAGCCAGCCTTACCAGCTGAGCCTTTAATCCTTCCAACTGCTGTGCTCCCTGCCTGTCCTTCAGTAGAAAACAAGACAAGATGTGAGTGTGGTGTGAGTGTGTGTACGGTGTGTGTATTGTGTGCGATATGTGTGCGCTGTGTGTGTGTGCACATGCGTATATGTGTGTGTGGTGTGCATGTTGTATATGGACATGGTGCGTGGTATGTATACCTACGTGTGGGGTGTGTTAGTGTGTGTGCGCCTGTGTGGTTTGTGTGTGATATGTGTGTGTGTGCATACCTTCCTGCCCAGCGTAGCAGCATAGCCTACCTGAATAATCACCCACACCTGTCCTTTCATACCTTCCTCCTACCCTGTGTAGCCCCAGGGGACTTCCTGACTGAGGGGCCTTGCAAAAGCTGACAGGCTTTGTTTTGTTTTCTTACTTGTTCTCCCTGGAAACAACTTGAAGCCTGAGCAGAGCACTGGTTTCCTATGAGAACCAGTGAAAGGCGAGAACACTTCATAGCTTGGTGATAGTTATTTGCAACAGCCATGCCTGGCAGGGAGATTGCCTTTTGGGAACAGTGACCGGTGTCATGGTGTATTTGTGGGTGAGACAGAGAGCTGAGACAGAAGCTTGGGGTTGATGAGCTTGGTACTGGGAGCCATTGGGGGCCTACAAGACCCATGATTTGGAAAAGGGAGAGTTTGGGGTCATTCTCTTGGTAGCTCTGGGCAGAATTGGAGTGGGAAGGGACTTAGAAGATGAGGCAACATCTAAGGGTATTCGCTGTGAATTCACATCTTCATTCAAATTGCTCATGAAAGCCTCCTCCTTCTTTGACTTGGTGGAATGTATGTAGTGGGTCCACTTGCCCCTTGTACAATTTGTCACTTTCTTGATGGTCCCGCTCCCCATCTCACAGTGTGTGTTTCAGGAGCACTATTGTCCTTATTTGGAAGTTAGTAAGTGTGTGTCTACAGTAAAAAATAAAATCCAGGTGTTCCTGACACAGGAACAGAGAGGATGCGTGGGCATCCCAGTCCCTCTGGTAGGACCTAGCCTCGTGCAGCGGCACAAGCAAGTCAGCTATTTCGGCTTATTTATTCTTATATTCAGCAGCACTTATTGAGCTCCGGCTGTGTGCCCTGCCCCATGTTCAGTTCTGGGGACAGAAATGAGGAGAACAGGGTCCACATTGCGCAATCTCAGTAGACACTGGGTGGGTAGCTCTTTTTAGGATTCCTGTTTCTCCCTCTCCCCAGGATGAGCGGAAGTCCCCCTTCGCCTGCCTCTCGTCATATGGACCCCTAGTTGTCCAGGTGGTGGTGACTTGAGGCAAAGGTTTCCATTCATACTGTCTGATGAGCACGTGAGAAAGAGAGGTTGCAGTGTCGCCTGGCCTTCACAAGTTTGGTCCCTGCCCTTGAGGCCACGCTCTTCCGGCTTGGGTTGAGGCCGTGTGAAGAGGGGGATGTTTGAAATGAGGCCAATGAGCAATAAGTAGAACAACAGGCAGAGGAAGATAGATCTCCAGAGACAGGGACAAAGACACAAACTTGGAGAAAAAAAGAAACCTACAGTCTACTGCTGGGCACCGCTGTGCCTCTGCCTGGAGCCTGAGAGGAAGGGCACTGTAAGGAGAGTATCTTGGTGTCTAGGGCTTGGGCTCTGAAGACAAAATCCCGGGTTTGAATTCTGTCCTCCCCACTAGTCAGCCATGACCTTGGGCAAGCCACCGAAATCCCCTCTGCGTGAGTCCCCTCATCTGCAAAATGGGATAATGCCTAAAATAAGGTCCTACCTGTAAAGCAGGCACAACAGTCTCTGGAATATAGTCACTACTCAAGAAATGTTAGTTTCTAGGGCATCACAGCCATCTCTACACTAGATGGTGTTTCTTGAACTCCTAGAGTCTTTATTCTGAGTGTGACCCTTCGTGGAGGGACCTGGTCGCTTTCATGGCCCTGTGGCTCTGAGGCAGCCTCTGCCTGCTCCCCCTCCCCTCATCCGGATTAGGCTGAAGGGCTGGCTCTGAAGCGGTGCAGCCTCCTTGGGGCAGCTCCCGGTGCAGGCAGGCTGCTGTATTGGTGACTGCTGCCCCTTCTCTCCCTACCAGGCATGCTGCCTTGAGCGACTGACCCCCCCCCTGGAGATCGTGCATGCCAGCCTGGCCAGAAACGGAGGACTCTGCAGACCCAGTCCTCCTCATATCTCTTCTGCACAGAAACGCATGCTCCTGTGTTACCCACGGCTTCCAGAACCGCTGAGGCGGGAGGCCCCCAGCTCTACCTCATGTTTGGGGCCCCTTGCTAACTATGGCCCCGACACTCGTCTTCCTGCTGCTGCTGGGGCTGTGTTGGAATACCGTTTCAGAGGGGCCACCGTCATCCACAAGGGGTTCTGATGTTCCGGAATTTGAACTGCCGACAATGAACTATGACACGAAAGACTCGTATAAACCTGGATCCATTGGCGTTCTCTTTCAAATTGTGCACACCTTTCTCCATGTGGTGCAGCCCAATGCTTTCCCTGAAGGTAAGTGTCGATTATGGGAAGAGACAGAATTGTTTTCCAGACAATCTCACATGCACGCATGCAATATTGTTTGTTCATGCTGAAACAACGAATATAGAGGATAGTCAGTATTTTAAGGTATGAGGTTGCAAGTGATTGAGCTGTGCACAAACAGGAAGTATTAAGACAGAAGTTAAGAAAACTAGTACCACATTAATAGGTTAGAAATGTGATCATAAGAATTGAAGTCAAACTCTGTTGCTATGTTGATTTTTTTTTGAGCAATAAATTATTCTCAAGTGCATACCAAAGGTAAAAACTAAGGTAAGAATGCAAATTCTCTGTCATCAAATGAGAAGTTAATAATTACCTCATGGCTTACAATTTTAACTCTCTTCCACCCACCGCAAAATGCAATTTTGACATTGCTTAGGGCAAGGACAGGCCTGACCAAACCTATTTACCTAACTGTTTCACTTCTAAGAGTTTGAGAGGAAAGGAGGGATGGCCACTCAGTCATTTCATGGCATCGTGCTATCTTTCTTTACACATTTGACTACTTGGCCTTCTGACTACTGTTTACTCTCCTCTTCTGTACTTGAAGTCTTCGGGGTATGTGTTTTTAGGAACAGGACTGTGAAAATTAAAATGGCCTGTGGGACGTGTCTGTTACTAGGGTTTGACAGTCCAAATTTGTATTGGCTTAATGTTAAATCTATCCTACGCTTGTTCTTTAAACTACAAAGATTTGAACACTATCATGATTACTAAAAATTTAAAAGTTGTAGTCATCTTTATCATTTTCCTTTGAAATAGTTTGAAGTGTAGTTCTCAATTTTTTGTTGTTTAAATTTCAATTTAATGAAATAAATCACTCCGAGCCCTTTTGTCATTGAAGAGAGTCCTGAAGATTACTGCTTACCATTTATGTCATTGCTTAAAAGACTAAATTTGGAAATCTAAGAGACAGAAGTAGAAAGTAAGCTGAATTTATTTATTTACATTGAATGCAAATTCACTATTTTCAATAGATACCTCTATGTTTATTTGCAGAATTGATGTAAATATTATTGAATAAACAAATACCTACCAGTGTTTCTACTGGCTTCTTTTAAGTAAAAGGCATAGAATTCAGTTGTTTACTACAACGTCTTCAACGTTGTGAAGATTGTGAAGCATCCGTGTGTCATTCTAAGGCATAGCATGTAATTAGTAAATCCTGTAATCTCTTTCCATGCGTTGTTTTCTCTTCCTCTAGATTTCAGAGGAAGGCCTCCTCAGACTTATTTTACAAAGGAAAGTAGTATTTAAAAAAGTCTTCATTCAAATGATCATGTTAAAAGAGATCCTACTTCCAGTGCATTCCAAGGTTTTGAACTCCACCATCATTATTAGTCTAGAAGGAGGCGTCTGAAGAATTTAAATCCTAATGTAATCTGAGGGAGTTATCCTTGCTTGTACCTTGACCTTATTCAATACTTATTACTTCAGAGAAAGAAATTCCCAAAATTTTCAGCAGTAGACCAAAGCAGACTACCACTATCCCTTTTAAAAAACAATTGTTAGGTTGCTTAAAGAACATAATATTGAATTTAGCAGGTGGTATCTTGGAGTGTTGGTGTTTTTTTCCACCATCTTATTATTTATATTCTTTCACCCAGTTACTAGATCTCATAACAGTCTCAAAGTACCCACTAGGTGCTTTGCAACATAAAGAAAACATAGGAGACAAGCCTGGTTTTTCCATTTGGGGCCAGTGCATTTCATGAGCACCAAGTCATAGGTAGGTGTCTGCATAATTGAAGATGAAAAGAGAGAGAGAGAGAGAGAGAGAGAGAGAGAGAGAGAACAAGAGAGATGGATACCTATGTATTAACTGACTTAATACATTGACCAAAACAGAAAACTTTAGGATGGGTCGTCTGTGGGGTAACATCCTCACAGAAGATATTACCCCATAGGTATAGTCTTTGATTTGCAATAGAAGTGTTCTGAATGTCAAGTCCCAGTGCAGGAGCAGAAGAGGAAGCGGGGACCCTGGAGTCTGGGCTTCCTCTTTTCATGCCGTCCTCCTGGGGAGTCTTCTACTTTTACGTGTACGTCCTGTGTTCAATTAAAATGGTATACCTTTTTTTTTTTTTTTTGCACTTGGAACTCTCTAAAGAGAAGTGCATGTTGTGTCCTTATGAAAACAAGATAGAAAGGTCTTGTTTAGCTGGGACTTGAGACAAAGGCCTCCTTAACTTCCTGGGAGAAGGAAAGTCCGGGAACCAGAACTCAAGGACCCTGACCGACAGACCAGAGAGCTTTGTGGAGGGACGGAAGCTAAGGAAGCAGTCGCTCAGGTTTCATTCATTCCACGAGCGTTTACTGAAAGCGCCTGCCTTCTGTGGTGTGTCTTGCTGGGTGCTACGAGCCAGGTTTTGGGGAAAGAATCCGGTGGCAGCTGGTAGGATGGGTCACAGGGAGGGGGCGGCTCCTGCAGTGGTCCAGAGGGAGGTCATAACGAACTAACTTAGAATAGCCAGCAGGATTCATTTTATGTCCAAAGGACTTGGTTCAAATCCTAGCTCGTGCCTATCACCTGCTGGGTGATCTTGGCCAAGTTGTTTAATCTTCAGAGTCTCTACTCTTGTAGATGTAATGTGACTGCAATCATAGCACTTTATAGCTTTTACCGGTGGTGCTTAAATGAGATGATACATGCAAAGCCGGCGTTTAAAACCATGCTCGAAAGGCACAGAGAAGAATCCTCAATAAATGTGACTGCTATTAATACTGTTATTTGAAAGGAAGAATTGGCCAACTTTGATGCCAAGATTGGTGTCAGGAGGGGACGTGGGGAGAAAGAATGTGTCTCTAGGAGGGATGGTTAACATGTCCTTGCTGCTGCTTCCTTGGGAACTTTCCACGTGGAGCTGCCTCACAAGAGGCAGCTCCATTACTTTTGATGTTAAGCGGGCTGTGTCTGCTGGTGAGACCCACAGTAGCAGAACTGGGTCAAGAAGCCAGGGTTCAGGTGTAATGCTGGTTCACCAAGGGGTCTTTATTCCTCCAAAAATATCTACATCTAATGAACTCTAGCTTTTCTCTGCCCCTTTCTTTTCTCCTGCTGTTCCCAGTAACTGCTGTAAGGCATACTTTGCTAAGTGTTCGTTCATTTTAATCTCCCAGCAACTTGTGAGAGGTAGATGATGGTGGTCTTATTTCTGTTTGTTATATCCCCGTTTACAGATTAGAACACAAAGTCTGGACAAGATTACATGTTCAAGGCGCATGACTAGCCAGCTGCAGATTGAGAGACCCGTCTCTAAGACTAGCGTTTTTCCTATATGCCA
>NW_017731966.1:226897-229225 GCF_001890085.2 Hipposideros armiger | reverse complement strand
TGACTGTTCGATTCCAAGTGCTTACATTTCAATCCTATAAATATGTAGTGAGCTCCTACTGGGATGACGCCTGGTGCTGTTTGGCAGAGATAGCATTGACTGGGCCTCCCTGTTCTTAGAACGCTGAAATTGAGCAAGGAGACCTCCCCCTCCACAATGGGCTGTGATGCAGGGCAGGCTGGTCCATGCTCACTGTCAGGTATGAAAGGTTTGCTCACGGCCATCCAGAGGAGGAATTAATCTTAATGGGGCAATCAAAGAAGGCTTCAGGGTGGAAATAGCATTTGAATTGAATTCTGAGGGTGTGGAAGTGTTCAGGAAGCAGAGGAGTATACTCCAGGTAGAACATTCCAGGTGCCCAAGCGGAGGCCTGAGTGATGCAAGTTGAGACAGAGGCTCATAGGGTATGGCCTGGAGAGCAGTGTGGCTACAGGCTCTGCATGTCTGGGAGGTTGTCAGGCCATGAGCCTGGTGGGTAGCTCGTAGGCAGACGGCAGGCAGGCATGCCAACACGTCTGCACGGGGTTCTGCAGACAGTGAGAGTGGGGACCACTCAGTAAACCTATAACCCTGACCAAAGCCTCAGGAAGGACTCCATGTGGAGTATGCTTTGTCCTCTGAGTGTGTTCCTGGAAATTCTCATGCGCCCTTGGACAGTAGTGGCCTAGCTCAGTGCTACTCCAGGTGTGGCTTTTGGACCAACAGCATCAGCATCACCTGGGAGCTTGTGAGAAATGCAGATTCTTAAGTCTTACCCCATATTTACTAAATCAGAATCTTTTCTTTAATTTAAAAAATATTTAACTTTTTATACTGAAGTACAATATGCATACAGAAAAGCACACCTAAACCTACAGCTTAGTGACTTTTCACAAACTGCACACATCTTTTCACAAACTGCACACATCTAGCCCTCAGATNGGGCTCCCCAACGCTGTAGTCCTCAGGCTGGGGAACCAGGTTGCCAACGTTGTAGGTTTTAGTCCAGTTTCCTAGAGAATGGCTGGGCATTCTTTCTCTTTCAGTCCCAAGTCCCAGTCCCAGTCCTGCCTGGGCCGGTCATCAACCATGGGCCCACTGAGTAACCGTGGCCAGGGTCACGGCGCGGGGGCCTCATGCTGTATGCCATCACTGTCCACATGGCATCACGGGCAAGGAGGTCGTTCCAGGAAAGAGGTGGCCGGACAGACAGCCCAACAAGTGTGTCTATGCCAATATCCGCGTAGAATCAGGATGTTATATCTAACACCTGCATGTTCCTACCTAATTCAGACAAAGCTAGTACTGTTCTTTCGATCATGTGACTCAATCTGGCAATGGGTCATGGAGGGAAATAATTAATATCCTTTGCTCCTCCCTACCTGGTGTCACTCATGCTACGCAGTCTACAGCTGTCAATTTTTCCTCCTAACACTTACGAAAGCAACCAGCTATTATGTGCCTGCATTCCAGGATTTGAACAGCTCAACCCTCTGTGAGCTAGGGACTATTATTCTCATTTTACAGAAGAGGAAGCTCCGGTCCAAAGAGCCAGCTAACTTAACCAGGGTCACTCTGGTCAGTGGCAGAGACAAGGTTTGACTCCAGCCAGGCAGACTTTATAGAGTCCAATACAGCTTTTATTTTGATGATAAGGAAAGCGGCATTCAGGGAAGTTAAGGGACTGTTCCAAGGTCACAAACACCGGTGGCTACATAAGTGGCCGAGCCGGGGTTTGACCCCGGGCCCTGTGGCGCCCAAGCCTGGGCTTATCCCCAGCGCTCCACATTGCCTCCGTCGAGGAGATCTGCAGCACAGATTGTGTATAATCCACTAACTCGTGGTTGTGGGGTGGGATTGGCTGGGAGGCGATGTGTACGTACACACTTTGTAACCGACACGCCTCTAATCCTCTGTACAAGTCTTCCGCTTCTTAGTACAGCTTTTTCAGCTCACCTGAAAATCAGGTCCTGTTGACTCTTTTCACCTAAGCGTGTCTACAAAGTTCTGCTGAAATGCGACTCTGTCTTTCCATACGTACACAACAGAGACAGGCTGTGTCCTTCTGGGAAATGTGTGTGCCCAACCCACAAAAGACACACAGAGCAAAGCTTCCTGCTCTCCTGGTCTCCAGCGATGATGTCCTTCAAATACGTGCAGGAAGTGAGAGATTAAGTATAAATGTAAATAGAGACCACCCCAGCAGAGGTTGGATGAAGCCAACATGGAATTAAGCATTATTTGTCCATTGGGGTCAAGAGTGGAAGAGGAGTCCTAAAATTTGCACTTGGAGAAGCAGTGGTAAAGCGTGGTCTGCACAGGGCAGTGCTGGGTCAGACCCATAGAGCA
>NW_017731966.1:221345-221987 GCF_001890085.2 Hipposideros armiger | reverse complement strand
CTTAAAGCTTTCCTCATGTGATACATATTCTGGAAATCTGGTTCCTCTTATCTCATCGTTTCGTCTGTACTATTTCTGTATTATTTATACAATTTTACTTTTGCATGTTTAACACTGCCTTTTAATAGTTGGCAGTCTTAGATTATAAATTTATTGATGCCAGCTGTGCCTGGTACATCGGAGATCCTTCATAATTGCTAGCTTTTGTTTTAGTATTTTTGAACTTTTCAAGAGACTGTACTCCCCTACTCCACCAAATTTCTTTCTCTATTCACTCAACAAAGGTTGTGTATTTGCTGTCTGTACTTTCCTGAAATACTGGTGTCATGACGATACCACTGAGCTATCAAGTGGTACCACTCTCAGGGCCATGAGCCTGTTGCTCTGCTTTTAAATTTTCTTCTAGAACTTTCCTTACTGTTGGGCTTTCATATTATTTTTCTTTTTGTTTCTCTACTGTCAGCTGTTAACTCATCTCTGCTTTCTTTAAATCCTAACACATTCACTCTATACAACCAGCTGGGTGAGTTGGAGTGGGAGGCCCCATTTTTCCTGTAGAATTCAAAGTGTATGGACTTTGTTATACTATTCATATTTCAGAGACTTGAAACTTTATTTCCAAGATTACCACTTTTTTTTTTT
>NW_017731966.1:216080-217513 GCF_001890085.2 Hipposideros armiger | reverse complement strand
GTTTCCAGTATTTTGCTGTTTTAACCACTGCCACAAAGACCACTGTTGAATGTATAGCTTTGCATATTTGGACAAGTAAAACCAATAGGAGGAATCCTAGGAAAAGAGTTACTGTGGCAAATGGTATGTGCATTCAGAATTTTGATTGATTTACCAAATTGTTCTCTAATTTGTGCACCAATTTGTACTCCAAGTATTAGGACATGAAAATGCTTGTTTTCCTACACATTTCCCAACACTGGTTATTAAGACTTTTATCATTGCCAGTTTGACATATAGAAAAAAATATATCATGTTCTAATTTGTGTATTGTTACTCTTGAGTGAGTCATACCCCTTTATCCATTTGTATTCTTTTTTTTTTTTTCAAAGAAACTTCCTGTACTTGACTTTGCTCATTTTTCAGTTGAATTACTGGTATTTTCCATTTTGGTTTGCTAAACAGTATCTCACCAAATTTTAAATACTTCATTCCTTGAGTAGGTAATGCATTTATGTCACTGAGAATTTGAAAGTACAAAAGGATACGCAGTATGAAGCTGTCTCGTTCTTGATTCTCAGCCACCCGGTAAGCTTCTTCTCAGGCAACCACTGTTCTCAGGTTTTGGGTGTGCATTTGTGTGCCTGTGTCTTTTCAGACATATTTTCTACCCGCAAATAGGTGTATATGGTCTTTTTCCCACAAATGATAGCATATTGCTTGTATTACTTGGCACCTGACTCTCTTTTTAAACATACAACTTGGCCGTTATTTGATGTTAGTACATAAAGAGCTTCCTCATTCTTTTTTTATTACTGCAAGGTAGTTCATTATTTATTAACTTGTTTCCACCATTTTGCTGTTATAAACAATGTTATAAATAACTTCAGTTATTTCACAAATGTGCAGGTTTGTATGTAGGATACAGTCCTAGAAATAGAGTTGCCAGGTCACTTTGTAATTTTGTGAATTTGCACTTTTGGTAGATAACTGCCTTAATTGCAGTCCATAAAGTTTGACTCAATTTAATCCTACAATATCAATGCAGAAGTATCTCACTAGAGTTGTCCTGTGCCTTAAAGTGGACAAATTCTCTGTCTGCATATGTGGAAATACAGGCTCAAAGAGAGGAACTCACTTAGCCAGGGTCGCACAGCTTCTGAGTGGGCAGAGCAGGAATTTGAACTCAGATCTGTCTGATTTCAGCATCTTTCTCTTTTCATTATGCTCTTAGACTATTGCACGTTACCTCTTAGTGGGATTGGACAATGCATCTCATGGAAAATGCTTTGTAAGTTCTACTTCCTACAAGTCTAGAAAAAAAAGCAAGTAGAATGATTGTAAACATTTGATATAAAGGTTAAGTTCAGTTATTACTCAGTGGGTCTTAGACCATTTTCAAGGTGCCTTTTCAGATATTGTACTGCTTGCTTTATAAGTAAGTCTTCCCCACT
>NW_017731966.1:212504-213610 GCF_001890085.2 Hipposideros armiger | reverse complement strand
TCGCGCCACTCGGCCGGCCCCTGCATGGCTTGTTTCTCATGTCACTTGGGTCTTAGCTCAAATGTCATCTCCTCAGAGAGATGGTCTCTGGCCACACTATCTAATTTAAGACACCTCTCCCCACTCCCTTACCTTGCTTCATTTTTTTCTTTGTAGCACCACATGTCTTGGTGTTCTAGTAAATATTTGTTTGTCCTGCTTATTAAACTCTAAACATCTTGAGGGTGGGACTGTATTTTGTTCACCTCTTCAATACTGTATCCTCAGAGCCTGCAACAGTGCCTAGAATGTAGCAAGTGCCCAATAATTGTTAGTTGTGTGCATTAGTGAATACACTCGTGCACACCCCACTCGCTCACTGTGCTGCGGTCCCCCTGGCCTTTTAGTTTCTAGAAACTCACCAGGCTCCTTCCTGAAGCTGGCGCCTTTGCATGTGCTGTGCCTTCCAGCTCTACGCTCTGTACCCTCTCAGCGGCTGGCTGGTTCCTTTGCATCTTCCAAAGCTCTGCCTACGTGTCTTCCTCAGTTGGTGGCCTTCCCTGACAGACTGTAGCAAGCTGCCCCCCCCCTTATTCTTCTTTAACTCGCCCCCCATCTCACTGATCTTCCTTTTGTCAGCACCCACAGTTCTGCATTATAATTGCCGCCCCCCCCCTTTTCCTACTGTAATTCTCTTCTGGCAAAATCCCAAATCTGCTTGTACCATTTTCTGGTTCCTCCAATGTCTTAACTCTATATCGGAGCAACTGACTGCTCCTCGAAAAAATTGCAGCTGTGCCTGCTGAACTCGCTTTATATTCCCAGATCTGCAGGACACACACGCTTTTGACAGTTCTGATGCGCTTGTCAGTAAATCCTTTTTCCCATCTCTACTTGCATCCTTTCTCTCCTCAAATTTCTACCCTGAACCCTCCTCCACCAGCCAGTGACCTCATACTTAAGACAGAGAATGGATGGAACCACATGGAAACTGACTCATCCCTCCTTATTTTTATTTCCAGCTTTTCACTAGGGTTATTCACATATTTAGAATTCTTTCCTCCAGTAGAGTTATTAATCAAAAGATATGATCATTTTCAAAGTCTGTAAAAGAATTAGCAACTTAG
>NW_017731966.1:194781-210104 GCF_001890085.2 Hipposideros armiger | reverse complement strand
TACCACTGGGTTGGGGATTATGAGATTTACGTGGGAGAGAGAACATTTCCTACTTGAAGGAATGGACAGTCTCTAGTTAAGGAGGCAAAATTTATTTACAGAGAATAAATAGTCCAGGGAATATGTAAGCCAGTGGGTCATCAAATGTCACAAATGAGTGATGAGTTGTAAGGGTTTAGCGATGAGGGAAGTCAGCTCAAGTTTTTACTTAGAAGGCTAGCATGAAGGTTTTGATAGGTGGGGAATTGCATTAGCAAGTCTCAGAGGGGTCATGAGCAAGCCAGGTTTTTGTTTTGGGAACCAGGGAAGAGATCTGGCTGGATTGCAGGGTCTTGCTTGGAGGGCGATATAATTATAGCAACTGTCAATTTGTTGCTTAGTATGTGTGGGGCGTCTTGTTCAAGGCTTTTCACATATTATTTCATAATTATGGGTATTACGTGCATTTTAAAATTGAGGTCCAGAGATGTTAAATGTATTGCCAAAGTCACAGCATTAAGTATCAGATCTACAGTAGAATCTGAATTTAGGATTGCCTGATTTATCTTGACCACTTAATTTATCATCTAAACCAGGACATTTTAAGAATAAAAGGGAATACTGGTAATGATTAGGCTAGAACAACAGGTTCTGTCCGGGCAACCAAGACTGTCTGGGAAATCCAAAATATATGTTTGGTCACACTAACTCCAAAGCCTGTGTTTGCTTTGATTTTAATTGGAAGGATAGGGTCACATTACAGATAGTTTTAATGATAACATACAAGGGGTTGTAAACTAATTAATCTGACAGCTCTGAATAGAATGGAATGGAGTAGAAGATTCGAGAGGGAGGCCAAAGGAATAATTTGTAGGTGACTTCACTAAAAGTAGGTTAGATGTGATGAAAACCTGAGTTGGATGATAGAGTGTGAGGAAAGTAAGATTGTTTATAATAAAAAATTTCAAATCTATCCCAAACTGGAAAATTATCATACCATGAATTCTCCATATGCCAGTTGCCATGTTGAAAAAATTACCTGGTTTTGTCTTGTTTCCTCTAGTCTCTTTTTTTCTTAACATATTTTTTTTTTGCTAGAACTCATACGTAACATCATTTCGCCTTCTGCCTCAATGTGAATTTCTAAACAATATGGACATTTTTTGTTACCCACAATGTTATTATCAACCTACCAAAATTAATACTAATTTTTTACTGTTAATTTTCATTAGTAAGTTTAATATCCACATTTCCTCAATTATCTTTTTACTGATTCCTTTCTTCCTTTGAATCAGAATTCCAACAAGGAAGAAAGAAACCACAAAACATTGTGAGTCTCCAAAACTGAGTCCAAAAGTTTTGAGCTTAATAAACAGGAAAATAGCTTAACTGGCTAAATTGTGTATTGGAAGTAAGTACAGTTTGGAAAAAAATGTTTGGAAAAGTTTATAGAGGCGGGAAAAAATTCAGGAACTTTTTTCCTTCAAGATTTTTCTTTTGAGTAATTTAAAGTCTTTAGAAATGTTATAAGGATAGTACAAATGAACACCTCTATATCCTTTACCTAGCTTTATCAATTATTAATATTTTGCCATACCACTAAATATGTATGTCACCATGCATCTCATAAGAATAAGTCATAAGTCTTCTACATAATCACATGCAAGGATGACACTGAGGACATTTAACATTAAGATAACACTTTTATTTAATATACAGTTTATATTTTTCAAAATTTTCTACTAATGTTTTCTATACTTTTATTCCCTAGATCCAATTAAGAATCCTGCTTTGCCTGTGTCAATTTAATCTCCTCTAATCTAGAACAGTTCCCTAGCCCCCCTGTTTTTTTCTTTATAACATACAAAATGTTTTTGAAGAGCTTAAACCATTTTTCCCCAAAAATGTCTCTCAATTTTGAAATTTTCTTAATTTCTCAGGATCAAATTCAAATCAAATATTTTGTCTGGGGTACTACACAAATGCCCACTCAGTGGATCACATCAGGAGGTTATTGATGTCAATTTGTCCCATTATTGGAGAAATTAAGTTTGATGATTTGGTTAAGGTAGTATTTTCCAGATCTTTCCATATGCTGTCCTGTTCCCCAACAATCTTTTGCCTAGTGCTTTTAGCATCCATAGATTATTCTTGCTCTAATAAATCATCACTGTGGTGTTTATAAAATGGTAATGTTCTATCATTTCTTTCTCCAATTTGTTAGTAGTCTTCCTGCTATATCAGAAATATTCCAGTACCACGTTATGGGAATGGGGTTTCCCAAGAATTCAGTCAGTGGTGATTTTGTGAGTAGCCCGAACAGAGCTGAAGGATTTGGATTCTGAGGGAGTTCAGTGAATGTTACGTTTCTACATACAGATGTAGAATTAGGGAAGGGAGCCCTGTGCTTCTCCAATTACTGAGGAGGCTTTATTGAGCCTGGGGTTCTCAGTGGGGGCCCCCTGAGTGCTGAGCTCTCATAAAGCATTCCTTTTCATCTCCTGGCTACAGGTTTTCTGATCCCATAGCTAATAATCTCTTATATATGCCTATAGACAGAGATCCAACAAAAGTTGGTTTGTTTTGTGTTTAAATTGAAAGAATTTAATAGCCTTTGGGCATTTCATTCTCTTTCTCTTCATTTGGGGCTGTGTTTTGTGACACTTAGGAAGTTTATGTCGGAGAGATTCAAAGCAAATAAGCAGATGTCGTGTTTGTATTGGGTTTGGGAAGCTGTCTTTGGGGGGCCACTGAGCTCTTACTAATCCCAGTCTCATTCTGAGATTCTAACTCTGCTTTCATCCCTGCCATGAGGAATAACTGGAAGATCGTGTTAAAATGCTGGGCTCACTGAACCAGAGTCAGGAGTCAGTTCCCAGCTTACTTGCTTCCAGAAAAATAATTTTGTGCCCAGTGTGGGTCTAGTTTTGATCACAAAGGGGCAGAACCTTGTATGGAGCCTGAACTCCCAAAGCACATCCGGTGAGGCCTTGCATCCCACTCGACCCCTGCCCAAACCAATGCCCCCCACTCAGCATCTTATGACATAAAAATCAGCTCATTTTGAGCTCCGCGAAGGTTTGACACACAGTAGGTGCATCCTTATCAAGAGTGATGGAGATTTAGAGTTTATAGGGAACTCAGAGATAATCATTTGTTACTGGCCTCCCACTACTCAACAGAATCTTACTGATAAGATAGCTTAACATTTACGAATGAGGAAACTGAGGCACAGAGCGGTTAAGTGACTTGCGAAAGCCAACATAGCCATTCAGTGGCAGGGCTGGAATTCTCTGTTCTTAACCACTATGCTAATGGCCTATCTTTGCTCATCTCCCACCTTGGATTTTTCATTGAAGCAGTGCCAATTATGTGTAGCTCCTTAAACCAGTCATGTTATCTGCACATATAACTGCACATTCTGTTCCTTTTCCCTGAAGCTTCTTCCTTTCACTTAATAATTGGGTACATTTCTATTCCTCTTTTAAGACAGTCCAAATATCACCTGCTCCGGTAAGCCTTCCTTTCTCCCCACAACTCCCCTAACCTAGCCCGCTGACATTGAACGTTGCATGGCCGCGTCTTCCCACATAGCACACCTACTTCTTTTTATTTATGTATCCGCCATACCAGTGGACTGTTTGTGGCATCCCAGTAGACGATGAGCCCATTAGCAGCATGGATTGTAACTTTTCATCTCTGTATCTTATCACCCAGTACCGGGTTGGGACATATTTGTGCCTATTAAATATTTTTGTAAATGTAGTTTGACCATGTTATTATGCATATGAGAAAACTTAGGCCCCAAGAAAGTAAAGGACGTACTAAATATAATGGAGCCAGTAAATGGAGAACTGGGACTAAGACCAAAGTCTCTCATCTCTCAGCTTTAATCTCTTACTTGCCATTAATAGATGTTTTGCTAAGATTTATCCAGGATTGAGAAGCCCAGAGAGCTATCTTTTCATAAACTGCCACCACAGCTGCCACCATCACCACCGTCAGCACCACCATCCCCCTCCTCCACCACTTGGGGGCATTTATTTTGTGTAAAGTACAATTCTGAGTGCTTTACACATATTATTTATATTGCTTAGAATAGTCCTGCAGTCAGTATTATTACCCTATTTTACAGATGAGGAAATGGAAGCATAGAGAATTCATGCCAATGGCCCACGTCCTCCACATGTCCACAGATGGCGAGCCTGGACCTGCAATCCTAATCCATACAGGGTTGCATAGTGGAAAGAGCGCAGGCTTTGGCATTAAAAGGATCCTGAGTTTGCACTTCTGCCCCACCATTTATTAACTGAGTGATCTTCTGCATCTTACCGAGCTTTCCTGAGCCCCAGCTTCCACATTTGCAAATGGGAGTGACACTGCTTCCCTTCAGACCTCTTTGGGAGTTCTGCTAGATGGCCACTGGCCACCTCACATCATTCACAACCTCTTTGATAAGTTCACAAGTAGCAATTTGCTTTCTCTCCAATTTACAGATGAAGAAACAGAGGCCCGGAGAGTTTCTGGGCCCATATACAAGTCAGTCACAGAGCTTCTAAGCACTGCAGGCAGCCACTTTTTTTAGAACCTGACTGATTCTAAATCTCGTGCTTTTCCTGCTCTGCCACACGGCCCAAAGCACTAAACTCCGTAGGTTGTTCATGGTGCCCAATTAATACTCTTCACTTCCCCTCCCTTTCCTCTGAATTGCTCTGAGTAAGTTAAAATGAAAGGCGAGAAATAAACTCCATATGTTGGAGACTTGGACAGAGCAGGACCAGTTATTATAATTCTTAGAGAATTGCCACTGGGCTGAATTACGGTTAAAAAAAAAAAAAAGGAACCGTTTAAGGAGAGGAAAGCCCTCTTATTCAACATGATTATGACTGGTGGTTGGCTAGAGTTGGTAAATACAGGGAATCCTAAAAATTATATATACTTTTCTTAAGCATTTTATTTTACCCTGAATTATAAATATTAATCCCCTTAACAATTTTGTTTTAAAGTTTCTGTCTGAAATTTCTAACATCTGGATTATCTCTGAGTCTGATTCTATTGTATCCTGTCTTCACAATGGGTTATTTTCTTTCTTTTTTATTTTGCATGTGTGTGTGTGTCTTGTGATTTTTTTTATTGAACGCTGAATACCATCTGTAGAACTGTAGAAATTGGGGTGAATATACCTGGATTGGACATGCATCCTCTCCCGTCAGGCTGTTAGTATGGGAGCTTGAGTCCCTCTGGTCAGCACTTGAGCTAGATTGAGTCAGTTTGTTGCCACCATCACCTTCAGCGGACCACAGCTTAAATTCCTTCGACAGTGAACTGCAGCCACCTTGTGCGTAGTGTGCGGCCCGGCATGCTGGAGGATTTCACTCAGTGTTCCTGTTCCGCCCTCAGCTTTTAGCAGTCCCTACTCACCTGCGCCACAGAAAGCCCCCTCCTGCTTTTGCTGCTTTCCTCATGATGGAAGCACTTGTCACTTGGTGCCAGATTCATGGTGGGAGGCAACAGGGTGTCTCTGTTTTCCTGGTCCAGCCTCAGGTTTAGGCAGACCCTGTGCCTCTGAGCCTGGGGAGAGGAGTGGGGCTTTCTCAGTATTCCTATACCTCCTCCCATAGCAGCTAAACTGTCCCCTGGAATCTGTGTTGGTCTTGGGGAGGAGAGCTTTCTGCTCTGATCCCAATGGTAGCATGCCTACAAGTGTTTTCCTGTTCTTAAAGTGGAAGGGTTTTGCTTCCACGCTGTGCTCCTGCAACAATGGACCTTTCCCCATGTCCTGCAGGCAGGAGCGTCCCAATCTCTTCCCCACAGGCAGCTTTTGCCTGTACCCCCACCTTAGAAGCAGTGGAGTTTTGCCTTGGCCATGGGGCAGAGAGGGTCCACTGCTTCTCTCCAGTGGCTTTAAGGTTTTTGCTTCACCTGAGAGAAGAAAGGTCTAAGGATGGGGTTCGTGCCTGTCCCCCAGCTACAGCCCATCACCCCTTCATACCCTTGCCATGCAGGGGACATTCTCCAGGCTTTCTCCAGAGACTGCCCCAGTCTCTCTCATAAGCACCCATAGGGGCTTGCAAGCAAATGCAAGGTCCTCCTTGCTTCTGGGACTTCCAGAACCTTCCACACAGACATGCTAGTACCTGAAGAGCTTGTGAACATTTTTGGTGATTTCTTCTTACCTGCTTCAAAGGGGAAATTGTGTTCCTTGTCTCTCCTTGGAAGGACTTGGCGCTCTTTAGAACTGATTGCTTTGCAGCCGCAGCTCTCTGGTGAGCCAAGGAAAAACAACAGTGTCACCTATGACCTGGCTAGTTCTCCCTGCTGGTGGGCGGGACATTCCTCTGCAGATTCCTACCTCCTAAGTCCCCACTGAACAATCTTAATGTCAGGTGAGTGTGAATCTTCTGATAGGAATTTCCCAGGCAGCACAACTTTTATGATTTTCAGTTTGGGTTTTATTCCAGTAACAAGAATTTGTGGTGTAAACTTAGGCTGAATTATTTTTTGCCGTTTTTTTTAACCTGGTTTTCTCTCTTGAGTTTTTCGAGTTGCCTCCCCTACACTGAATCCAACAGCTCCTTTTCTTTTTAAAACATAGCCTCTTTACTGAGTTTTTAAAAGCATTCATCTTAGAATTTATATACATGACAACTTTTGCTTTCTGTAGTCATGCTTTTTCTGTTTACGTAATGTTTAATTAAATCATGTACTTGCAACAAGTACAACTAGCAGAAAGCAGTTTGGGGACAAACACACGAGACTCTTGGAGGACACACAGCTCAGCCGGCACAAGCAGGAGGGGTGGATAGACAACCCCAGGAAAGTTGGTTCTAGTGCATTATTAACAAAACACTGGAAGAGTGTGTTTAGCCTGAAGCAAACACTTCTTGGGACAAACTGGGCTTTTCTAGATGTTGAATATTTAATTATTTCTTTTGCAATCATTATTTATTGGGCAGCATCTAAATTTTTCAGATTTCAGCCACATTTCTTTTCAGGTTTTTTTTTTTTTAAATGACAAATTCTACATGCTGAAATACTCTAAAAGCTCCAGAGCACATATACCCACCCAAGATACGGTAAAATCTGATTACATTTATAAGAAGTAGAATTTTAACTTAATAGTGTTAAGAACTATGTCTTTTTATGATTTTGTGGGGAAGGGAAAAAGTTAGAAGAGGATGTCAATAAAAGTACTTCATTTAAAAAATTTTAAATATTCTTTTAAAAATTAAAAGTGAGCTCAAAGCGTATACAAGGGGGGGAAAAAAGTCCCCCTTCGTCCTGCTGCTAGTGCCTCTTTGTGGTCCCCGGTTGGGAGGAGGCGATTATGGGTATATGAGCCTTCTGTCACACAGAAGAACAAAATGGGGTTTAGTTGATTCACGTTCTCACGGGACTGTGTGTGAGATCGTGTCGAGACCTTGGTAAAGACCAAAAAATGGGATTCAAACCACCTCCTCAAGGCAAACTTTCCTCAATGAACGGCAGAGGCAAAGGCTGTCAACGGAATTACACTTTCCAGGAATGTCTTAGGGAAGGAAACAAACCAAAAAGAATCCACAGATACTTCAGCTGTGTTCCCTGCCCCCTCTCCCTGTATTCACCAGTGCTAGCAATACAGCTGCCCCACCTGGTCCGGGTCCAGGGGCCCCTTGCCAGCTCCCTCCTCACTAGGGAGGCCCTCGGGCCCTGAGCCCTTATCGGAAGCGCAGCTGTGTGGACGATTCCGAGCTCCAGGAGACCCCAGAAGTCTCCCTTCGCTAGTACAGCCTGAGTGCCTGCTTCCTCTGAAGGAATGTGACATGATTTAAAGGCAAGCCAGGCCAGTAACTGGCTTGGCTGCCTGCTGCTTAAGGGTAAAACAAAATCCCAGTGCATGGATCAGTGTGAACCATGGTCAGGAGAAAGCTATGAGGGCCAGACTTGTCCCAGATGTTTGCACAAGGATCGCTTCCTGTGCAGCATTTTCCTGGGAGAGAGAGTCAGTGCCATCATTAATTCTGGTACAAGCCCATGTGTGTCAGTCCTTCAGGGAGAAGCCATCAGCTCCAGTCAATTAAAGAGCTGCACAGTCACGTGTTGACAGCTGTAATGAAGTATAAAGCACACCAAGGGTACCTGGGTTGTAGTTTTTTTTTATTCAATTACAGTTGACATTCAATGTTATTGTATACTAGTTTCAGGTGTGTAGTGTAGAGATTAGACATGTATATGATTTATGAAGTGATCCCCCCAGTGATTCTGGTACCCACCGGATTGTACCCACCGGATTGTATTTTATTTTATTTTTTTTTAAGATTTTATTGGGGAGTTGGTGGAGGGAACAGCGCTGGGGAATCAGGGGAAGGGGAACAGATAAGTTGCTGTCCTTTGGTTCTTCAGTCTAGTTGTGGAGGACGTCGCTTCACTGGCCCATGTTGGTATTATCATTGTGCTCTTTCTGGATGAGGCAGATCGGTTGCCAGCCTCTGGACTGCTGCTCACAGCAGCTCTTGGCAGCTCACACCGGCTGCGAGCCACTCACGCTGGCTTATGGCAGCCCACTGCAGCAGAGGCTGCAGCCTACGCCATCGCTGGCGACTCACGGCAGCCCAGCTCCAGGTCGAGCTGTTGTTTACCATCTTAGCTGTAGAGGGCACAGCGTCACTGGCCCTCATGTGGGATCCGAACCAGGGCCCTGCTGCTCAGAGCTGGCGTCCCAAGCCAGCTCTTAACCAGTGTGCCACTCAGCCGGCCCCAGATTGTATTTTAAATAAAGGAAAAGGGGGCTCACCCTCTGGAATACTTGATTATACCCTTGGACGCAGCAGGAATACATTTGGTAAGTTCTAATAAACCCAGATTGGCTTCTAAATGTCCGAAGCATCAATTCCTTCACTGAAAACCAAACCAAAGAGTTTAGTCATGTTGACAGAGGCTTTGGAGGGTAGCATGAAGTGCTTCCTGAAACTGAAGAGTACAGGACGTTTGCTGCATGAAGTGGTTGCAAAAATGCATATCACTAAATTCAGACAGGTGCATGCAGCCACTCCAGCAGAAAATATGCTACTCAGAGGATTTGGTAAACTCCAAAGTCAGAGGCAGTTCCATCCTTTGGGTCCCCAAAATCACTTCTTTGCACTCAGCCTCACCCAAAACAACCAAGGAGTAGGCAGATGGTGTTTATCCCAGTGACAAAGGAGAGCGAACCCATTTAACCAAACAGGGCTGCTGGAAGATGGGCTTCCTAAGTGCATTCTTCAGAGAAGCAACACTTAACCTTGCAACTAACACACTAATTTAGTTCTGTCATTTTCAATGGGAATCTTTCCAAAAGGCGTTTATTTGCCTGCTTTTTAATTCAGCGCACACCAAGCATAAGTCAGTTTTGGGGAGTGGCTAAGGGCCATCTCTCAAGGTTAGCTGTCATCCGAGACGACATGTGGTCCCTGCCCTTGTACTAACTGGGTCACGGTTGTGACCCTTTGCTTTGGCAGGGACTCACATTGGCAGGAGTGGCCATTAATGGTGGAGAGTCTGTCTGATCTGTATGTGACAGGGCTGCTCCGATGTGCTCTGCTCCAACACACTTACTGGGCATCACCATTCTATGGGTAGCAGAACTGGCTTGGCCAGAGTTAAGGTTAGTTTTCTGTGTCCACTTAGCCAGGCTACAGTTCCCAGTGAGTTAATGAAACGCTAACCTAGGTGTTGCAGTGAAAGAATTTTGTAGATGTGGTTAACACCTCCAATTAGTTGACTTTAACTGAAGATTACTTTCAATAGCGTGGATGGGCATCATCCAATCAATTGAAGATTTGAAGAGCAAAAACTGAGATTTCTGGAAGAAGAAGAAATTCTACCTCAAGGCTGTAGCATCTCCTCCTGCCTGAGTTTCCAACCTGCCAGGCTTCTGTAAAGATTTCATCCCCTACAATTCCCTTAAAATTAGTCTTTCTATACGTATTTCTATCTTATCTCTAGCTCAAGCTCTAGCTTTATCTCCATCTCTATTTCTTATAGGTCCTGTTTCTTTGGCGAGCCCTGACTGACACAGGCAGTTATCCTAATGTTTGGGGGTTAGGATAGGGAGGAGTGTATAGGTAGAGAGAAGCCTAGGCCTATCCCCATTCGAATCACTGAAGAATCAAATAAGCCAGGTCCCCTCATATCTTGAGACAGAGTCTATGATCACCGAGTGCTTTCTCTGAAATACTCGTGCTATGTGTAGATGGTATAATTTTGTGAGCCATGATGCCATTTTCATCAACCCTAATCTTATGGCTTGGATATGGGGTGGTTGGCAAAGTCAGCCTTTAAATTAGTGAGGCGCTTCTTTTACCATAGATGCTAACAACTCACCTCCATTCCAGCCAGAGAACTCATACCCAAAAAAAGGACCTCGGCTTCTCATCAAATGATGAGCAAATAGATGTGGATTTATATGCCTTAAGTCTAAGGCATGATTCCCTGCTTTTCTTTTTCAATTAACCTCTCAGGTATCAGAACTGATCACACTTAAGATGCTGATTCAATGCGGATTTAAACATTGTCATGCAAATGAGTTGGCTCCTTAAACATTTTTCTTGATGAAAGGTAAACTAAATCAAATTATCCAAATAACCAGACATTTCTGAATTAGTTTGAATTAACGAGATATATTCCTGTGAATCAGGAATTTCTAAAACACGAAAAGAAAACCCAGTAAACCCAGGTCAATTAGGGAAGACCAGATTTGGCTATCATGAATTACCTCTGTTTGTTATCTAAGATCCCTTCCATTTGGAAGCTCTGGGAGAAATGCTGGGGACGACATACAAATCACGTAAATGTTTATATTTTCACCAACAAACTTTGTGTCTTGATATAAATCTTCGTTCTCCTCCAAAGAGCAGCTGGAGCTGGAAGCTGGTACTCCCCACCCATTTTAATGGCATTCTATGCACGTAACCCTTGGAGAGGGTACCAAGATCTCAAGCCAATTTAGTCTTAATCCCTTTTTGATGCACATTTCCCAGAATAACACTGTAATGTGAGAGCATTTTCTTTAAATATTTTGGCAGCAGAGACATGCCTGAATCCGTGGTTTAAACTGGTTATGAACATGTGTTTTGTAGATTAGGAAAATTCAGTTGGTAGTGAAGCTTTTGAAAGGCTAAAGGACATTTAAGGCAGGCCCGTGGATAACTACCAGGGCTTTGTAGACCCATGAATAAGAGCAGGCAGGATGAGTTTTATCTGAGCTATACTGCATTGCATTTGGCAGTGATTTTTCTGGGTTTAAATGCCTTTTCAAGCATTCTCTTGTATGAATACAGAAATTTCAATCTTTTAAGAAGATAATAGCTTTTAAAATCTCAGTTTACATGAGTGCCAACCTATTGGCTTCACCCAGTCTCAGTCTGCTGTGTGATATGTATCTGTATATCCTCTCCTGTGAAAAATGAGGTAAACCTTTGTTTGGTCAAAGCTGGTAGAATAGGCTACAGATAGAGGGTGCATGTAGCAGGAAAACATTGGGCGTCTCAACTGGTGAAAGCTTTTTCAGTGAGGGTGTCACCATTTTCTATGATAAACAAGCCAGAATTTCAGTGAAAGTGCTTATCTCTCACTGCTCAGTCCAATGTAGGAGTAGGTGGTGGAGTAGAGAGGTCTGGACCCTTGGGCTTGCTCTGTCCAATGGTTCTCCCATTCCTTTGGGCTTCACAATTCTCCATTGGATCCCCCATATTTGGGTGGGAGATGGGTAAAGAGGCCAAGCAGAATGGTCTTCTGGGTGGTTTCAGAAGCCATGGCTGGAAGTGTTGTGCACACACACCTGCCCACATGCCACTGGCCAGTACTCACGTCACGTAGTCTCACCTACCTGCAAGGGCACTGTGGAATCAGGCAGTGGGCCAAAGAAAACGGGGTGACATGGGTTGGGCTGAGCACTCACACTCTGCCACAAGCAGAAGGCCTGGGAAGGACAGAGCACTGAAGGGTGCACGGTACCAGAGAGGAGGTGAAAGAAGGGAACATTTTCATGTGAGCGTATCATATACCAAGCACAGCCCTCAACACTTTCCTTAGGGCAGAATGCGCCTTGCTCTTCCACACCCCATGTAATACCAGCACATCCAAGAAATCACGTTCTTTGAACTGTCTAGGTTTGTGCTTTATCTTGACTTGTCAGGTGTTCCAGTGGGCTTGCCTACCTGCCCCTTGTCCCCTCGGGAATTTGGTCTAGACAGGGGCAAGTGGTCAGATTTACTTTTAAGAGCCTGTGGAAAGTCTTTCATGCCTGGAAAGACACAGAGCTGTGTTCTAATTAATATTTAATTTATTAAAGTTACACATTTACAAGCCTAGTTTCTATGCCTCGAAATCGAACTTGAATATCATTTTAGTCTACTTCTAAAACTAATACTTTTGGTGAAAATCTGAATACTCTCTTTCATTTTGATCAATGTTGATTTAATACATACATTAACAGCTCATGTCATTCTTAGTACAGGGACCCTCCACACCATGTGAGTTTAAGGTGTTGCCACCGACTGTCAAAGGGGGGAACACTATGGGTGACTCCACAGAGAAACACTTAACACTGCTTACACTCTTAATCACATTTCCCAGCAATCACTTTAAGTATCTGTGAGGGCTCACTCTGTGTGTGTGTGTGTGTGTGTGTGTGTGTGTGTGTGTGTGTGTGTGTGTGTGTGAGTTTTGTTAATAAGAGTTCTGAGTGCAAATAACAAATTTAACCTGACATTTAGGGGGAAAAAATGATTCACTCTCTAAAGATTGTTCCTAAAGAAAAACATGTTCTATACATTTTAATCTCCAATTTTAATGCTGAACACCATAATGCTTCTAAGTCTATAACTTCATTTTAGGCTTCATTTGAATAATTCTGTCTTGTTGCATCTGGTTAAAGATATAAGAAAACATCAGGTAGAAAAAAAGCAACAGACTAATTAAAATGACCTGACTATAAAACTGTGGTAAGACTTTTTAAAGAGCCTTTAAAACAAGACAACATAAAATTAGAGCACTTTTGGCAGAAAAAAAAAGTGGCAATGAACAAAATTAACATTTATATAATAAATATGGACAAGTCGTTCTCCCTGTCTGGGCACTCCTTATGCCATATCATTAGTAGATTAGGGAGTCAGAATGGGCAGTGGCTCTTAACCTATGTGAGAATTTGAAAATGTCCCAAGTGAACAGGCACGAAAAAGTCCAATTTTGTATGACATTTCAGGGTTTCATGCACTGTTTAGAGGTGGGAAGGGAGAGATGTCTCATGCGATTCAGAACTCTTGGGTTAGGTTAAATGTAAGGCTCCTTTCATTTGTAAAATATTATATAAATGTGAATTTATTAAAGAATACATTACATTTGTGGTTCCAAATAATTAAGAATTAGCAATTTCAGTGTGACATTTTTACCAGTGACTATTAACAAAGTATGTGTGGCTTGTTGGTCTATATTAAGGTGTATTGTGAGAAACTAAAAATTCTTAAAAATGGTAACCCTCTAATTCTGCCCCTGGCAAAATAGTCAGAAATATTTGTCCTCCAGTCTTTGCTTTAGAGCCTCATTAGCTCAATTATTTACCTACATTAAGAAATAAGAATAATTCTAAGAATGCTATATAAAGGTAATTTGTGAACATATATAGACCTTTATCTTCTAAATATACATTTTATATTTTTTACTGAAAAAATAATCTTGCTATTATTTTGTGGCTTTTTTTTCCCCAGATATTTTAAGGAAAATAATACAAAAGAAGTTTGACCTCTCAACTGATTATGAGAAGGTAATTTTTATTGATGTATTTGTTGCTAAAATAAGCATGAGCAAAATTTTGGTTGACTTGAAAGTAAATCTTTAAACAACTGGTTATTTAATCTGTGAACTTAGTAACCTTTTTTGACTAAGAATTTCTAAAGAATATTGAAACTTTTTATAAATCCAGTTTACAAAAGTTGTGTTTGAAGAAACATTCACCTTTCAAGTTATATGTTATTTAAAAATGAAAATTTCCATAAAGGAAGTGTTTCGCTACCTTTTTAGCTGAGGGTTCAGAGCTCTACCTGCAGTTGGCGCTTGAACAACGTGAGAGTTAGAGGCACCAATGCCCCCACACAATTGAAAATTTGTGTATAATTTTGACTCCCCCTAATCGTAAGTACCAATCGCTGTTGAATGAACTCAAAAAGAATCTGGAGGCTTTGCTATAAATACAATAAGTGAAAAAGATTTATTCATGGGTCTTAAACCTTGCAAACTGGAACATAGCTAGGCAAAACCTAGAAGTGTTCTCAATAAGAGAGAACAGTTCAGAATTGTTACACTAATGTCACATTCTTGAGACTAATAGGTCCTGTCTTAGCCTCTGGATTGGTCAGAGATGATCCTGTAGATCAGGGGTCCACAAACTGTGGCTCGCGAGCCACATGTGGCTCTTTGGGTACAACGTTCCATCTCAAAAGTTGGCCGATCCCTGGAAGAGCCAATCCTGCCCCTCACAACAATTTAAAAATTATTCGAGAGCCATAAATATATTTTTACATAATCACCATTATGTGAATAATATCCTTTGAAAATTTTGTAGGTGAAACTATGGTAGTTTTATTTTCATTTTCAATTTTACTTCAGAGCCACACACTTGTGAGCTGCAGTTTGCTGACCCCTGGGGGCTCTTGCATCTCAAAAGTTTGCTGACCCCTGTTCTAGATGACTGATGGTCTGAATAATGAATGCCAGTTCATCTGAATAAGTGAACTATCTTTCCTTAGTTCCTCAGGGGTTACAGAGGGTTATCTGGAGGTTGATGTACATCCAGGCATTGACACTGGACTTGAAAGTTCAAAAGTTTAAGTTCCAGGCGGTTAACATAAGAATACAATTGTTTCCTCATACCTCAACCTATTTGATTTTAGTAATTCAGCAGCTTGACTATAGTGACTCCATTTCATTTCTTCACCCTATTCCTCATAGCCGACTGTTGGCCTTACCGATAACATAAACAGTTGATTAGCACGTATTTTGTATGTTATATGTATTATATACTGTATTCTTACAATATAAAGTAAGCTAGAGAAAAACGTTTTCAAGAAAATCATAAGGAAGAGAAAATACATTTACAGTACTATGCGTATTGATTGAAAAAAAATCTGCATAGAAGTAGACCTATGTCGGCCAAACCCATGTTGTCTAAGGGTCAACTGTGCAACTGTTTGAACAGCCCTAGAAACAAGGATGGGCACTTTGTTTTAAAAGATAGTTTGTTGGGCCGGCCGAGTGGCGCGATGGTTAAGAACTCGCTTGGGATGCCAGAGGGCCCCGGTTCGGATCCCACATATGAGGGCCAGTGACAC
>NW_017731966.1:124626-194556 GCF_001890085.2 Hipposideros armiger | reverse complement strand
AACGTCCTCCACAACTAGACTGAAGAACAAAAACGACAGCAACTTGTCTGTTCCCCTTTCCCCAATTCCCCAGCACTGTTCCCATCCCCCCAATTTCCCAATATTTAAATCTTTAAAAAAAAAAAAGATAGTTTGTTAAAAAGTAGCTTCCCATTTGAACAATGTTTTTCGAGCACTCTGTGTGAGCTTGGCTAGAATTGGAAGGGAGACAGAGAAGAGGCAGATAGCCAGCCTTTGGTCTCATGAGGCTGAGAGGCGTACTGCAGAGACAGTATCTAATTATTGAAAGAAGAGGGGAAGGAGAAGAAGGAAATAAGTAGATTTATAAATCACATGCAGAGGAACGTTGAGGAAAAATAATTCATTCTGACCGGAAGAAGTACTTCTGTGAGGCAATTTTGGGACTTGTTGTAAAAAGGATAAGAACGACTGGAGCAGGTGGAGAGGTGGCTTTGCTGGCATTCCAGGCTGTGGGGACCACAGGAGCCACCAGGACGAGGTGTGGAAGAAAGAAGCCCATGGACGGGGCTGGTGGGTGAGGAAGGGGAGGAAGGGAAGTGGAGCTGGGGCCTCATCCTAGGAGGGCCTTGCACAGCTTGCTAAGATAAGCGGGCAGTGTGTTCAGAAAACATTATACGGTGCCTTTCACATCTCTACTTAATACCAAGGTGCTGGTCATTCGCTCCGCTGACATCTACATGGATGTGCTCTTTTGATTTTGGTTTATGAGTGTAGGTTGCCAGTGAAACAAACAGACAAATGTGTGTTGCCTTGAATGCTATTATGACAATAAAAAATCGTTGAATCTGTTTGTCAGGCCCTTCGTCCTGCAGGGCCGGCACTTTGTTCTCTCCTGTCCTGGTACAAAGTGGTTAACAAGACAATGATGAAAGCAGTTGGCGTTGGGCTGCCACTGTCCATGGCAGAATTCTCAGTTAGGCAAGTCCCAACTATGGTTGGCTTGGTATTAGGTTTGGGGTTCCTGTAAAGTCGGGGCTCCTTGTTTCCCGATTTCCTCCCCGCATCAGATGACTTTGCCAACTGATAAGAACCATTGGGGTGGGGGTGGAGTGGAGAGAGGAGACAGAATTGAGGCTACACGAATGAACCTTAGGTGTGGATTGGGTTACGTTTCCCACAGTGATTCAAGGAAGAAGGATTTAGTTAAGCAAAGATGCCAAAGAAGCCAGGCCACCTTGGGAGGGAAGCTTCTGATTGGCTTTAGCCTGGTACATGCTAGGTGTGTTAGGTTAGGCTCTCTCAGAGCAGACCTTGAGTCAAAGACTCAAGGGCAAGACATTTGTTTGGGAGGCAGGGAACACTGACTGGGAAGTGGGGAGGCAATACAGGGGCAGGAGGGCAGCCTATAAAAGGTGTCATTACGCCCCCCTCCGCCAGGGGGCGAGTAGGGCTTCATCCTGCAGAGCTGCTGTGGGAAACCGTGCAGAACAACTGCATCCAAATTAGCCCACGGGAACGGGGAGCTGAGGTATCTATACACCAAGATGGAAGCCAGCTCTGGGCCACGGGGGGCTGAGGGAGAGTGTTAACGCCTGAGCACTCCTGACCTTTTATGTTCCGGAAAATGCCTCAGAGCACAGAGTTAATGATACCAGAAGTTAGAAGTCTAAGGAGGAACACCACGGTGACTAAGACCTGAGGGACATGGTGGGCACCAACATCATCTTCTATACTGGCCAGTGTCCACCGGCTGTCTAATTAGCTCAGTCACACAGGGAAGATCTGTCTAGGCGAGTGGCCCTGGGGAGCCATTTTAGCGCTCACAGCCCTGAGCTCAGTGGTTTATCTTCTGAGCTCTCAGATGGCTGGGGGGCCTGGGCCGCTGAGTCGGTGACCTTACGCTTGGGAGCTCTTTTAGTGAACTTTCTTCATGGGGGAGGTTCAGAAGCATTCCAAAGTGCAGACCTTTTGTTCCGGGGGTGAGGGGTGGGCTGACTTCGGGAGGGGAATGACTCCCTTTCACAGACTGGCCTCCTTTCTGATGTTAGCTGAAAGCTGAAAGTAGTGTGTAGGTTAAGATGCTTGGGCCCCTTCTCCTCCCCGACATTATTACACTTTATTTTATTTTATGTATTTATTTAATTGATATTTACAGGGAACTCACTAGAAACAATGCGTGGTAGGGGTGCAGACATGTGCAAGTATGGCCTGTAGTCCGAGAACCCACAGTTGGTGAGGGAGAGGCTGAGGGATAAGATACATGCATGGATGTTATGGGCTGAATTGTGTCCAAAAGTCACCTATCGAAGCCCTAATCCCCAGTACCTCAGAATGGTTTTGTATTCAGAGATAAAGTCATTAAAGGGGTAATTGAGTTAAAATGGGGCCTTTAGGGTAGGTCCTAATCCAGTCTGACTAATGTCCTTATAAGAAAAGGAGATTAGGACACAGACAGAGAGGACAAAAACCATGTGCAGACACAGGGAGAAGACAGCCACTTGCAAGCCGAGGAGAGAGGCATTAGAAGAAACCAAACCTGCCAACACCTTGATTTTGGACTTTCCTGCCCCCAGAACTATGAGAAAATACACTTACATTGTTTAAGATACCGCAGACTGTGGCACTTTGTTATCGCAGCCCAGCCGACTCATACAGTAGGTAACTGGAATACAGGATGGAGAGCGATGTACATCCTACAAGAAGTTCTGGTAGAAGACTGTGAATGTTCAGAGGAGGGAGCATGTACTTGTACTTGGGGAAATCAGGAAAGACTCCACGGTAGAGCTGGCACTTAAACCGTGACTTTAAAGACAAGTTGAGTAAATGAGAAATAAGGTCTTGCTTCCATTTGTAAACACTTGGCTTAAGGCACAAAGCTTCTCCAAGCATGTTCTTAAACTGGGTCATTTTTCTCTCTGTGACAATAGGAGACACCATTTCTTGTCTACTACTGTCTGCCATGCACTGGATTGGAAGCTTTACATTGTTTCTATTCTTCACAATAACATGTGTCCAAACAGAAGTATTCTGCACTGTACATGCAAGAAAATCCTATACTCAGAAAGGCTAGAGAACTTGTCCAAGGTCACCCAGGGACTAAATGACAAAGCTGGGATTTGTACCCAGACCAGACTAGCTCCAAACCAACAAATACACCACCAACAAAAATAATAGAAACAACTATCATGTATCTTGAGCTGTGGGCAGTGTGACAGCCTTTTATCTGTTAAACCATAAAATGCTAGAGCAGGTAATTGTCTCTGGGGAAAAAAGGCCAGGCAGAAATGGAAGTCTAGAAGGGAAAGAGGACTTGGAATTAAGGAGCCATAAGGAAACATGAGGACTAGACAGATGAAACTATAGACATCCAAGAAACAACTCTAATAATCCTAGTTTCCTAGCATTTCTATAACATATACTATGGGGCAGACACCCATGAACATGACTTACAATTATTAACTCATTTAATCTTCACAGGAATAGTCTGTCTCTACCAGAGGTGTTGAGGTAGAGATTTCATGGGCAACTCATTTAGCCATTAGTTTATGGAGCTTTCAGCGTGCCCAGCGTGTGCCAAGCCCCGTGCTCAAGATTCAGAAATGAGCCATGCCAAGCACAGCCAGTATTGCAGAGCACCTGAATATATTCCCTGGGGGATCCGAGAGGGTAGGCGGCCCCTTTCCAGATTCTCCCCGTGCTGGCTGGAAATGAAGGGAAACATCACCCACCTGACATGCTCACATGGAGTCTCTGTAAAGAGAGCCTCAGCCTACCTTCTCAAGTGGTGGCTGCATAATTAAATAAAAGAGCACAATTCCCATCCTCAAAGAATGCATAGTTTGGGGCAATTTAAGTATATGACTTATGATCACTCCCCACTGATGACCCCTGAGTGCCACCCACGTTTCGGGGAACAGTTGTCCCAGCAAGCCCACCGCCTGTCATCTTGTTCACTGTGTACATCACTGTCTGTAGGAATGGCAAGTTTCCTTGGGATGACTTCCTGAATTAGTTCCCACGCAGTCATGGTATGTCTCTGTACCAGCCTCTCCGTTAACCCTCCTTTAGATTGACCTGGTTTGTATCTTCCTCATTCATTTCATTCCTCAGTCACTACCTTTTCCTTTCTTGAAGCTTCCTTTGGGGGCAGGTGCAGGGCTTGGGACCTGTCCCTGCGGCTTTTCATGACCTCATAGCGCTAACCATCATGGGACATGGGTTTGGCACTTAGTAAATGTCAGGTCATCAGCGCAGGTGGGTTTGCAATAATTTGGAACCCTACATTTTTGCAAAAGGTAAGTGAATAGGTCCTTGTGTCCTGCCCTCCGAGAGGGCGGTGACGAGCTGCCTGAAAGAATACGCTCGCCTCTCCAAGTAAGGGAAGTTATCTCCTAGGGCTCTCAGAGGCATTTGTTTTTAAAGATTTTTTTATTGGGGGAACTGCAGGGATGGGAACAGTGCTGGGGAATTGGGGGAAGGGGAACAGACAAGTTGCTGTCCTTTTGTTCTTCAGTCTAGTTATGGAGGATGTTGCTTCACTGGCCCAAGTTGGCACCATCATTGTGCTCTTCCCGGGCGAGGCAGATCAGTCGCCGGCTTCTGGACAGCCGCTCACTGCGGCTGCTGGCCGCTCACGCTGGCTGCTGGCTACACACGGTAGCCCATGGCAACCCACTGCCACAGGGGCTGCAGCCTACGCCGTCGCTGGCGACTCACAGCAGCCCAGCTCCAGGTTGAGCTGTTGTTCAGCATCTTAGCTGTGGAGGGCAGTGTCACTGGCCCTCATATGTGGGATCCGAACCGGGGCCCTCTGGCATCCCAAGCCAGTTCTTAACCATCGCGCCACTCGGCCGGCCCCAGAGGCATTTTGATAGAAGGCACTGCAAGACAGTCCATGACCAGGGTTGTCATCCAAGGCTCATTGGAGCTCAGAGATGAGAATAATGCTGATGTGCCTCGATTATTATTATTATTATCATTGTTATTGATTGAGCATTACTCTGGCAGGCACTGGTCTAAGTGTTTCACGTGTATTAACTCAACATACATTAAATAGTACGTGTAGAGTGCTTACAACAGCATAATGCACGAAACATGTTGCTTCTCAAGTTGTCTTTGCAATAACCGCATAAAATAGGGTCTCCTCTTATCCCCATTCTGTCGATAAGGTAACCAAGGCATTGTATCGATGCCTAGACCTGACCACAGAGATTCTGATGTAGTTGGTCAGGGTTGTCTGGTCATTGATGTTTTTCAAAAGGTCCCTGGGTGATGATAATGGGCAATTAATTGGAGGAGGGAATTCACAGGCACTAAGGGACAGAGCCAGGGTGCAAATTGCTGCATTGCATGGATCAGAGCCTTGTACCTACAGGACAACCAGTGTGGAAATGGAGAAGGTGGATATGCACCCAGCTCCACCAAGGGGTTTGTTGGTACCCTCCCAAACGTATCAGGCCAGGCTGACCCTTGGGTGGGAAAATTAAGCACAAAACAAGCAGCTGACCGGTGTAGCTTACAGGTGGTTCTGCCCTGGCTGCAGGCCACCACGATCAACCCTGGGAGCTAAGAGCAGGTTTCCGAGACTTACCTAGTTGTAGCCATGACACAGGGCTACGTTAAAGACAGATTCCTGCTCTCACCCAAATCTCCTGACACCCTCTCCAGGGGAGGAGCCCCAAACCAGCATTTTTCACTCGCACTCTGAGGTGCTTAAGGTGGCAAGTTTGGGAGGTGACAAACAAGCCTGTGGGGCCCTCACCCAGGAAGGGAGACAGGGGTCATTCAAAATGTCCTGTGGTACCCTGGGGCAAGTGTATCTGAACTGTCCAAACCAGCATTTTGGATGCCTCGTTTAAGAGTTATTAATATTACAAACATTTTTCTTTCACGCCTGGGAAAATCTGCCATCTAAGGCAGTTGTTTCCAAACTTGGATTTTCTGAACCAGACAATTTCAAAAAACATAATCTGGCAACATAGAGTCACCTAATTTTATTCGGCCACAAAAGGTCATTGAAAATCAACCGTAACTAATAATAACTTTGACTCCCTTGTACACATATTACCTCCCCCCCCCCACACCCAAAAAAGGATTGTCTTATAAATGTCCCACTTTTTGGGAAACTGATTGCCTCTTCTTTATTTTTCTACGTCACTGTGGATTAGTCCATCCTCGTCTCTGATCAGGCCCATCTCTGGACCACTGCGTAGGAATCACGGGTCTAAGGCAGTGGGTCCTATTCCCTCAATTTATTATTTTATCTGATTCTGAATAGGCACCTTTTGTATGCCAGGACCCGGGCTGGGCACTTGGGATAGAATGGTGAGTGTGACTATTATGGTTTTGCTCCCCTGGAGTGTGCAGCATGACTCAGGAAATGGTCCCATGGGAGCCAGTCACCCTAAGTGGGGTAAGTGCTGCGAAAGGGCAAGTGTAGAACGCCAAGGCGGCACGAAGGGGGGATGTGCAGGAAACCCAGACTCGGCTGTCAAGACAGACTTCCTGGAGGAAGCAGCATTCAAGGTTAGACTTGAGTTTCATCAGGGGAAGAGGGAAGGGAATAATGTTCTGAACAAGGAGGCAGCATGAGGGAACCCCAAGTGAAGGAGGGGAGAGAGAGCAGGATGCTTTCTGGGTATAAGAATGGCCAGGAGGAACGGGGACATGACGTCAGGATTAAATAATATAGAACCACATTACAAAGTCTGAGTTAAATATGGTGGGAATGTGACATGCTATAAGCAAGGCAACGATACCATTAGAGTTTCATTTTAGGAAGGACACTTTAGAAGCTGTTGCCTTTGGCTCTGGGGTCCTAGGCAACTGCCGATTCTCTGTTTTATGAACACCACTTGGTTAGTGTGTTCAGCGTTTGTACCTTTCCCTGTCATTCTCCTGTCCATAACTGACGAGCGTACTGATTAAGAACCTTTTAAGAAATCCAAATGTGAATTCAGAGGTAAGTTCCAAACTTGATTCTACCCAAAACACACTGTTCCTCTGATGAATCTCTTGTCTTGTGTTGCTCTTTTTCTCACTTGGTTTTATCTGTGTGGGATATGAATGTTCTCGTTGTAGCTAATCACTCACATCATTTTTTCTGTTTTCTTGACACACGCTGCCTCTGCCTCACACAAACTTCTCATCTGCCTTGACTTCCACAGCCAGAAAATGTAGTCTTGACTCTGAAGGTAAAGTTCATGTCCGCTGTTTCACGTTGCTCTGTCTAAAGCCAGTGAGTCGTGTGATGCTTTTGCCGGAACTTTCTATGCTTCACTGTCATCTCCACTGCGATGGTATTTAAATGATTTTTTCGTTTTTGTTTCTGCCATCGTCTTTTGTCTTCGCTTTCGGTTTTAGCAATTTACAGAAGAATAGCGGCCCATCCCGGCAAGTTTAAATCTTGATCTTCCCTTCAACATAATCCACAAAACGCTCCGGAGATCTTGGTGTTTCAGAAAGTAATTTAGGTCCTTGCCAGACCTCAGCCAGACTTCAGCCTCAAAGTAAACTTTTAAAATGACATATCTTGTTCCCCATACTGTTTGATGACCTAATGTTTAGTCAGCAACATAGGCAAGTTCCTATATAAAATATAAAATTTGTATTTGGAGCTAATAGGAGCAGCATATTTAAAGCATTTCAGCACACTTTCTGTCCTGGGTTTGGGTTCAGTGTTTCCTAGGATTCAGAAAGGATTTTAAATTCTTTTAAAAACAATAAATAATGTAGGATATTAGCTGAAAACTGGTATCAAAATATGTAAGAATTTGAAGTGTCCGGGGCTGGTTTCTCAACTGGCTAATGATGTGAATTTTCAAGGAAGTGTTAACAGTGCCAGATAATAATGACTTTTCCTGGCCATTGGGTGGGCCAGATAATAGTCACGTACCATGTGCCCCTGATTCAATGCTCTTGAGCATTTATCCACAGAGTTAATTAATATTGACTGAATATTTGCAGTGTGCTGGTACTTGGCTCATTGTTTTCACATTAGATCATTTCATTATATGTCCCTTACACTATGTTTATGAGGTTAGTGCTACTGTAACATTTTCCAGTTTAGGGAACTTAGAAGCCCCTGCTGCAATCCAGAGCAGGTCTCCTGACTCCAAGTTCAAGTGTTCTCTCTCCCAAGAGAACACATTTGCCCTGAGGAATAACACTTGTGTTTCGTTTGACTCTGCTCAGCTTGGCTTCAGAATCTTTTACTAACCAGCTGGTCCATTAGTTGCAAACTGCCAACCTACAATTTTCTGCTGTTCTTTAAAAATGTCTTGCTTTGTGGAAATGTAACTGCATACATGAATTGGAAAGAGATCAAATTTCGTCATCCAGTTGCATTCATTTTTATTTATCCCAGAATAAAGCCAGGAATGATTATGAAAATATGTTTAGGTCACATGATTGTATCTAGAAGATGTGCCAGTTCCTAGGCATTGAGGAACTGTGTGAGATGCAGGCTGCCGAGTACGGCCTCCCCGGCATCGGGGAGAACTGCCACTTATTAAGCGTCCACTCTGTGCCAGGGACTTTACTTGGCACATTATCGCTAATCATACATTATCTGTAATGTTCACAATGACCTTATAAGGTATGTGTTATTACTCTCAGTATATGGGTGGGGAAACTAAGTGAGTGGCCATGTCTGACTCAGAAAGTCTGAGCCGTTTTTCTAAGTGTATCTATATTCCAGATTCGTTTGTAACTGACTATGAACTTGTCATTAATTGATCCAGTCCAAACGGCTTTGAATCCTTAGTAACTTCTACTGGTCCTATCTTTCTGGTGAAAACACCCTATATGTAGGTTCTTCACTGTGCAAGTCCGTCTGCCAATACCTGTTATGCCATTTAAAAAGCAATGGAATGCCTCTGGGGTTGAAATTAAACCATTTGCAACTTGACCCTGTATGTGGACATTTTCCTGGGTGTTGAAAGAAAATAGTAGCTGCTTGGTTTCACATCCTGATCACTCAAATTTCTGCTTCCTCTGTTTCAAGAAGGAGCCTGGAAACGCAGGCTCAGGGACACACAAACACAGTTATGGTGGCAAGTAGGGTACAGGGAAAGAAGTATGTACACCGTGGACTGTTCCACTTGTTATTTTGTGTTACAGTGTATGCTGTTTCTTTTCTTTGATTTACAGATCATCCACTATGAGATCGGGATTATTATCTGTGCTGTCCTGGGACTGCTTTTTGTTATTCTGATGCCTCTGGTGGGGTTTTGCTTTGGTTTGTGTCGTTGCTGTAACAAGTGTGGCGGAGAAATGCACCAGCGACAGAAGAAAAATGGGACCTTCCTGAGGAAATGCTTTGCAGTCTCTCTCTTGGTGATTTGTATATTTATAAGGCAAGTAGAGTCTTGGACAACAGCTGATTGAGTTTTTGGTCAATGAGGAACATCTCATGTTTTAACTGTCAAGTGATGAGTTTTAAACAAAAGAGCAATTAAAAAAAAAGAAACCCTAAAAATAAAAAGGATAGAACAAAAATGCTTGCCTAGAACAGTTCAAAAAGATATCACTGTAACCAGAAGTTATCACTGTACTCAAGCTGCCTAACTCAGGTGATAAGCCAGCCCTTTGGTTGTTTCTCATCTTGAAGACATCCTGATAAATCTTAAACTGCTGGAAGCATTTTTTACCTCCTCAAACAGCAAATAGCGTTTTAGAGATAGGCAGCCTGCAGGAAGGCAGAGCAAGTGTTTGCTAGTTGTTTTGTACGTCCTAAGGCATTTTTTTTTTAGCTGAGCCATCCTGCCACCTGTTGGCAGCTCAGCAGCTGCTCAGCTCGGGCCGAGAATCGAACTGGCAACCCTGTTGCTCAGATCTCGCACTCTTGAGCGAGCTCTTAACCAACTGAGCCACTCGGCTGGCTCTTGTCCCAAGGCATTTTAGAGGAGGAGGTATAGTCCCTGAATTTGGTAATTTGAGAGTATTGTAGAATGGAATTAAGTTTTTAATACTAGACCCGGTTTTCTTGAAATTGCAATTAATCTGCTACCCCTTTTAAAGTCTGGAACACATGTTGCAATTTAAGATGTTTGTTCTGTAGCTGCTGCTGCCAAGAGTTTTCCAACTGACTGACAGATCAGAAGTATACTGCTTTTAGGACAATGACGTTTTGTTGAATCCAAATCAGATTCCTCAGCTGAGGAATGCACTTCATGACACTGCACACACACCACCCCCTCCCCCCGGGTTGTGATATTTGGTCATTGTTCCACATTTCCTCATTCATTCAACCAGCACGTCATTTAGCCACAGAAATGAATTGCCTATGACATGAATGATGCTAGCCTTCAAGGAGACGCAGAGACGATGGAGATTGGCATCCTCCTTACCGTTCCTCCAAGCACCACCTGTGCTCGGTAGCCATGAGTAAGATTTTTCAAGTTTTGCTAAATAACTGACATTTGAGAATTTAAGCAGAAAACAGAATTAAACAGAAATTCAACAAAATTAAACAAAACAATTTAAGTTCTGGCAGCAAATTCAGGAAGAACAGTTCTGTAAGTGTGGCTATCAGCAGACACTGGGTAAGGCGTATATTTTGGGGTGTCTATTCATTGAAATGCAGTATACCCACTGGAAGGGACTGGGCAGCTCTAGATGTGCTGATACGAAATGGTCCCCAAGTGAGATGAAGTGAGAAGAGCAGGTTGCAGACCATGTGTAGAATATGGCACCAGTGATAAAACCGAAAAGAGAAGGGAGACACAGATACTTGGTTCTATTTGCATCGAGCATATGTGGATGGATTGCCAAGACCTCCACAGCAGCGGCTGCCTGTGGGGAGGAAAACTGGCAGTTGTGGAAAGGAAGGAAGGGAACTCACATCTCATTGCACACAGACTTTTTGTCTCTTTTGAATCTACCATAGTTAGGCATAACCTACTGAAGTAACTACACTAGAGATTAAACTTGAACCACCAAAATATCTCCACAAAAAACAAAAGCCAGTGTGTTACAACTTATTCCAGAGCATTATTTTTTTAAAGAAAGACATGCTTTTGTTGAAATAGTGAAATAATAGATTTTAACAATATACTTGTAAACAAGATCCTAGGGAACGTGTTAGCTAATTTCATGCACCCTTGTTTGACCACCAGGGTTTTTTTGTGTTCTCTCTGCGAGATGGGGGTGTGGGCATTGCTCTCTCTCTCTCTCTGCCCCCACCCCCCTTTCATTTGAATCTGTTCCTTCACATGGAATTCTGAAAGGTAACTTAGGATGCGGTCAATGGTAATTCCAGATGTCCCTGTCTCTCTAGTTGGCGCTTGAAGTATTTTCAGGAATGCACAGATCCTACAGCTGTTACTTCCTCCCCAGCTACCAGAAAAATGTCATGTATAACCCAAAGATCTGTCAGACCCCTGTGCATGTCCTGCAAGGCTGAAACTTACATGCTTTATTCATACAAAAACTTGGAGAGCTGACTTTGTCCCTCTTGGACAGCAAAGATGAGGCTCAGATGAGAAAACGTCATTTGAAAATACCCTTAGCTAAGGCTCTTTGTTAGTGTGATCACTAACTAAACAATGTAATAGTTTTTACTTGATATAAACACATATGATGTAATGTCAGGAAAATTCTTTATTGCATGTAGTTACTCATTTACCCTAATAAATGTTTTGTTTTTTGTTAGGGTTAGGGTCAAGTTTAGGTATAGTATGAGGTTTAGTAAAAGGGTCAGTGTTAGGGTTAGGATTGAATTTAGGATTTGGGTTAGGGTTAGGGTTGAGGTTAGGGTTAGGGTTAGCTTTTCCAAATAAATGTTTATATATGTAATAATGGGCTTTCAATTTATTTTGAATAAAGAATATATCCTGTATTGGGTTTCTATTTTTAAATTGAACTTTTATTTGCATTACATACAATTATGTATTATATATTATAGTTTACCCTGAACTGATTTAATTATTTTTATTATGTTTAAAATACCAAAAAAAAACCCAACAAAGCTGCAAAGTCATAAATAAACTTGGCTTTCACTTATATACAAAATGAATGCTACACTTTTTTTATTCTTGAGAGCTCAGACCCATCAAACAAATTTAGATAAGTTTTTTTCTCCTGAGTATATTTTAGTTTAGAAAATTCTATTAAAAAATACATTCTGTGATTAAATAGCCTTCTACACACTCAGTGAAGATATTTTTCCTCACCCAAATAAAAATTATTAATTTGAAAATCACAATTTTAAATGTCAATATAATTAAACTAAAGTTGATCAATTATTTAAGGCCTAGTGACAAATTTAAAACCAATTTATTTTATATCATACATTGAATTTATATATTAATTCTACATAGGTCTAAATAAAAGTAGTATTCGAGATTGTTTTGTTTACTTTAAATTCAGACTAGAAGTTTAAACTTCTTTGCCTTTAATTTTTAAATTTAGAATAGCTATTTTGATGTCTTCCTTTTGAAACCCCTACTGGTTTGCAAGTAGCCTCAACATCATGGGTTGAATAATAGTTAAGTATTGTCTCCAAGTAATCAAAATTAGCCCAGAAAAGTAAAGAAGCGGGGAAAGCAAAGATTTCTATATTATGATTTGGTAGAAAGGAAAAGAAAGTATGTGCCCAAAATCAGAAAATTAGATAAAATAAAAGGAGAACGTTTGTCAGCAGAACTAGAAGGCAGAAAGAGAAAGGTGAGGAGTTGTGAGCCTCTGTCTTATAGTGATCTCAACAGAGATTGAATACTATTGATAAATAATCCTGGTATATGATTTTTTTTTTAATTCAGAAGCCCAAACTAGTCCACTTGCCTTTTATCAGACTCAGTTTCATTTTGTGGCTGTATACAAAATATTATGATTAAAAATCAAAATTGGTTTTTAAATTAGTCTTGAGTACTCTAATTTTCCATCCACTCATTTTTTGTTTAAAAATTTTTTTAATCTTTTGTTTTTAATTGAGAAAGGCATAGAAAGGTAAGAAAAAAAATCTTCTACTACATGTGGAATATATGTGGTCATGTTCTTTCTCTGTTTGAGCTTTTCCATAGGCAGCTGCGAATGTTAGAATTCCACAGACGTTGACATATGTTTATGTAATTCTGACCATCAGTAGAAGATTGAATTTCTACCTCTCACTGTAGACTGTTTAAGCAGATGTGTCTTACATCAGAAAAAGCCAAGTTTCCTCTTCTTTCTTTCCTTTTCATTTGTCCTCGCTGCATTTTTCAGAATTTCAAAGAGGCTATCAGCCAACAAAAAGGAACAGCCATGCCTTTATTGCTCCATTATATTTCTCAGTTTTTGAGTATCATAAGTCAGCTTTTGCCAATTACCATGGCGAAAATTGAATCCCAGTCATTTTCAGGAAGATGGGTACTTTTCCAAAGTTCATTTTTTATTACAATGTGATTTTCATTTCCTGATTTGGAGGCCACAAGGTTCCAGAAAAGAAATTGAGCTAGCATGCCAGAATATCATGAGACTTTCTTAATGTGAATGAGAGGACTAGTTATTTAAAATTAAAATTATAATTTAAAAATGATATTTAAAAAATAAGAGGTTACAAACTGAAAGTATTTATTCGGCTTTTTTTGGGGGGTAGTTTTATTAAGTCAGTAAAAATCAGTGGAAAAAAAATTGCTACAAATTTAAAAAGTTTAGCCTTACCCTTTAAAAGCTTCAAATATTCACTTTTAAGTGTATATAAGAAAATTGGTCTGTCCATAATAACACATAGAAGACGTAATACTAATATGCTATGAACAATAAAAGTCCTATCTTCTGATAAAATTTCAAGAGGTTTTGTTTTATTGCATAACAGTACATGTTTTTTTTTTAAAGATTTTTATTGGGGAATTTGGGGATGGGAACAGTGCTGGGGAGTTGGGGGAAGGGGAACAGACAAGTTGCTGTCGTTTTTTTTTTTTTTTTTTTTGTTCTTCAATCTAGTTGTGGAGGATGTTGCTTCACTGGCCCAAGTTGGCACCATCATTGTGCTCTTCCCGGGCGAGGCAGATCAGTCGCCGGCTTCTGGACGGCCGCTCACTGCGGCTGCTGGCCGCTCACGCTGGCTGCTGGCCACACACGGTAGCCCATGGCAATCCACTGCCACAGGGACTGCAGCCCACGCCGTCGCCAGCGACTCACGGCAGCCCAGCTCCAGGTTGAGCTGTTGTTCAGCATCTCAGCTGCGGAGGGCAGTGTCACTGGCCCTCATATGTGGGATCCGAACCGGGGCCCTCTGGCATCCCAAGCGAGTTCTTAACCATCGCGCCACTCAGCCGGCCCAACAGTACATGTTTTTGACAGCTTTTGTGTTTAAGTAGAAATTTTAAATTAGAGGTTGCAAATGGAGACCAATTGGTTTTCATGGTATGTAACATGTTTTTTTTTCTTTGATTAGTTGCCAACATTGAAAAATGGGTGATTTTACATAAGAATTCAGATTTCCAGATTTTTGTGATGATCTGCCATCACAGTGGTACTTGGCTAGAACTGCAGAGCAGCTGCCACCATCTCCATCTTTGCGTTCCCAGCTCCCATAGGTCCATGCCACACACTTTGCCCTTCATACTTTCTGCCGGCCCATGGAGGCATTTGAATTTTTCATCCTTAATTTTAATATAAAATGTACAATGTGTTATGGGTTTGAAAATCAGCTTTGACAGTTGCTGAATTCTATTCCAGAATTCTGTTTAGATCAGTTTTTTTAAACATGATCAATGCTTTTATTTTAATTGGATCCATAATTGATTAGCAGAAATATGGGTCTTTTCAAATACGTTGCATTGAAATTCAGTGTCATATTGCAGTTCATTTCATTGATTGATGACCTTGTGAGTAAAGCCATTTATTCAATAAAGGAACAAAGACAGTTTCTGACTTGGACACGCCAAACATGTGGCTAATCTTCTAAATAGAGCAAATGAAACAGAGCTCAGTCCTCAAAACCACCTTCACTGAGCACCCACCATACATCATAGACCCAGCATTGTGCAAAGTTGACAAAGAAGTAGTTTCCACCTCTTTTTAGAGAAATTATACACAGGTTAAAGACAAAATAGCCCATCAGAATTCCAAGGAGAAGCCCCTTGGCAGTTCAAGGCAAGGAGGTCCTCCTAGCCGGGGAGGGGTCAGCGAAGCCCGAGTGGACTTGGACTTGTTGTTTGTTCCCCAAGTTCACTTTGACTTTTTATATGACAAAATGGTCTGGAGCACAATGAATGACAAATAGTTTGGACATGCTGGAGAGACACAGCAAGGGCGCCCAGTGTGAAATGTTGTGGGGGGCAGGCGTATTCAGGTGGAGATCCTGGCTCATCATGGATGTTTGCAAGTTGGCATGGTAAATAAAGCTCCAGCTGCATTGTTAGGCCCCAACTATTTTTTTCTTCTGTTCACACTGATCCAAAGTCATCATTTTGGGTCATTTGGCCTTACTTGGCATGAGTGCATCACTTAATAACTATCATTGCTATGGTACAAAGGCTGCCTCAAAAATGCAATGCAGACTTAAGACTGACAAAAATGGATTATAACGTGGCCCTTCCAAATGGCACAGAATTATGTTAATATTCATTTTTTAAGATTACCATCAGCATGAACCCAAACTTAAAAAAAAAAATGTTAGAGGACTTGTAGGCATCCAGTGCCTCTCTCCTTTGCAGTTTGAGAAGTACTTATCTAATTTTCAATTTTGTGATACCAACAGAAGCTCACAAAAAGAAAGTGACTTTCTCAAGTTTACATAGTATGAGTTAGTGGCAAAAGTGGCAAAAGCTTACGTTTCTAATCTAGCACACATTTCACTGAAACTTGCTAAATATAAGAAATATTGTTCAGCATTGTAGGTTCTAGACTTTTTTGGATTAGTTTGGGAAACCTAGTGTACCTAGGAATATGTAATATTGCTATGGGAAAATATTTTAAGAGACTAGCAATGAACCAATGCTCCTTGGAATGAGTCATAATTGTAATGGGATGAATGATTGATTGTCCCCATTTACCCAAAACTGAGAGGCTTCTTGGGGACATGGTACTTTTAGTGCAGAAATGAACACATGGCCACCCTACCTGTAAATATATGAATACAGAAAGCTTAAGACGTTGCTTTTGGTGCAAAGTATGGATATTCTGCATCAGAATTATTTTTCCCAAAGTTTGCCTATTATTTGCAAAAAAATTTTGTTCTATCAAAACCTTGTTCTAACTTTGTTCTAGCCGCACCTTCCATTGAACGGTTACAAACTGAACAATTCTGTTGACTTCTGTAGGTAAAATATTGTGTTGTGTTGTTTATGTAATTCCTTACTGCCACCTAGTGGCTAAATCCAACAAAGCCCTGGTAATTAGCAATTTTAAATGGAACATTTTAATGTTGGAAGGTTTTGACACAAAAACAAACCCATTGGTCAAATTAAATCAGGAGATTGTTAATAACTAGTCAACATTAAAAACATGCAGAATGATTAAATGTAGACATTTTTTGGCTTCAAAAATATGTTTTTTATTTTCACGTAGAGGAACCTTTCATGCAAATGCCTTTCATATAGTGTTTTTGAAACTTTTTATTGAATGCATTTTCCATGAAGAAAAGTGTCCTTGTCATAAATATATATGCATGAGTTTCCATGAAATGAATACACCAATTACATCATTAGCTACCCCTCCCCAAATATAACCACTGACTTTTAGCACCATCATTTTGCATGATATTGTTTTATATAAAATGGAAGGATGTATTGGGTTGTCAGAAAAGTCATGACGTATTTTGTCTATGTTTTTCAAAGGTCATTTATTTATATAAAGAACAAAGATCAATCAATGATATATTGCCCGTTTTGGTCAATAACCTTTTGCCATCTTTCAGTGAGCTTCATAATTCCTCGTTGATAGAAGGACCTGTCTTTATTTGCAAAAAACTGAACAAGGTGCTGATTTACAGCCTCATCTGAATTGAACGTTATACCATGCAAGGAGTTTTGAACAGAGCGAAACAAGTGGAAGTCTGATGGTGCAAGGTCAGGCGAGTATGGTGGGTGTGGCGACACATCCCATCCAAGCTCCAATAATTTTTGAGGGTGATCAAACTTTTGTGTGGTCTCACGTTGTTGCGATGGAACACAACTCCTTTATAATTAACAAGCTCTGGATGTTGCTGGATGATGAATTTGTTCAAACTCCCCAATTGCCGACAGTACACATTCGAATTGATTGTCTGATTCCTTGGTAGGAACTTGAAAAACACGACACCTTCAAAATGCCACCACACTGAGAGCATAACCATCCTCTGATGAATGTCTGCTTTCAGTCGTTTGAGGTGATCATCACGTTGGGACCAAGACTGTTTGTGCACCACGTTGTTGTAAACAATCCACTTCTCATCACCAGTTATCAGTAGCTTCAAAAAAGGATCGTTTTCCTCACGTTTAATGAGCATATTGCAGGTGTTTATACACGCCGTCAAATGAACTTCTTTGAATTCATGTGGAACCCAAGTATTGAGCTTGCTTACTATCCCAGCTTCTTCAGGTGGTTGTGAACGATTGAATGATGGGCGTTCAATGTTTCTGCAATCTCTCGTGTCATGTAACGTGGGTTTGACTTGATCAATGCCTTTATTTTGTCATCATCAACCTCGGTGGGCCTCCCTGACCGAGGAGCATCATTGAGATCAAAATCACCAGCACGGAGTTTCGTGAATCATGGTTGGCACTGATGTTCTTGTAGAGTGTTGTCACCATAAACTTCATGCAACTTTTCACAAGCTTGGCACACGTTCTTCCCTTTATGGAAGTAGAACAGTAAAATATGGCAAAAATGCAGTTTGGTCTTCCATCTTCAACTTGTAAAATCTCCAAAACTCAATCAAATCAAACAATTTTTTTTAGAATGAAGCTAGAACTGTCAGCTGTCAAATGACATAGGAATAACATAGATGCGAATGACTCTAGTACTTCCAAAAATGAACTAATGCCATCTGTCGCAAACATGCATCATGACTTTTCTGACAACCCAATAGTATATACATTACTGTTTGCAGCTTTTCATGTAGCATTTTAGTGCTAAAGTAACTCATGTTTTTTTTCAACCCAGACAATACAGAAACTAACAAAGAATTAGAGAAACCAAAAATGTTAGAAAGCCCAAACCAGTCTTATCATTTGGGTATTTTTCCTGATAGCCTTCTTTGTGGGGAGCAGAGGTATGTGTGTGGTGTATGTCGTGTGTGCGCTGCATGGGCGGGTGTGCCTGCATTCACATCTGTGCAGGAATGGGGCTGTATTGCTCACACTGCCTTATAACCTTTGTTAATTATTTTTTCCTCCACAATGTCTCATGAACATTGTTCCATTTATAAGATTCAGTGTTTAACCGAACAATGTGTCTTAAGTGGATGTGTCTTCTCTGAGAGGATGGAGTCCTGTTTTGTATGGCCCACTTGGTGGTGGTGGGTGTTTTATGGGGTCGTGGGGGGTAGGCTGTAGTAGTGGGAGAGGGCCTGGTGGGGAAAAGGTCCTGTCCTTCTGGGAGCTCTTCTCAGCGCTGCTCCCTCGCGTCTGCGGCGCTGCCCTGTACCTGGCCAGTCCACCAAGGTCAAACAGTAAATGCTCTTTCTTCTTGGATTTTCCTGCAGCATTGGTATCATCTGTGGTTTTGTGGCAAACCACCACCTGAGGACCCAGGTTGAAAAGACTCGGACACTGGCAGACAGTAATTTCAGAGACTTGAGAACTCTCCTGAATGAAACTCCATCGGTAAAAAACACAGTCTCTATATTCCATGATGCTTTGTGTTTGGGGCCTTTCAGAGTTCCTGTATATAATTGAAATTTCATTTGGACCTTCTAGAAACCCACTGAATCAATGTAGACATATGTTATCTTTTAATTTTATAGATGAAGAAAAAGGCCCAGCAAATGGTTTCCAAAAGAGTACAAAAGCTTAATTTTAAAATTGGTGTTATTTTATGTTGTAAAAGCGTAATATAAAATTATAGTACATATTATAAAAGTGTTTAGCCATTTTAATGGTCTCATGATTTTTTTTAAAAGGAGAAATCTTCGCTTGCCATTATCCTTTCTTTGTGACAGTATAGTCAACTCTCATGTGTGAATGAAGTTACCTTTGTAATGAAATCTTTCTATTTTATAAACGTCTCTTTGCTAATATCTGTATAGATTGGGAAGTGACACATGCATGCATGAGCTCAGATAAGTGAACACACATGTTGTCTTTGGGGAAGGGGAACTGGATTGCCTGAAGGCATGTTTTTTCAATGTTCCAGAAGCAAGTTGATGTCTATTCAGAACATTGTTTTTTAAAATGTCTGAGCAGAAACCAGCTCAACCATCTGTTGCTGAGCTCATGGGTACCAACCTGGAGAGAAGGATGCCCTCCTACGGGATTCACTAAAAGCCCTCCAGAGCCCATGGGTCAAATCACACAGGATGTGTTCTTCCAAGTTTATTTCAGTCTAAAAATTACGAACACATTAAATATCGTACTAGTTTTTTAAAATGTGGTTGAAACTAAAAGAGTAAACAATGCAGGCATTTTTTAATATTGAAATTAGAAAAGCTAATTTTATCCATTGTTTTATAGCAATACAGAGAGGGAAATGTTTTATTTTCTTAATTTGTAAATTAATCTTCATAATACTTTTTACTGGTCATTCTAAACACTCCAAAGTGAAACCTTTTCCCTAAAATGTTGGCAGAATTAAACACATAGCAGTTGTGGCTAGTGAACTTTGGGATTACTTTAACAAACCTGCAAGGGAAGAAGATTGTTATGTCTTGTGGGGACACTAATTTACTTCAAAATATATGAAAACCTCTTAACAAGTCTATAAACAATTAGATGGAGAGTGTGAATAGTCATTTTACAGAGAAAATACAACTGGCCCCAAACATAATAAGATATTTAACCTTACTCTAGTAACTGGAGAAATGAAAAATTAAATAATGACGTACATTTTCACTGAGAAGACTGGCAGTGGTTATTTAAAAATGGCGGCACTGGTGTTGTGAAGGGTGTGAGGAAGCCGCTAAGACACAGGAGACAGAAGAGTAAGCAGCCTCTTGGGAGGCCAGCTCAGTTACAGCCACTAAATAAAAGGGTCCTAGTGTGATAGGTTACAAATGGCCTCAAAATCTTTAGAGTTCTGCCCTTCAAGAAGTGGATCTTTTTCTAACCCCTCAAATCTGTGCTGTCCCGTGACTTGGTTTGACCAAAAGGATGCAGTGAATGTGACCTTGTGCTAGTGTTGAGCGTAAGCTTCCAGAGGCCTTCAGCATCACCCCTGTTCTCTTGCTGCCAGGACCACGCTGTGAAAACACTCAGGCTGGCCGCTTGGAAGATGAGAGGCCATGAAGAGAGGGGTTTTCATTTGTCCCCAGCCAAACTGGCCCTGACCAGATGATCCACGTGGCCAATCCACAGAAATGTGAAAAATTATCCATCATATTTCTTAAGCCAGAAAGCTTTGGAGTGTTATTAAGAAGTCTGGGTGTCAGAAAAATGTAAACATCTCTAAGAACTTGCTTCCTTTTAAAAATGTTCTGATTCCGGATAATTTGTGTATGATAGATCTCTTTTTATTGTGGCTTTGGACCTTGGAAGAGTTTTCATGTAATTTTCTTTTTTTTTTTTTTTTTTTAGCAAATCAGCTATGTACTGGACCAGTATACTCTCATTAAGGAAAAGGCATTTTCAGATCTGGACAGTGAGTAAAATTGAAAGTTGCTTCAATTTTGTTTGTTTGTTTTGGCTAGAAGGCACTATGGCCACCTCCCATACAATGTGGACCAAGAAATGAAGCATGCTGTTTCTACAATTTCTGTGTGAAAGCAGGGGAAAAACAGAAAAGTAATTCCCTAGAGCTCCTGACAAATTACAGTTTGTTATTCAGTGAATAAACCTAGCATTTATTGTGGGAATGCTTTTGTTTTCTTGTAGTCAGAAGCGTTTGATATTTGTGCCCCGTGTGAGGGCAGATAAGGGTCTCTGTCACATCCACTGTTTAAGACAGAAATGAGCCCCTGAGAGGCCAGCGGGCTTTAGAAACAAAGAGGTGGGCTTGACGGTCAACTGTAACTGAAAAAAAAGAAAGATATCCTGAAGTTGGTGAGAGGGTCCAAGACAGTATTATATGTAATTAAAATATCTGTACAGTTTAAATAAAAATTTTAATGGTAAAAAAAGAAAAGAAATACTAGGGTGGGCAGTGTTTGTCCCTGTGTGTCCACAGGGAGCTTCCACACAGCCTAACTCAATGATTCTCAACCAGGTGCCTTTCTGTCCCCAAGGCAACATTTGGCAATATCTGTAGATATTTTTGGTTGTCCCAGCCAGGTGAGGGTGGGGGAGACAGTGCTACTGGCATCTGTTGGTAGAGGCCAGGGATGTAGCTAAAAACCCTACAATGCACAGGCCAGTCCCCACAACCAAGAATCATCCAGCCCCAAATATGGGCAATGCCGTGGTTGAGAGACCCTGGTCTAGCTGAAGACCTCGGGGCCACAGGCCGTCATGGCCCAAGGCGATTAACACCCTGTTCCTAGGACAATTAAATACTGAGTCTCTTGTGATTGACTTTTCACTGGGGCACAGTTGGGTTGGGGACTTTGAAGAGTATGAAGAAATCTCCACACAAGAGTCAATGCCTAAACAAGGTCAAGAATATAAATGGGATTTCACGGCACGAGAGACTAAAGATAATTTTCCAGGCAAGGACATCCCCCGCATTGTGAAGAGTATGAGTGGCCAGAGGGGACGAAATCAGCGCAACTCCCTCACACTCCCTTATGCTTCTTTGAATTTAGATATTAAGTCATTGCTAGGAGGTGGGATTCATGAACAACTGAGACCTAAAGTGATCCCCGTTCTTGTTGACATCAAGACCATGGCAGAAGGTAAGTGCTGTGATAGATAGAAACGACGGAAAGAATGTTCCACCCGGAACTCTCCGGCTTCCCAGCTTCACTCTCCCTTTTCTTGGTTCCCCTGAGAGTTGGCTGGAGTGAGGGTCTGCGGTCATGCTAACAGACCAGCAAAAGGCACACTGTGTCACAATAGGTTATTTAGTTAGTTAGTTATTTTAAAGCTTGTGTCAAAGCTGTAGTACCAATGGTCTGCAGGTCATTTGAAATAATAGTGGCAGAATTTGATCGGGGCCTGCCACCTGTTGTACACAAAAGTTATCGGAACGCAGGCATGCTCATCTGTTTAGACATCATCTATGGCTGCTTTCACACTAAGATGATAAAGTTGGTGACAGCAGAGACGCTATGGCCCACAAAGCCTAGAGTATTCACTGTCTAGCTCTTTACAGAGAAACCTTGTTGACTTCTGCTATAGAGGATGAGAGGCCCATAGAATTTTAGGCTTTGGGGTCTATTGATTACCCTTTCCTTTTCCCCTAAAAAAAACAAACAAAAAATACACAAGTTCTGAAAAGTCGAAATATACATAATGTAGTTGAAGCCACCACAGTCAGTGATGTGAGTAGGTATCCTGGTCTTAATGAACTTCACATTTAACTGCAATGACAGTAAGACCTCCCAGGCCCTTCCAGAGGTTGAGAAAATATCTGTGCTGTGAACCAGCTGCTTTTTCTGTGTCACATCAGTCATTGCTCACAACCACCCTGTGGGGTGGGTACGGTCACCTGCATTTTACTAACTCAAGACAGTCAGGCTCAGATATCAGGTAACTTGTCCAACATCAGGGAGCCAGAAGTGGTGGAGTTGGGATTCAGACCCCGGTCTGCCTATAAAGCCTGTATCACCTAGGCCATACTAGATGATGTTTAGGTACATTTGAGAATGTGAAGATGTAGGATGCTTCCGTGCTGTCCACGGCAAGACAGCACAGTGTAGGTCTAGAGGAAGAGTGAGGAATGTGAAGTTCAAGTTCTGGTGTGGCCATGAAATGACTGCAGGCACCCCGGTAGCCCGCGGCCCTCATGAGGCAGTGCATCTGGAATATTGGCCTGCTGAGATCTCTTCCAGCTCCAAAACTATATCACGGTAAAGGCTGTGAAGATGTACCTGAATGATGGAGTGTGGTTGGCGTGGATCTTTACTTTTTGCCCCATGATCTGCCCAAGTTTTAATGTTTGAATTAAAATTCTCTTTGGATTAAAGGTAATTAAAACCCATTTTATTTTTCTCTTCAGTACTTGATGTATCGGTTTTGAAGTTCTCTATTATTTTTTTTAAGTCAGCCTGAATAACTTAACATTGAGCTTCTGGTGTTGAGCCAGGGCTTCTTAAACTGTGCTTAATAAACTGATTCTGCAATGCTTTTGCTAAAAATTTTTTGCAGCCTTATGTGTTTAGTGGCCTTTGGTGAGGGAATAGAAACATGCAGATTTATTTGTGCAAATCCTATCTGAGCGGCAGGTCAGAACCTATCAAGGAAATGCGCTATGAGCTGGTAAAATGGTAATTAACTAAAATTGAGAGTCTGAAATATCTTTCCACTGACTTCAAATATATAATATATGTGATCTTGGCAGACCTGGAATGACTCCCAGAGTTATAACCCAGTAGATTTTTTATAGCCATAAAATGCTTTGAAGCCTTTGGAAAAAAAATATGTATATTTATTACTTTCCAGTCTTTGGGACATGACAGAATAGTACACATGACCCAGAATGTCTATAGATGGTACCTAATTGGACACATGTTTTCTGGGCCATCAATTTATTTTATCATCCATCATTCTTTGTTGTTGTTTGTTTCTTGCCTTAAAATAGCTTATCTTGAAGTCAAAGTAGAAAAATTAACCATGAGAGGTAAACCACACAACATGAAAATATGAGGTGTGTATTGTGTGATGTGAAGTGCATTTTGGCGTGTTCTTTTGCATTCTTTTGTGTTTCTAGTTGAAACTGTGTTCCTTGTTTCTTGTTTTACTACTGTAGATATTTGTTGAGACTCCAATATGAGCTGGGTACCAGCTCCATTCTTTGTTGATAATCCTGGAACATAAGTGGAAAAGATGAGAAACTGAGGCCCAGAGTGACTCTTTGGCAAAGTCTTAAACATTATTATGTGTCAAATATTGTTAAGATACAACTGGACCAAAATTCAAGAGGAAAGATTGCTTGAAGCGGACTTTAAGATTTCCTATTCAGATATGGTGGCAGAATTTGGGGCCAATGGTCATACAGTCCAGTCCTGGAAGCCTCCTCAGGTCTCATCAAAGCTAGGTTGCTGAGGTGCCATCTTGGATGACATGGGCAATGCCACCTCCTAAGAGCAAACCTGCTGGGACGAAATCTAAAATTAACCAGGAGATGACCCTACTTTACAGATAAGCAAACTGAGGTCCCAAGAGGTGAAGGAAGTTGCCAAGGGTGCTGTTACAAGGCAGTAACAGAACTGGAATGAGATCTCAAACTACTTTTGATGAGATTCTACTGCATGGAAGCATGAAAATGTGCATGTGTGTGTGAGTGAGTGAGTGTGCGTGTGCGCGCGCGTGTTTGTGTGTGTGGTGTTGTTTTACCACCTAAGTTTTATGTAGTTGCCTAGGAAAGTTGGGGAAACCAGTTTTTAAGGGCATTTCTCCTAGCAACACCCAAATGTGGTTCTGCCATCTGTTTTGTGAGCCTGGAAGACTTAACTTGCTTACAAGAAAAGCAATGCCCTCTAATTTAAATTTTACATCTTTTTCTGTTGTGGCTTTCAGTCACTATAGAAAAGAGTTGTCATTTGCTACCTCCCTAGTCATAAGTATGGAGCTCTATGCCCCAGAGCAATCAAGATAGCAAACAATTATTAGGGATTTCCTAGTATAAGAATGTGTTCTAGGCTGTGGGGGGGGGTCCCCAAAACAAAACAGATGGACTTACGATCAGCCTGATCGTACTAATCCCCACATGTCATGACCAACATGGTGGCAGTTTCACCATTTTCGGATGAGGAAATTGCCGAAGAACGTTCAGAAATTGGCTTCCAGTAACACAGAATGTAGGGAAGCTTGGATCTGCACCTGCTCCTGCCTGAATCCAAAAACTGTACTCTTAACTGTTGCTCTGTTTAATTCCAGATCTTTGAAAATTCGTAGCTAAAGTATTTCTGGGTGTGGTCAGTTTTCAGTGAGGATTAAAACTACTTGGGATTGAAGATGCCAGCTTGTCTAGGTTGGCCTCTTCAAGGCTGGGCAATGCTAGGGTGGTGACACAAGTTTTCCTGAGGTTGCTGCTCCAATGCCAACCAGTTAAGGCCGTGCCCAGATGTCTCCATTGTGTTCCTGGGTTGGTGCCTGCCCCTGCTTCTTGTGTGAAAGAGCCCCCAAGTAGGAAACCTGAGCTCGTCGGAGTGGCTGGTAGAGAAGGCCAGCAAATGTCCCCGTATTCAGACTGTCCCTCGCAGCAGGCTTCTCTTGTTGCCTTCCAGCGACATTTACACATTCGTCTCAAGTTCCTTTAGGGGACTTCTGTAGATGAGAAGGGATTTGGCCATTACCAGCCTACTGGGTGCCTCTGTTCTGAAATGGACTGTGTTCCTACAGCAATCAAAGAAACCAAAGAAGCCCTGTTGAACGTGAACAATACCTTAGAGGAGCTGAAAAAATCAACTGCACAACTTAATAGCAGCCTGAGTGACATTAAAACGAACCTGGAGCAATCGCTCAATGACCCCCAGTGCTCTGTGCCTTCAATGACGGCCACTTGTAATGACATCAGAAAGACTCTAGACCACCTGGATGACAACACCAGTGTGGATCAGGTGAGGAGGTGACCTCGTCCTGGGGCAGTGCCATCGGGCCAGCTGGCAGCGCTAAGCATGGGTCCACCTATTAGGTCCACAGTGGCCTGGGTCTCTGTTGGCCTTCTCAGTATTCTCATCTTCACATTGGAATGGCCGCAGCAGGAGAGAAGGAATAATGCGAACCCCTTCTTGAGAGTTCTCTGTGATTGATTTGATGAAACATCAGAATGAATTCAACTTTAAAAAGAAAAAAGGAAGCAGGATGGATTTTTGTAGACCTTTAAAAGTTAAAATATATTTTGAAATGATGTGCCTAGTATATTAACCACATATGCCTAAATACCCTTATTAAGGAATTACCCTTAACTCCTCAGATTAGAAAAAAAAAACCCAGAATTTGGATTAACTTGAATATATAAAGTTCTGGGACATAGATAAAATAATCATGTCTACTCATGATTTTTATTATCAAGATGTGTGTATATATATATATATATATATCACATTTTATATAAAACAACATTTTAATATAACTATATTTTTCTCAATTTTACATTCCATGAATCAATTTTATTCAAACAATTCACATTCAGCATCTGTGTCTGCATATCATATTTGTCATCATCTAACAGATTGTTAGAGCCTAGCTAGGATCCACACTTGCATTTAAATTGTTTGAGATCGAGTTGTTTTGGAGGTAACGTTTTATTCTGATGTGCTTTGAAACTTGCAGAAAATTTACAAGACTGGCACAGGAACCCCTATCTACACCCTTTACCCAGTGATATTGAGTCCTTCTCGGTACATCATGTCAGGAGGCCCATGATATTTGTTCCAATATTGGTGAAAGATAGAACATTTTAAATTCATGTACAATATAAAATGAAAAAGTTATTCCAGAGCATTCACCAATAGAGCCACTGACTGTATTACTTTTAAATGTGTTTTAAAAAGGTTGTTTACAACTTTATTCAACAGTATTCAATACCTGAAATTGTGAGGTCACACATATTCAATCTATACTAAATTCCTTAATTTTTACCTGACTGCAGCAGGAGACCTCCAAAAATCTAAAGATCAGTGCTTATAGAGGTCATTCTGAGCTAAATGTGTTTTCCCCAAACAATACTCTATTGTTCAAAAGAAATATTGATCATACTGTATGATACAGAGGCCTTGAAACTTGGATATAAGATGACTCCCATTTTTATGATAAATAATTTTAGGGCTGAATACCTTGCCTTACATTTTGTTTTATAAATTTTCAGCTCCCATCTTTGCATATGCAACTTGATAATGTTAATGATGTTCTTCGAACTGATTTGTCCAGCCTGGTTCAAAAGGTATGTTTTTGGAAAAAATACAGTAGCTCATTTTACATTTTAAAGAGTAGACTGGCACGTAAGAAAATAAGTGACAGCAAAATAGCAGTGAAGTTCTGGAGAGGGATTGCCAAGAAAGGTGATAACTGTTAACTTACAGGTAATTTTGTTCATCATTTCAATTCAAAAAAATTTTATTAAGCACCTTTTATATGCAAAGCATTATGCTAGGACCAAGAAAGATAAAAAGAAAAGCATGATCTCTCCTTCCTGGGGCTTAGAATTTGATGGGTATAGTGCTGGACCCCGCACTGATTCTGATACAAGCTGCTTTCCCACTCTGCCTGTGAGTCAGCCATGCTGGTTTTGTTTCTTTCCACTTCTGTGCATTTGCACATGCTGTGCATATGCCTTGCACTTGCTTCTTTGTCCCTCTCCTTTGCCTAGCCACTTAGGCTACTAAATAATAGCTACTTTAAGCTTTATATATCACTTTCTTTTCTTTGTTTTGTTTTTTTTTAAAGATTTTGTTGGGGAATTGGGGAGGGGAAACAGCCAAGTTGTTGTCCTTCAATCTTGTGGAGGACGCAGCTAGCTCAGCTCCAAGTCCAGTCACCATCTGGTCTCCTGTTGGCAGCTCGCAGCCGCTCAGCTCATGGTGATGTGTTCAATCTTAGTTGTGGGTAGGCAAAGCCCACCATCCAATGCAGGAGTTGAACCAGCAACCTTGTTGCTAAGAGTGCACGCTCTAACCACTGAACCATCCGGTCACCCATCGTTAACTCAGGGCAGCTCAGCTCAAGATGCTGGGTTCAATCTTAGTTGCGGGTGGGCATAGCCCACCATCCCATGCGGAAGTCAACCGGCAACCTTGTTGTTAGGAGCACTTGCGCTTTCATCAGCTGAGCCATCCCTGTTGGCAGCTCAGTGGCAGCTCAGCTCGGGTGCAGCTCACTGGGCCATGTGGAAATTGAACCGGCAACGCTGTTGCTCAGAGCTCGCACTCTTGAGCAAGTTCTTAACCAACTGAGCCGCTCGGCCGGCCCTGCATATATCACTTTTTTAATGAGGACTTCTGAAGGCATCTTGACCAGGTCAAAACCCTTTTTGATACATTCTTATAGCATGGTAAGTATTCTTTTTTAAGTTCCTCATAACTGTAATTATTGCTTTAATGTCTAGGTTGTCCCGCTGGTAATCCCTAAAGAAGTCAGGGACCACAGTGGTCCAGACTAGCATGATTTCCCTGCTAGCCTACTAATTGTCACTATTTATTCAACCAAGATATTGAGTGCACCGTAAATATTTCTTTGTAATTCAGTAAGAATGTCCTGGTTCTGTAGGAAATAGAGCGAATATTTTTATTCTTGACTCTGTCTTTTACAATGGGTATAAAAATCATCAAATATCTGTTAAACTCATCCACATATAAACCAAGTACATATCCTCTTAAACAAGTCATTAAAAACTCTTGGTCTTTGGACTCTGGTGTCATCTGGTTTATTAAATAAAGGAATTGACTTAGGAGATCTGCCAGGCTCCTTCTAGCCATAATGGGTGACCTCCACAGGTCCAAACACACATAAATGTGTAGGCGGCGGAGGGGGGTCAGGTGTATAGAAAACCAACACAAGCTCCTGTGGCTGGGTAGCTTGCTCACCTTTGAGGAAACAGAAGTTGGGGATGTTCTTTTTATGACATCACTGTTGCTACACTAAAGTGAACCTGACTGGCACCACAAACATAAAGCTTGGAACTTGAATTGGACTGCTAAAAATGAATATCATAGATTGGATGGCTTATAAACAACAGGCATTTATTTCTCAAAGTTCTGGCGGCTGGGAATCTGAGATCAGAGCTCCAGCATGGTCGGGTCCTGGTGAGGGCCCTCTTCCGGGTTGCGGACAGCCAGTTTCTCATTGTGACCTCTCATGGCAGAGGGACCTCTCTGGGGTCTCTTTTATAAGGACACTAATTTCATTCACAAGGTTCTACTCTCCTGACCCAAAAACCCACCTCCTAATGCCATTACTTTGAGAGTTAGGATTTCAACATATGAATTTTGGGGGGACACAGACATTCAGTTCAGAACCGGTTATAATTGCGACAGTGTTCCATAGCAGATGGCTAAATCCACCAGTGGACAGTTAAGAAACACAAATTAAACCCCTTCCAGAGAAGAGGTAGGGTGTTCAGTTGAGTGACTTGGAAATAATGGCATTTTCCTGTCACGGATTTAGCCCCAAAGTGATCTATTGGGTTATTGGAAAAGTCATGACGCATGTTTGCAACAGATGGCACTAGTTCATTTTTGGAAGTACTGGAGTCATTCGCATCTATGTTATTGCTATGTCATTTGACAGCTGACAGTTCTAGCTTCATTCTAAAACAAAATTGAGCGATTTGGTTGAGTTCTGGAGATTTTACAACAAGTTGAAGATGGAAGACCAAACTGCATGTTTGCCATATTTTAGTTTTACTTCCATAAAGGGAAGAATGCACATCAAGCTTGTGAAAAGTTGCCTAAAGTTTATGGTGACAATGCTCTACAAGAACGTCAGGCCAACCATGGTTCACGAAATTCCGTGCTGGTGATTTTGATCTCAATGACGTTCCTCGGCCAGGGAGGCCCACCGAGGTTGATGATAACAAAATAAAGGCATTGATCGAGTCAAACCCACATTACATGACATGAGAGATTGCAGAAACATTGAACATCTATCATTCAAGCATTCACGACCACGTGAGGAAGCTGGAATATGTAAGCAAGCTCGATATTTGGGTGCTGCATGAACTCAAAGAAGTTCATTTGACGGCACATATAAACATCTACAATATGCTCATTAAACCTTAGGAAAAGGATCCTTTTCTGAAGCTACTGATAACTGGTGATGAGAAGTGGATTAACAACAATGTGGTGCACAAACAGTCTTGGTCCCAACGTGATGATCGCCTCAAACGACTGAAAGCAGACATTCATCAGAGGAAGGTTATGTTCTCAGTGTGGTAGGATTTTAAAGGTGTCATGTTTTTTGAGCTCCTACCAAGGAACCAAACAATCAATTTGAATGTGTACTGTCAGTAATTAGACAGTTTGAATGAATCCATCATGCAGAAACGTTCAGAGCTTGTTAATTGTAAAGGAGTTGTGTTCCATTGCGACAATGCAAGACCATGCACAAGTTTGATCACCTGTCAAAATTTATTGGAGCTTGGATGGGATGTTTTGCTACATGCACCATAGTCACCTGACCTTGCGCCTTCAGACTTGCACTTGTTTCGCTCTCTTCAAAACTTCTTGCATGGTATAATGTTCAATTCAGATGAGGCGGTAAATCAGCACCTTGTTCAGTTTTTTGCAAATAAAAACAGGTCTGTCTATGAACGAGGAATTATGAAGCTCACTGAGAGATGGCAAAAGGTTATGGAACAAAACGGGCAATATATCACTGATTGATCTATGTTCTTTATATAAATAAATGACCTTTGAAAAACATAGACAAAATACGTCATGACTTTTCTTTCCAACGACCCAATAGCTTGGCATGACTGTCTTTGTTTTTGTTTTAGCCTCACTACAATTTGTATTTTCTATAAACTGCATTTTTGGACATTATTATTTTCTGTGAGACTAGATCTCCAATTTTGTTTTGTAATTTCATTTCAATATAAGATTCTATTTTGAGAAATTCATATATATGAATTATATATGAATTATATCTGCACATGTTACATTGTACAGATCAGGGTTTCTTAACCCCAACACTACTGACACTTTGGGCTTGATAATTCTCTGTGGTGGGGACTGTCCTGTGCATTGTAGGATATTTATTAGCATCCCTAGCCCCTGCCCACACAATACCAGTAGCACCCACACAACTATGATAACCGAAGTGTCTCTAGACATTGCCAAATGTCTCCTTGAGGGACAAAATTGCCCCCAATTGAGAAACGCTGGTATAGATACATGGAAACTTTTAACATGAGTTAAAAGTTAAAAATTAAAAACGTTTAGCTTGATCTTTAATGCATGCAATTTTAAGAAAGTCCCCTCTGAAGGGATTTTTTTTTAGACTTTTAAAATGACCATGTAATGATCATTTCTGCCTTAAGATAAATGTTACATTTTTATTCTGCTTCTCTACTCCATACTAAGCTAAAAATAAATACCAGTTAACTGCTCTTCTACTTATTATGTGTGTCAATTTACTGTGAACTTTTTTTTTTAGGGCAATAAATCCTTTAATGATATACCTGAGATGGTACAAAATCAAACCACAGACATGGTATCAGGTGAGATTCACAGTTTGAAATAAGTTTGTGTCTCTCCTTGTTTAGAATTGGCTGGTTAGTCCAAAGAAATATATTAAGAATTGAATTGTTCTTTTTCCCTCTTAAAAAATACTTTCTCACTAAAACCTAGAAAACCAAACAAATATCAGAGTTTTTCAGTTGTGCCACCTTCACACAGTGATGTAAATTTAAAAAAATAATAATCTCCGATTGAACATGGGTTGACATCATCCTGCTGGCCGGAAGCTGTATGGTTGAGGGCCATCCTGAGATGACCGGCCCTCATTGTGAACTGTCAAAGCTCACATCAGCCACGTTTTGGGAGGTCACATTCTGATTGTTTTCACTGTGGGGAAAAAAAGCTGTGGATTATTTTATTTCCCAAGAGAACTTATAATTGATTTTTAAAGGAATACTATGCATAAGTATTTATTTTGTCACTTGAGGAAGATGTTCATCTGCTCTCTGACACTAGCATAATGGTGTTTTAGGTTCTTCTGTAGGTTGTTTACAAAATTGGAGTCAGAATTCATATTGAGCGAATTATACTGGTCTTCAATGATGGAATCACATTGTATTTAGGTTATGATATTTAGGGTGAATGTACAGAGGAAGAATGCAGTGTAAACACTTCTTTGTGTAGGAATAGGGATAAACCTGGTTATTTGCTAAGAGGAGACATCTCTAAGCTATGTAAGATTAGCTTCTCTTTTAAAAAATATCATCTTCTCAGTTCTTTATATCTGTTGACTAAGCAGTTTTAAAATATTGTACTAGAGGCATTTCGTTTCTTTTCCTAATAGAGTTCTTTCAATTTATTAAGACTTAAGACTTTGGGCGAAAAGTATTTTGTCCCACTGCATAGTGCTTTAGATGTTTTGTGTGTTCCCTTTTGTTTAATCTAAGATTCTACTAGAAAATATAAAACTATTAGAGACAAAGCTCACACTTTCCTATGCTAGCATCTGACGGCTAACACCTGCTGTACGTCTGGTAGCCCCCTGCTTACTAATCTCTGTGTTTACTTTCTCTGTTTCCCCTTCCTGGACCTCTTCTGCCAATACATGCAGTTCTCCCTTGTAAGTCTGGCAAAGCGAGGTGTGCGAGCGAGGCCCATTGCACAGTGTCCTGCCTAAACACAAGCCAGAGTTTTCCCAGGTCCGGGGGAGTGCCAGTCCATCAGCCTGACTTATTTTCATGTCCTTCCAAAACAAATAGACACCCTTAGCTCTCATGTTCGATTATTCGGTCCTACTCTGCAAGCATATTTTGAGTGCCTACTGTGTGCCAGGCTCTGCTGGGCTCAGGGGATGGGAGCTGAATAAGGCATGACCCTGCCTACTTTTTGGCTGGGCATGTATACAGATGCTGTTTTCCACACTCTGATAACATGACAAGGCACGTGCAAGGGATCCGAAGTGGGGTGAAGGTGGTGGAAGGCTTCCTGGAGGAAGCAACATCTAAACTGAAGCCTGAAGAAGGCATTTGCTAAGAGAGGGCACCAGGCACATACAGAGGCACCAAAGCTGGCAAGGCTGGGGAGCTGTGTGGGAGGGCAGGGCAGCTTGAGAAGCAGAAGAGTCCTGATTCTGAGTTTAGGGAACTGTTTATAGGAGAAGGGGAGTCTGAGAGTCTCTGAGACTCTCAGAAATCCCACAATTAAAGAGGCTCATGGAGTCAGCTCGTCGAGGATCCTGGGGTCTTTTGGCACACAAGCTATTTATTTGGAGGAGGAATTGAGCCACTGTGCAAAAAATAGTCTCCTCCTACGAGCTCTCGAGGTTTCATACCTTCGTGAACAACACACTTTGAAAAAAGTTTCTCACCATTTTTATGTAGTTCCATTTTGGACCACACTGCCACCTACCCAGAATTCACTGGCAGCCCTGGGGTCTCATTGTGAGAACGGCTAATCTTGCCTCTGGTGCTGCAGAGATCAGTGGACTTTTCACTCATCCATGTGTTCGTACTATGTCCATGTCAAGAATCGCTGTGGACAAGCCAACTTCCTATCTTGTGTGAGTGTTGGACCAGGTGACACCTCGCACCCCCCCCCCCCGTAGCTTTGATCCCATGACCCGTCATTGTGGACACACACTTTCCAGAAAACTAGAACTTATCTCCTCACTGAAAGATTAGAATGAAGATTAAGGGATCTGTATGACCACTGGGAATACTATTGCTTTTTGCATGTAAGAGACATGGATATACTTGAACAAGTCTCAATTTTTATGAGCCAAACAAAAATTTAACAAAAATATCACCTGGAGTCATTTGTTCAAAAAATGGGTCGCGGAGAATTACTGTGTTCCTGAATGCCATTTCTTAGATGGAGGAATTATTATATGATTAAGTTATTTCTCCAAAATCATTTAACAGAAGCTTTGAGTTAAAGAAACCCAAGTTTCAATTCCATTTCTAGTGCTTTCTGAAAGAGACCCTATGGGCAAACATTTAACCTCTGTGAGCCCTGAGGGTCACTGTTAGTAAAATGGGAATAAGAATATCTACCTGAGTGGAATAAATGATTTAACATTGATAAAAGTGCCTGGCGCAGGGTAGGTACATACACAGTACATTTTAAGCAACAGATCCTTATTTATTTATTTGTTTGTTTGTTTTCGTGAAATAAGTAGCAGAAAACTCTGGCTTGATTTCAGCATCATATCATTTAAGTCAGCGCTCATAGCTTGCTGTTTAGTTAAGTAATTGCTTTTAGATGGTCTTGGCTACATTCATGCTTGTTACAGAACCTTTTCATATTTTAAACGCATACATAGCACGGGAAAAACTAAAAATGGTTTCAAGTTTTTCAGTTTGGGTCCAAAACAAAGTTTCTGTTTCCTGTACATTTGAAAATGCATAACTGAGGTATCTTTGTTTCCAGATATCAAAAGTACCTTGAATTCCATTGGTTCAGATATCAAAAATATAAATGAACAGATTTCTATCCAGGATAATCTGTCAATTTTCATGGATCCCATTAATTCCGTTGAGACTTACATCCACCAAAAATTACCCACCTTGGAAGAATATGATTCATACAGGTGCGTGCCTTCTTTGAGCTGGTAAACTAGGAGAGTGAATCATGCTATAGAATGGGGTAAAAATTTGACATTATAACCAGGATAATTATATGAGAGCAGGCTGTACAAAGAGGCCGTAACCTGATAAATGTTCGCCTTCATTTACATTCATTAAAAAAAGTTGAAGTGTTCACTTCGTCAGGACGTACACTAAAATTGAAACTATGCAAACAACATTAGCATAGCCACTGCACAGAAATGACATGCAAATTCATGAAGTGTTTCTTTTTTATTTTTGAGGTTGAAATTTTTAAGCCAAATTTTTAATAATTTGCCATTTCGGTGCCCTTAGTGGCTTGTAGAATCTGTTATAATTATCTCAGGCATGTAACAGGATTTTAAAACTTAAAAGGAATTAAGAAGGGCAAAGGCATTTGGGTGATATTCTTTTCATCACTGGTTTGTAAAATAAATATGGAGAGGTTGGTTCTTACAGAAGGAGCATCCTTGAAACCAGTAAATTGTTCGAGAGTCCAGGTGAGCAGCTGTAGTTTGCCCCATTTGAAAACGCTAGTGGTGGAGTTTGGCCCTGGGAGGTGTCTTTGGACATCTCAGATGCAGTGCTAGGGAGGCAAGGTATTTGGAGGATCATGTGAGATGGTAAGATTCACTCTCCACTCTGAAAGGCTCAGCCATGACCTGCCACTGGAACCATCCTTACTGCTCAAACCCATGGAAATTCAGAGATTTTTATTCATACTCATGTTATTTATTATGCAAGAGCACAAGATAAATTGTAACAGTAATTGCTATCATTTAGGGAACAGTTACAGTGCGCCCACCAGGCACTGCATGCAAGACCTCCCTTTGAATAGTCACAAAGATCCCTTGAGGTGTGTCCTATTTATAGCCCTTATTTTTATAGGAAACAGGCTCTGGGTAGAGAAGTGACTCACTTAAGGTCAGCAACAACACAGCAGAGGTGGGTTTTCAACCCCAGCTGCTTATGCTCTTAATGATAGTCCTGCAATCAACAAACTGTTTTCCTACCACGAGGTTAGGTCACCCCAGTAGGTATCAGGACAAACATAAGACAGACCTTTTCTCAACGAACTTACAATCTCATTAGAGATCAGAGTTTCATAAATGAGAAGACTGGTACAATGATCTGTCTACATGTCAGCTCCCCCTTTCTTTCATCTCTCCCGCCCAGAGACCATAAGCTTTATTTTAAAAAGAAATTTAACTAAACAGATGAGGCATTCATTAACTGTAAAAGATTTCTGAGGCTGGGTTCCATGGCTTATTTAATTATGTGTCCCCAGCATTTGGAACAAAAGCCACAGAATGAGTACAGGTGGCTATTATAATAATTATCAAGATTGCTTTCAATCGAATGAAAAGCTTTAGTGGTGGCTTTGTCCCAGAAGTAAATTCTTTCTTTTATAGTGTTTTAAAGATTGGGAAGCATTTCTACCCTCAGCTGCCGGAAAAGGTTGTTGTACATTCCAGGAATGCCAGTAAGACCTAATTGAGGATCCATTATCCTCAAATGTCTCACAGGACCATTACGAAATTGAGATTTGCCTTCTGCAGACATTTGACTTAGGATGCCCGTGAAGTTCTAAAATACTCAATGCACTCACCATGTAGGGAGTATCTGGTTCAATAAACAACACAACACCCCCCAAATATTCCTGCAACCACAAAATATTTTACAGAGAGACCAGGGGAAAGAGCCCAATATTTCTTTATCTGTTGGCTAGTCATGATCTGTTCATATCTCATCATTATTATAATAAGCATTTATAGCATCATTAACTTTGAAAGAATGTAAAAGTCTTAAGGGTCATTGTTACCAGTAGCCTTGGAGAAGTTGAGTGAACCCTGCTTATGAGTCCCATGGAATAAAAGCAAAGGAAGGAAGCAATAATCCCATGACTATGGAGTGAGAACACTTCAAAGCCAAGATAAAAATTAAGTTTCCTTGTGGGCTGGGTTGGCAGACTAGGGGTGGGAAAGCGTCTTTTCATCCTCTGAGGAATTACCAGAGGGATCTAATATTTTGTTGCCAATTATTATTCAACTGCTCCAGCCTTAGTATGAGAGCTTTTGTGTTAAGATAATGTCACCTCTTTCATGTCTAATGACATTGTGCTTGTTTCACCAGGTGGCTGGCGAGCTTGGTTGTGTGCTGCTTGCTGTCTCTCATCGTGATTTTTTATTACCTGGGCTTACTGTGTGGCGTATTTGGCTATGACCGGCATGCCACCCCAACCCGACGAGGCTGTGTCTCAAACACCGGAGGTATCTTCCTTATGGCGTGAGTGTTGGCTCTTTCTTGCCATGTTGCAGGGAGTGGGGGGTGGGTAATTCAGGGAGGAGAGCAGGTGACTCTGGTGGTACATGGATTCAGTGGCCTCTTGGCTGAGCACTCTGGGCTCCAGTGGAGTAGGTGTGTTGGTGTGATTGGTATTTTTGTTTTATGGGAAATTTCATCAAGCATTAAAAAGTGAAAGAAAACGCTAAATTGGTTGCACTTTGGTAGACAAGCTTAAACACACTGTTTATCTATGGTGGGCTCCTTTTTAAAGCAGCTACCATGAAAATTATTTGCAAGTCTATTTTCTTGATTCTCATTGTTTTTTTCCTACATTCATCTACTCATCCACCCTTCCATCCACCCATCCAACCATCCACCCTTCCATTCATCCATCCAGTCATCTATCCATCCATCCATCATCCCCCGTTCATCTGTCTGTCTGTCCATCTGTTCATCCATCTATCCCTCCCTCCATCCATCCATCCATCCACCCACCCATCCATCCATCTTTCTGTCCATTCATCGATCCATCCATCCATCACCCATCCATCCACCCATTCATCTGTCCACCCACCCATCCATCCATCCTTTTGTCCATCCATGTATCCATCCATCCATCCATCTATCCCTCCATCATTCTGTCCATCCATCAATCCACCCATTCACCCCATTCATCCATCATCCATCCATCCATCCTTCTGTCCATCCATCCACCTCATTCATCCATCATCCATCCATCCATCCATCTAGTCATCCATCCATCCATCCATCCATCCATCCATCCATCACCCATCCATCCACCCATCCATTCACCAGATGCTTGTTAAAGACTGACCTGATATCAGACACTATTCTATATGGTTTTCTAGTTTGTTCACTGTGAAACTCTAGAAACTTGATATAGACCAGAGGTTGTCTATCTATCCCATCTTTCAGGCTCTGCCAAGACTGTTCTTCAGAGAAACTGGGTTGTGTTCGTCCCAGTGCTTGAAGCGCCTCAGTAGCTTCCCTTCCCTGGATTCCCCAGGCCCTCTCTGGTACACCCTAACCAGCCACTCGAGCTGCCATTCACCCCACTCTTTGTCCTCTCTCTGGATGTAGAGCCATGTTGGTCTCTTCTAGACTGCAAAGGGCAAATTTCCTGCCTCATAACCTCCCCATTCACTTTGTCCTCTGTAGAAAGTCTTGGTTCACTCGACTGACTCAGAACCTAGGTCTGAACCAGAGTGCCAGACTGCAAGCAGACCAGGGCGTAAGCTGTAAGGGTTCCCTGAATATGTGCCTAGGGCTGAAAGACCACAGTGCCCACCACTTTCTGTCTTCACCCCGGGTAGGCTGACCTGTTTAAACTGCAAATAGCTGAAGACGGCAGGTCCATTTTTTACATTGAATAGGTAGAGTCAGCAAGTGCTGGCTTGTAGAATTCTTAACTTTATTTCTCTCTTTTTTTCCAGCGGAGTTGGAGTCAGTTTCCTCTTTTGTTGGATATTGATGACCATTGTGGTTCTTACTTTTGTTGTTGGTGGAAATGTGGAAAAATTGGTCTGTGAACCTTACCAAAACAAGAAGTTGTTCCAGGTAAATGTGGGGTTTGTGACCATTATGGGAAGGCTTTAGCCAAAACTTTGAGTTTTCCATATCTTACGGGTTTCATTAAGAGCAGTGCAGAAAGATGAGTAGTTTGGTTTTCATTCAAGAAGTTGAGTTTCCTTTTATTTTTCAGAGGAAATATATATATATATATGTACACACACACACACACACACACACACACACATATATATATATATATATATATATATATATATATACACACACAGCATTCTTATTTTTTTATGTAAGTGGAATCAATACCTGGGATTAAGACCTACGCATCAATGGGGTTGGTAATATTTTGGGAGACTAACATTCTCCTCAGCAGTAGTTCCCAAATATAGCTGGAAACATCAGAAGATAAATTCCTGGATTCATCCCATACTCCAGAAAGTTTCTTTTCAAAAGTTTCCCAGATGACAGTTGCCCACACATGTGATCTGAGGCCCTGAATCTGAAGTGAAAGAGATTGATAAATTATGCCCCTCGTGGTAGACAGTTGTCCCTGGTGGGAATCTGATGAGGCAGGTAGAAATTGATCTCAAGCCTCCCTTTCTCCCTCTAAAACCAACTACTGCAGGCTCTAGGGAGCCATTTTGCAGTTTAGCTTCATTAATTCAGGATGAAGTTTTAGTTTTTTAACTTTGTCTCTCCAATGTTTTTCTCCAGATCACGATTTTTAAAAATATATTTCTGTTTTTCTGTTTTATCTATATATTTTCTACCTCAATTCTGTTATAAAATCAAGTGAATGACTTAAAGTAACTACTTGTCATCGCATTTTAATTAATTCATTTGGTTGAGGAAAATTAAATTGGGAGCATCAATTTGTCAAAATATCTCCATTTGGCCTTTTGATAAAATTAATAATAATAATTAATAATGATGATAATAACAATATTACATCAAACCAGACTTCATTCATACTGTGTTAAAGTAGGGGATATTCTGAAACCATTTACACTCCTTAAGCACATATGCAGTCATGCACTAATTAGCTCTTCTTAAATATATATGATTCTCTGACTTCAGTCAGACAATGTATGAGTTTTCATTCATTTTGTCTAGAGAGAAGTAGTGAAGAGTTGACTCAACTGCTTCATGGCTTTCTGTTAGCTATTCTGAATCAAATTGTCTATTCTTCTCCCACTTATAATGTGTTTGTTTTGCTAAAAAGTAGTGTTCTCCAAGAAAAAGTAATTTTGATAATTCCTATTGATGCTACCCAGTGGTCAATTAGTTTATTCCAATCACACTATTATTTTCTAGTTTTAAACTGAAAATCAATGAGGAAAATCATGACATGAAAATCTCACAAATATATTTAGCAGAATATTCATTTTATTATATGTATGTGTGTTAGAGTAAAACTGTCTTTTTTTTAAAAAATTTTTAATTTGTTTTAGATTTTGGACACACCATATTTACTAAATGAGAATTGGAAATACTATCTCTCTGGCATGGTATTTAACAAACCGGATATTAATCTCACTTTTGAACAAGTTTACAGGTATAAATAATTGCATTATGCATTTTTTACTACTTTAAATGTTGTTTTTGCAAAATGAGAATTTTGCTTTCAAAGTATCTTTAACCTTAATCATAAGACTCCCAGTTTCACAATTAAGCTGTTCTTTAGTCTTAGCAAAGAAATAGTAGAAATAAGACCAAAAAGATCATCCTTCCCCTGAAAGCCTTCCAGACCTTGGAATGATGATGTCTCAAGGGCCCTCTGTCCAGTGATCACTAGGACTCGCTGGTTAAGTCGACCCTAAGATGAGTTAACGGGATCCTGTGAAAACTCTTGTTCAAGAATCACCCTGCTCCAAGTCAATGCCACATAATAAGAATTCAGTGGATGGATCCAAATCCCAGATATGCTAAGGACGGGCTTTGCAGCTGGGCTGCCCAGGCTCCGGTCCTGGCTCTGCTACCAGGGGCTTTGTGATCCTGAGGGGTTCCACTTCTCTCTGTTCAATAGGGTTGAAGTTTTAATGGTTCCCCATCTCTTCCAGCAGAGGCACAAAGGGGTGTGGCACATGTGTTCATCCTTCTCCCACCTAGCCCTCATGACAGATATTGGTAATCAATTGTGGTCTTCTACTTAGCCCAGAGAGTCTCTGAATCCTTCTTAACAGTGTGCTCTAGGCAGACATTATCAACCCATCAGCGTTTCTGTGCATGATTAAACCATCCCAGCTCTTTGTGATTCTGGCTCCTGCAGAAATCTCCAGTCTTCTCTCTGATTGTTAGTGCATCAAGCTCTGTTCCAACAACACCAACCTACTTGGGGTTCCCTGGAGAGGAGTATCACACTGCCTTGGGATGTGGGAAAGTTGCTTCTCCCAGGCATCTCAGGGCTAGAGGCTTCTGGCTGCAGGACCAGAAAGACATGCTCCCAGGAAATGGCTGTCTTGGTGGCAAGTGACACCTATCCTTCTTAGCTCAGTTGAGGAGGCATTTTTCCCCCATTTTAGGAAGCACGGAAAGGTGAGGCCGAGTGAGGTTTCTAGCCAAAGTGTCCTGACCAGCTGGCTGTTTGTAGCCCCTTCCCTGTCTCCATCCTGCCATTAGAATATATATCCGACCATATGTTTGGTATGTGAAGCTCAACCTGGACGTATGGATGGAGGTGGTCTGGCAAGTCTGTGATATACCTTGAGCATACCTGTGTCTAGCAAGCTTTGAGTTTTTTGTTAAATGAGCATTTATTTCTTCCCAATTTTAAACGTGTTATCCCTCACAGCATTGGAAAAAGCACTCAGGAGACAGACAGAAGGACATATTTACCAAACCTATTGGATCTGTTCCCCAAACGTGATATTCAATAAAGCAGAGAATGAAGCCAGGAACGGTGGGCGCTGAGGGTGGGGGTGGGGTTTGTGTGGCCATTGGTGACGGCTTACGGTGTTGACACCAAAAGCCACTATGTTCATAGATTAAACAAAGATGAACAGTTAACCCTTCTCTTCATCCTTAACAGTGGACAGAGGCAGCCACAACTGCCTTTCTGGATTATGATTATTCTGTCTATTCCCATAGTGATTGCAAAGAAAATAAAGGTATTTATGCCACACTTAAGCTGGAGAACCACTACAATTTTAGTGAACATCTCAACATTCTAGAGGTAAGTCATTAGAACCAATAATGAAATTGATGTACATATTAAACCCAGTTATCTTTGTCATTTTAAATTGAGATAAAATTCACAGAAAATTAATCATTTTAAAGTGACATTTTGCACACTCACAAGGTTGTGCCACCCTTACTTCTATCAAATTCCAAAACACTTTCATCTCACCGCATCCCAGCCAGCTGTCTTTCTTGAGTCATGCGTTTCTCTAATAGATTATACAGGATCCTCTAAGGGGCCTCTGAGGACACTTCACAGGGAAAGTTTTTTTCTTTCCGAGTGTCAGTGTTCCTAGAGGAACAAAGCCCACTTGTTCCCCAGGGATATTGGCTCTGCCAGGTCCCTTAAGATGGAATGAGGCACTGAAAACAAAGGTGCACACCGTCATCATTCCTTATGAACCATGGCTGTGGCCACAGCCCTCCAGGGTGGGCTCTCCTGAGTTCTGCTAGCCCTTGGCAAGAGACAACATGGCAGCAAAGATGGAAGCAGACAGAATGGAGTGACCTCTCCTCTTTTGCCTGAGCCCATACCCAAGTCTTGGGTCTTAAGACTCTGAAGAGAGACACACTGGCTGGACGAAGGACTAAGAGAGTTGGAGCTGCCCAGGTCTAGGGTATTAGCCTAGGCTGCCCCCACTTCCTCTTTCGTCGAGGCCTTCTGGCCTTCTCAGCTCTGTAGGGCAGAATCGAAGGAGGCTTCTTTCTTCTGGACTTCCAAAATGGAAGGAGATACCAAGGGATGCCGAGGAAAGAGGTTCCCCAAACTCCACAACTGTCCCACTGAGGTGTCACAAAAGGCTCCCAGAGGCACCGTGACTTCATGATAGCCTGATGGTTTTCATATGTAAAGAGACTTATTTGAAAGCAGTATACAAATTTGGTATCAATAATCTTACCTAAATATTCCTTGCATGTAGACAAAAATAAAATACCATTTTGTAACCAAGCCCGAAATAGATGCCCTCTGCACATTTGCCCATCATGCTATGGGTCATTTTCTCTGTGCACCATGATGTGCAGGGGTGGAGAGTGCCCAGGACACTCCGGCACTCCATGCTGCCTGAAACTACTGGCTCTAAGGACAACCCCAAGTCATCAGCCGTGTCCCCATAATCTCTAGTCTCCCTAGCATCCAAGTCCAGTGCATGTTGCATGCTTCCTTGCATGCATCCTGCTGGGTCCCTTTCAGCATCTCTTTGTCAAGACTCAGAAGCCATCTCCTCTCTATTGCGCTCCCCCATCTCCCGTCTTGGAAGGTTCTCCCCCACCCTTAGTGTCCTGATGCAGTTCCTGTGCCTTTATCGTGACACCGCCTCTTCCTCTGGAGGTTTTTGAGCGTAGAGGTGCAATACTATTTGTTTTACGCCCCACCTCCTCACACGGCACTTGGCACAGGCCCTAAGGCAGGAGGCAGGGTGGCAGGCAAGGAGTGGGAGGGGGGACACAAGTACCAGGGAAAAATGCCAGTTAAGTGCAAGTGCGTTGTTTTTTTTTTGTCCTGTGTAATTTTATTGTTCTTTTAAAGCATTGCATATGTGACATTATTGGAAAAGAATGGACTTATTTATAACTTTTCTCTTAATCGTGCAGCATACCGGAAACATAAACAGCAGTTTTGAAAACATGAACGTCAGGATTGACAATATTGTTCTGCTGGACGCAGCAGGAAGAAAAAACCTTCTAGATTTCAGCTCTTCAGGAGTAGACCAAATAGATTATGAGGCTTACTTGGCCGAGGTATGACCTATGTGTTCATGCTTGATCTTTTGGGGGAAATTAGAGCACAGATATGTGTGTTTCTTTTTTGTTTTTATTTTGTGTTTTTTTAATTGAGATGAAATTCACATAACATAAAACTAACCATTTTAAAGTGAGCAATTCACTAACATTTAGTACAATCACAGCGTTGCACAACTGTCCCCTCTGTCTAGTTCCAAAGCGTCTTCCTCACCCCAAAAGAAAGCCCCGTTCCCATGAAACTGTTGTTCCCCATCCCCTCTCCCAGCCCCTGGCAACCCCGAGTCTGTGTTCTGTTTCTATGAATTTACCTTTCAGTATATATTTCATATGAGTGGAATCATACAGTATGTGACGTTTTGTGTTTAATGGCCTTAACTTTTTAATGGTCCCTTTCATGGAACCTACAGTTTTTGAGATTCATTTGTATTATGGCATATAGCAATCAGTACTTTATTTGTTTTTATGGTTGAACAAAACAATATGGTTTTCTGTGTATAAATAAGAATGAAAATGTTGTCACCTATGTGAAACCTTCCCACTTTACTGTATGGACCCACATTCAATCTGTTGCCTATCAGATATTGTTAACGTTTAAAAATCCTGTATCCATGACATACTTGTTTTTTTTTATCTCTTTTTTAGATAGCTAAACCTCCCACAAAAGTGAATCTTTTGTCATTTGCAGATGAACTAGAAAGAAAAGCCAGCCAGTTGGTGAGTTCCAACAGTCCGGTTAAATGCTGTAACTGTAGATGTCAGTTTCTGTACGATTCTTAGGCAAAGTCCTAAAGAGGTTCCCTAACCACAAGTAACCCCTTGTTTAAACCGCCTCTCTGGCGCATGTCTGAAATTCCACCAGCAGCTGTTGCCGCATGGCCCACAAGTCTGAAGGTTTCCAGAGTGGCTTTCTGACCCCTGCCCTTGGTGTTGGCACCCTGAACTGCTTTAGCACCACTGTGCTTTCACCCCATGAGCCCCACTGCCAACACAACGCCCACACAGTTTCCTTGTGGTGTAGGGAATGGTTACGTGGACGTGGGAGGAAAATTCCATGTGATGCTTTGCATTGTGATAAGAAGTGGGTGAGGGAAGGCGAAGCCATCATCCGGGCCCCCTAAGCTTCCCCTCCATCAACTGCTCTGCCTGCTGGTGACTAAACGGCTGCAATTGGTCCCTTTCGAGAAGCTGCAGAGCGCGCGATGATGAGGCACTTTGGCTCTAGGGGATGAACAGGATTTGAATCCTGACTCAGCTACCTCCTGACTGTGGGACCCTGGGCAATGCCTTCCATCCCTCAGAGCCCTAGTTTCCACACCTGGAAGATGGAGGCAGTAGGATTTTTAGACATTAATATACTAAACAGTAGTGAAGTATGGACTGAGTGAAAATTGCTCAGTTAAGCCTTGGTTTGCTCATTGTAACATGGGGCTATTGCTACTGTAAGGTGGTTTTACAGTGGCTATATTATGGTGAGGTGAGAGAGGACACAGCCTCTGGCGCCCAGGAAGGGCAAATGAGTGTGGGGTTGCCTATTGCTGACAGTTCGTGCTTCTGTGATTTGGTGTCTTGGCGCGGTCCCTCCCAGTGACCCCCACACCCACAGTCACCATCGTACCAGGAGGGCTGTGTGCTGCTGTCATGGCTTCCCTTCCCCCAGCTCCTGGGGTTAGAGGGAGTGCTCCGGGGTCTGGAAAAATGGGGTTGATCTTTGTTTTATTCTCTTTGTAGCCCCCTGGAAGCTTGAAACAGTCCCTGACAAGTAATGCACAAACGATTAGAACACTTTACCATGACCAAGTCATGCCTTTGAGACAATTGATGGTAAGAATGAACAACCTCTGGCATTAAACTGTTACCTGGGCACAATCCGTCTCACCTCGTTGGCTTGGTGACATGTGCATCTCACAGAGGTCAAATCCAATTGGCGTCATGCTAAGAAATTGAGCTATTTAAGAAATATATGACAGTAGCTGGGCTTTAAAGAAGACAGTTTTTCAATTTTATCCCTCCTTTCTGCTTATCTCCCTGCCTTTTTCCATCTGAGTGTGAACAGGTAGATGAAATCTGTGGTTGCCTCATACACTGTGCTGTGGTTTCCATAGCCTTTAGCAGCCCCTGTGAGGCAGGCACTTGGCCACAGTGCTGAGGTCTCTGCTCTGGACTTCCTTATTCTCAAATTCTTTTTCTCCAAACCTGCCAAGTAATATGTGAAGGCAAGGGTAAGTCCGTTCAGCTCTGCCTCCGTTTGCTCTGTTCTTTGTCCCAATCAGGCATTTTCCTCCCTCCTCTCTCCCGTCCTACTGTCTGACTTTCCCTTCCTTGTTCCTCCTGCCTGCTGGCTTCTTTCCTGACAGGCAGAGAGGCAATGTGTAGCAGAGAGAAAATAGTGGCTCTGGAGTCAGGCTGACCTGATTTCAAATCCAGCGTCTGCCTCTCCACAGTCCTATAGTATCCAGTTTCCTCCTCAAACAATGGTGGGACCATTTCTTGCTTGGCTGCTGCCTGGTTCCAGGTGATAAAGGTGGACTCTGTAAATAGGAGGAGTTAGGATTGTGCTTGTGGGGGATGGTTGGGTTTACAGCTGTCAAGGAGAAGACTGTGTGGAAACCGGGTTACAGATGAGCCTGCCCAAACTTGGAGACGCGTATTAGCCTACTTGACCTCCAACCTCAGAACCTTCCAGAACTAGTTTTTACCATCCCTCTCTCCCATTTCCCCCTGACTTCCTAATTCATCAGAGTGTTCACAAAGTCCACAAGAAATTGAATTTTCTTAATTTGTGTGCTGTGCTCACCACAGTTCTCTGCTACGCTTGTTTGTGGCTAGCACAAATTTGTTAACATTTAAGCTGGTTTTTGCATGTTCCCTAAATGCCTTCCTTCACGTAGACACAGGACTCCTTGGTCTTTTCAGAGCTGGGGTAACCTGTCTGCAAATAGGCTAGTTGTTCTGTACACGTGACCTACAATCTAAACGAGGGGTTAACAAACTATGGCCCTGAAAACTACAGCCTGTGGGCCAAGTCCAGCCTGCTGCCTGTTTTTACACATAAACTTTATTGGAACACGGCCACTGCCCACTATTCGCAGGTGATCTGTGGCTGCTTTTGGCCACAAGGGCAAAGTTGAGTGGTTGTGGAGGGGTATGGCCCACAAAGCCTGCAATCTTTACTATCTGGCCTTAAGTGATATAATCAGCCAATCCCTGATCTAAACCACGCAAATCAAACCACTCTTGTTGGGCAGGCTTTATTTTAAGTAGTCTGCCACTTTGAGCAAAACTGACACCTTGCATGTCATGTCATGTGCTTCCCTTTGAAGCTCTAGAATACGTATCCTAATTTTCTTCCAGTGTTCTCACACCAGAGGTGTGTGAGATACACACCGTTATTGTGTCTGTTGTTTTTTCTAGAATAACACCATTACAGAGTAATGTTGGATTTCATGGCTGACTTGACAGGCGGGAGGGGGACACAAGTTGTGTGATCTTGCTATTTCATGTAATCAGTTGGAAAATATTATCTATGTTTGTTCACCATCAGGGAAGTTTATACCGACGTATCCAGAGTCTTCAACACAAAAGCACTGGATTGGGGGTAAGGATTTATTTTCTTTTTCTGTCACAGGGTCTTGTTATAAAAACACACACAGATTTTTCAGAGATGTTGGTTTTGCAGGTATTTTACATAACTAAAAAGCATCAGTCATCCACCCATTTTAAATGCCAAACTGGGTTTTCCTATCATTATCTTTCTATGAGTGCTTCTATCAATGCAGACCTCATCTCAGCACGTTGTTAGGCACACAGAAGAAAGCTGTGTTTGGGTGTGCAGAACGCAAGCTTAGAAGGTGCACTAGTCACTTTTATTGAGAAAACGCTGCCTAACAAACAGCCTCCAAATCTCACTGCCTTCCAACCACAAACTTTCATTCTCATCATTGGGTCGACTGCAGGCTTCTCCACATATTGTCCCACCTAGAGACCCAGCCTGAAGGAGCAGTTCCTGTCTGGGCCACCTCAGGCCCTCAGAGTGCAGAATTCACTGTGGCATTCAGAGGATGAATGGAAACACAGGTATCCTTTGAAGGCACCGCTCGGAACCCGTACCTGCCATTCATCTACGTCCCATTGGCCAAAGCAAGTCACACAGTGAAAGCCATCATCTTCGGGTGGGGAACTATGCCCCGCCCCTTGGGCAGCCATGCCTGGGAAGGTATCAGTAATCATGAACAGCTAATACAACTGACCACAGGGGACTCCCTCTGGCTGCAACATTCCCACAGCTGAAACTGAGCTCCGAGGCTGTGTTGTATTCGGTTTGTACCTAAATGCGCACAGGCAGCTCAGGAAATATTTCTTATTGAATGGAATAGGCTGCCCATAAGAGCTTTCAGGTGTCAGCCACATAGCAGAAAACTACGCGTTCCCCCCCAGTGTTTTTCTCAGAGCTCCTTGTGCTCACCTTTGTCACAAGGATTCTTGCTACACTTGGCTGGGTCCCCCTAGCGAACCATGAGCCCCTGAATTTGTAGTTGGTACTCTTCCTGGGCAGCACTGAGCCTGCCATTTCGTTGATGTGCCAAGGTCTTGATTCAGTTCCCCTGAAAACCATTAGGTCTGCTCTGCTCCAGGACCATCCCTGTACCCCTAATCATGGCTGCCATGTCACAAGTGTGTGTCCCATGCCAAGGGAACCTGGAGACAGACCAGTGACTGTGTGTAGTTCCTGTGCTACCCTTATGCACCTTGACTTTCAGGGTGATGGCATGCAGCCATGCACTGATCTCCATAAGAGGTGAGGGGGGCGGAAATCAACCCTTGACCCACTGGCCAGGCTGTGTGCTCTGACGTCTCTGGGCACCTTTTCCAATTTCCACCAAGCTGCCATGTGGGTTGGCAGTGGTTTTGTCCTTATTTATGTGACACTGCAAAGAGTGTAGACTTTGGGATGAAAAAAGACAAAAAAAAACTAGGTGCAAATGTCAGTTCTTATGCATCTCAGCTTGGTAACCTTGGGCAAGGTCAACTACCTCATCTGTGAAGGGAGCCTACCAATACCCACCTTTTGGCCTTGTGAGTATTCAATGATGTGATTCAGAGAAAGGATGCTTGCTATGTGCTGGTCTCCTTCCCCTGCCCTCAGAAGGCTGTACTGGTTCCACTATCTCTTTAACTAGCCAACTGTGGTGGTGTGGGGCTGAGTTAACAACACTTGCACCGGTATGCAAATGGTCCAATGAAACCCTTTTATCACTTGATACCTTGTCGGCTTGCTGTGTTTTCCAGGAAAAAGTGGCCAATATCATTACTTCTTTGGATTCTGCTCAGGACTTCATCACAAACCGTATTTCCTCTGTTATTGTTCAAGTAAGTTTTTATTTTTTAATCGGTAAGCTAATAAGTGTGTGTTGTGACCATAACTACAAGATTCAATAGAGTAGGGCATAGTCATCCTAATGGTTTTACTACTCTTTGATTTCTTTCCAGGAAAGTAAGAAGTATGGGAATATGATACTTGGATATTTTGAACGTTACCTGCAGTGGGTCAAGATCTCTGTAAGTGGTTTATCTTCTATGAACCGAAGGAGGCTGTGTGTTAGGATAGTCTTTTTCAAGGATAAAGTCAGGAGGAAATAAAATAAAATTCCTGGTAATTTTGTAAGAGATGAGTAAAATGGCCTTGAACTTGGAGACCATTACTAGAGGTGCCATGAGATTCAGCACAAGTGTCACTCACACTGGGCGGTTCGTCAGGCCTGCCCGCCAGGTTGGAGAACATGCCCTTCGTGGCCTCCCCCAGCGCCCTGTGCTCACCTTTGTCACAGGGATTCTTGCCACACTTGACTGTGTCTCTGCAAGTAAGCCATGAGCTCCTTAATTTAAGACTCCGTTTGAAGGTATGACTTGTATACTCCCTGGGCAACACTGAGCCTGCTATATTAGAGCCAGTGTGAATCTGGACAGGAATGCTTAAGTCACACACAAGCCACACTGTGGGACTGTTAGGCGGCCATTTGTACAAAACGGATCAGAGCTACATTACCGAACTCAATGTGTTCGTTTAGCCTGCACCCAACAAAGCCCGTGGAGAGACACGAACAGGCGTTGGCAGCAAAGAAAGTAGAGGTTTAATTAAGGAAATGGCACAGGAGACACAGGTGAGCTAGCACTCAAAAATCTGGTGCTCCAGTGGTGTGTAGGTTACAGATTTATAGGGCAAATTCACAAGACCCCATGGCTTAGAGGTTTGGGGTCGTGTTGAGAACGAATTGGTTGGAGGTGAGGTAAGGGGAAGGAATCAGTTCTTCAGGTCTTGAGGACAGTTTTGATATCTCTTGTGGATTTCCTCTCCAGTCTCAGGGGAAAGTAGTCAGAGGGTCGTTCCACCTTAGGGCCTGGGAATTGAAACATAGCTTAAGATGCTCTCCTTAGCCTACCAGAGGTCTGGACCTTGTGACCATTATTCAGGTCCGGGCTACAGTCTTTTGCTGCCTCAGGGGTTGCTGATTATCTGGGGGGAAAGCTAGGTCTATACATATAGAAAGAGAGGGATATGATTTCCAGAACTAGGATTTAAAACTAAATTTAATCAAAGTCATAGAGATCCTCAGTTTCATGCACCACGGGACTTGGAGAGAAAAGCAAGATGGAGGAAAGCATACAGAATATGATCCCTACCCCATTTTCTATAAAACTAACCGTGAAAAAGCCTATACAAAGAGGGTATAGAGTTGTTTGAGCTTGGAGAGGTATAAGGTTGTTCATATGGGTTGCCTTGTAAGGTACAGGTGAGCTAACCAATAAAGGAAAAGAAATAAGACACGCCCACTCAAAAGAGCTAGCGTCTAGCTTAATGTCCCTACTCCAGAGTTTTTCGCAATGAATGAACGTAGCTCTCTTAAGTCAGTAGGATTGGCGCATCTGTCTGGGATTCATTAAACTTGTTTATGAGTTTACCTCATTAATGAGTACATTGTTTTCTGTCTTCTAAAATGGGGTCAGCAGGTATTGCTGTTTTATAAATAAAACTTTATTGGCACACAGCCACACCCATTTGTATGTATATTGTCCATGGGTGCTTTTGCCATACCATGGTGGAGGCAGGCAGTTGGGACAGATATGTCTCAGCCTAGCCTGCAAAGTCTAAAATATTTCTTCTCTGGCCCTTTATAGAAAAAGTTTGCGGATCCCTGTTCTGACATGTACACTTATTAGTTAACTAACTTTCCATTTTCTTCCCACATCCTTTGTCAGATCACAAAGGGGTCAGGTAAGAAATTCAGACAGACACCGTGCTGGACACACGTGTATTTTTTAATTCTCTCAGGAGTCCAGTAGGATGGGTCTTATTGTTCTAAATAGCAAATGAGGAAACTGGAAACCAGAAACTGGACTCAGGGAGAATCAGGGTCTTTCTTTCAAGCATATACTTCTATATGTCATAGAATTCATCTGTACAAATCAGCTGTCAGTTCCATATCTTCAGAAGACAGAGATCCTTCTTGTGGAAAGAGGACAAAGGTAACTGGCATGAAGAATTCTTATGGATGTTTGTGGCGGTGGCTCAGAGTTTGCCTGTGTTTCTTACCCCTTAGATCACCGAGCAAATTGCAGCCTGCAAACCTGTGGCCACTGCTTTAGATTCTGCTGTTGATGTCTTCCTGTGCAGCTACATTATCGAACCCATGGTAAGAATTTCACCTTTCAAAATAAGGCAACACAATAAACTCATCATCTTTGTTCTTTGTTTTGTTTTATTTTGTTTTCCAGATTGTACTACATGCTATAACATAAAGTAGTTTTCTGCTTGGGTCTGTTACGTTTAGACCAAAAATCTAAAATGTAGATGAATGTGTTCTGACACCTAATATACTAGGAAAGTCGAAGACCTAGCTGCGTCTTCGTTCATTGCTAGAATTATATTCACAGAAATCAGGAAACTCTTGTGACGAAAACTCCGATTTTTCTAGAATAATTGGAAAAGAACAGCCACTGGTGGGCAGATTGCCAGTATTCAAAAGGATTCTTAGTGCAACTATATATATAAGCCCAAAGCTACAGTGAACTTAATTTAATTTTTTTATTTATAAGCCCTTTGAGATGTTACATTGGGATGTTAAGTTCCAATTAATCACATTTATTCCTCAGTTCTGTTTCCTCTGCAGTCTACACTGACTGTGTCTCCGCGAGCCAGACCTCTCACTTCCTCCGCTCATCACCTCATTGGCTTCCAGGTGCTATCACAATAAAGATTAGGATCCTGAAGAGAATACACTAGACCCTGCATGATTGGATCCCTGCCCATCTAGGCTACATTTTGCACGACTTGATCACCTTTCTCGATGTGCTCTAAACATACTTGTTTTCTTTCACTCCTTTAAAAGACATCCCGATTCCCCCACCTCTGGGCCTTTGCACATGCCGTTGCCTCTACCTGGACTGGAGACTGGACACATAATCTTCATCTTTCTCTCATTCTTCGCTTCCACACCTACACCCCACCCAGCTGCCTCCTCTAGGTCTTGTAATATAATGGTTGAGAACACAGACTCTGAATTCAAATTCCACTTCTACATTTTCTGAATTCTGTGACTGAAAAATTATTGAACTTTCTTGAGCTTCATCACCTGCATGAGGTTGTTTTGATGGCTGAGAGAGAGATTACATGTAAAGTCAACACCATTTCTGGTACATTAACACACTCAGTAAGTGTTCACTACTATTAGTTATTGTTCCGTTTTCAGGTCTTAACTCAAACGTATCTTTTTTTTCCAAGAAGCCTTTTGATTTTTCCTTCTTTTCCAGATTGTACTACACACTATAATGTAAACTAGTTTTCTGCTTGGGTCTGTTAGATTTAGCCCTAAAATCTAAACCCGATCTTCACAACTAGATCAGGCTCTCTTTTCTGCACTGCCCTAGCGCTCCATGTGTTTTTCCTTTAGAGATGTTATTGCTGTTCAAATGGTGCGTTTGTGTGGTTCTTTGATTAAGACCTGTCCCCAGCAACACACAAACTAACCTCTACACTCCATGATCGCAGGCCCTTTGTGTTCACTGATGTGTCCCTGTCGTGTGGCGTGTACCTGGCACGGGCGACTGAATGAAGGAAGGATGGTCAGGTAGCCGTCCGACGCAGTGCATCCAGATTGCTCTATCTGTCCATCTTCCCGTCCCATGCCCACATGTCCATCTGTGTGCAGATGGGCTTTCAGATCTGCATGAAGACGACCGGGCAGTTACCCAGGCATGCAGACCCTAAGCCTTGGCTTCCTGGCTGCTCCCCTCATCTTCCACCTTCTTCCGCATTTGCCCGGCTGCTTCGAGCCCTGCTGATGGCTTTGGTTGAAGCCCTCATTGCAGGGCTCCTGGGTTAGCCTGGCTGGTTCTGAATTGATTTATTTGCATCCAGCGTTCACCATTGACCCCAGGCCAAATTGCCCAAACATGAGATGCCTCTCCACAAATACTAGGAGAACTAATAGAGGGGGGGGCCTGGAGACTACTCAGGACGATTGTAGGCTAGAGTTTTACAGTTGGTGGATTAAATAGTAAGGAAGAGCTCTGGGCTTCGGCATCACCAGCAAAATAGACTGCAGGTTAGCATGTTTCTTTTATATCTTCATTGCTCCCAAAGGGATTGAAGCAGCTTCCAGTAGAAAGATACCGTTGTCATAAAGCTCTAAAGCCTCTCAAAACAAGGTTGAAAGCATAGCAATCTACCAATAAAAGAATGTGGGGGTGGGGAGGGAAGGAGAATTAATTACTGGAGCTTCTGGGCCAACAGGTGTCACTGCCCTTCAGCTCTAAACACAGCCAGCAGCAAAGCAGAAATGCGGCGGCGGAACCGGGAGCGTCTGGCCGTTGCCTGTGGCTTCAGGATGGCCTGGGGAGAGCTCTCCTGGTGTTACCTACAGCATTACCCTAAGGCAGAGGACACAGACTTGAACATGTTCAGGGACCTGGCTGGATGTAGGTGTACAAAGCAGGCCCAGTGTGAGACACTGGCTGGTGTATGGCACCCATAGGGTCCTGCTGATTGTGCACAGCTGTGTCTGTTCTGATTGGGGAATAAGTTCAGATAATGTTAGATATCACCCCTGCAAAAGTTAGTGGTGTGGCCCTGGCAAACTGAGGATAAATGCCCCTCTTGAAGGAAGAACCAACACTCAGCCGCAGCCTTGTGAGAATGAGACTCGGCATCAGGTCAAACTTCAGACTTTTCAAGATGAGACATAAATCCGGGTTTCTATAGGAAATCTGACTTGTGCATATTGGCAAATATTTTTTAAAAAATACTTTAATGTTGCTTCTTAGACAAAATAAGATTGAATTGAGCCTAAGATCTACCATAAAGATTGGTTAAGTTAAGCATGGAGCATTTGTTGAGAGCCTAGCCTGCACTAAGCTTTGCTCTGTCTTCTTCACACAGTATTATTATGGGATGTGGATGCTGTGGTCTCACTGTTCAGATGCAGAACAAAGTCAGAAAGGTTTATTAGTCGCCCTACCATCAAAACAACTCACAAAAGGCATTTGAGCTCAGGCCTGCTGGCCATCCATTCTCTCACCGTTAGCAGCAGAGGGAGACCATCTAGTGGGCTAGCTCACAGTTATTTCGGAGTGTCCTAGAAGCAAACCCTGGCTTCACCACTCCCTGCTTCTGTTCCTCGTTTACAAAATAGACATAATAGAACATAAACATAATATAAACATAATAAACATAATATAAAATAAACATAAATATGACCTGCTCAAAGTTTTTACAAAGAGTTCATGAATTATACTAATACTTAGCACTTCACACAGTGGCCGGTTCCTATTATGAGAAAAAAGTTGAAAAATAAAATTATTTTCCCCAAGCAACTATTGTTTTCTATTTCCCATCTTTGAACATTTAGTTGTCTTGATTTTCTTTCATCCCTAGAATCTGTTTTGGTTTGGCATTGGAAAAGCTACCATATTTTTACTTCCGGCTATCATTTTTGCTGTCAAGTTGGCCAAGTACTATCGTCGAATGGATTCAGAGGATGTGTATGATGAGTAAGTAGTCGACTTTCCAGGGTCTGGGGAGTGTGGGGAGGGGTCATTTTCTAAGTGTTGTTGCCCACAGAGAGCTTGTTAAAGATGAGCTCTGATGAGATGAACTTGATTTTTATTTTTTCTTTCTAAGAAGTGAGTCATCCCTGTTCAGGGCTTTCCTGTGTACCAGTTTTCTTAGGCTTGTTTTCACTATTTTTTCCCACTTGCTTAATCTCCTCAGCTTCCTTAACCAGTTTTCTTATTTTTTCTTGTTTGCAGTTCCTCTGTCTCGGGTACTTGGCACTTTACTTTATAACTGTTTTTACTACTTTGTATTTGACTCTGTAGTCCGCCCTTCTCTGTGTCTGGTGAACTTGTACGCTTCATTTTTACTTCATTCATCTTCTTCTCAACACGTGTTTCTCCTGAATTTATTCCGTCAGCCATCTGTATTAGAGTAAATGTGGGGAGTGCAGCTGTTGAATAATTAAAAAAAAATAATTGTATCTTCTTTTTTGTATTTTATAGTGTTGAAACTGTACCCATGAAAAAGTAAGCCTTTTCTTTTTAGAACCATATTCATAAGATGGGACAGGGCGCTCTTTATTATTATATAATACACTTTTTAAAGTAAATCAGTAACATTTTAAAATTACATAACAATAGTGGATATGCTCAGATTATAAATGCTGATGACTCTTAAAACGAGGACTGGTACCTAGAGGGTGCTGATGAAATACTTGTTGAATTAATGAAAATTTTATGTGGTTAATTTATTAATATATAAAATTATTGTTTTGGTATTTGTGTTTTAAAAGGAGCAAAATGTAAATATACCTTTTTGCCTTCTTTGTAGATTTAACAAGTTGTCACATACTTTAAATGACTATTATATTATCTTTGTAATCCATGATGTCAGTACTTCATCTTAAAGATAACGTGGTGCTTTTGGTATATTTATTTTTGTTACAGTATGCAAAAGGGTCATATTGGCTTTCATAGACATCAAACCACTCAGGCTCTATGAACAAAGTTTTTAAACAGAACCATCCGCACGAGTTCTTGATCTGCAGCATCTCCAAAGAATGGAAAAGAAACATGCCCTTCAGGACTTCTCATATTTGGTGACACCATATGAAACGTACCGCCAGGTCCCAGAAAGAAAAGCATGCATACATACCTATTTTCCACCTTTAGAAGTTTGGCTTTAATCATCTGAGCCTTCTGTGAAAGTTTAAATATGTTACACATTCATTAACTTTCAGTTTAGCCTTTGGGACCATACATGAATTTTGTCACATTTTGTTGCATGGGAACTTAGGCCTGTAGTTAAGAGCAAGTTCAGCAAGTAGCAGAAATGTGTGTGAACAATAAAAGAATGATTTCAGAAATATGACTCCAATCTTCTTCTTGAGGAATATATCTATATTACAGTTATCATTTAAGTCACTGTATTATTTGCTTAAGGCAGCTACAACAAAATACACAAATGGGGTGGCTTAAAATATACAAACTGTGAGAGAATACAAAAATGTATTCTCACAATTTTGGAGAACAGAAGTCTGAAATCAACATATGCTCAGAGTTGGTTCCTCCTAGAGGGTCTGGGGGAGAGTTTGTTCCATGCCTCCAGCCTATTTTCTGGTGACTGCTGGAAATCCATCAAGGTCCTTGGCTTGTAGACTCCAATCTCTGCCTGTGTCTTCACGTGGAGTTTGAAGTTTTCTATGTCTGGGTCCAAATTTCCCTCTTCTTACAAGGACTCATTGGAGCAGGGTTCAGCCTCATCAAGAATGATCTCATTTTAATTTCACTATATCTGCAATCAACCTATTTCCAAACATTCACAGGTTCTAGATGGACATGAATTTTGAGGGGACATTATTCAACCCAGCACAGTCATGCAACAGCAATAGCAAATACCCAAAAAGATAAGAGACGTGGACATGAAAGAGCAACCCTATATGCACAGGACTTAAATTAAATTACCAAAATCAGAAAGGACAGAAAATAAAAAATTTTATTAGACATAGTGACTCACTCCCCTCTTAATTTTATGTTTGTCTTCATACACATATTGTCTCTCTAACTTAGTGATGGCTAGGCCCTCATATACAATGGATTCACCGGGGCGGGGGGGGGGGGCTTTTTAAAAACACTGATGCTTGGGTCGCACCCCAAGAGATTTGATGTAGTTGGTTAGGGATGCGGCCTGAGCATGTGGATGTTTAAATTTTCCCAGTTTTTCTAATGTATAGCCAAAGTTGAGAAATACTGCCCTAGATTAATTAAATCAGGATTCCTGGGATAGAGCCCAGGTAATCCCATATGCAACCTGGGTTGAGAATAGCTAATACAGATTTTCCATGCATTGCATCTAATTAAAAAATATTTATTTATCATCTACTATGTCCCCAGCACTGTGCAAGACACTGGTGGGGGAGAGGTAGGCTAACAGACTAGATCCAACCTCCAGGAGCTCAGCGTCAGTGGTGGGAACCCCGACGACACATTTGATGAATGTCTGAGAGACACAGGGGTGGTGGGGGACAGGGGAGTTTTGCTGCCACTGAGTTCCTAAACAATATATACATCAAGTATCCACTGTGACATACTTATGAAATCTGTTTCTTTGGAAGGCTCTGTGCTTTCCGCTTGTTTCCGCATATAATCCTCACCACATCCCTATGAGGTTAGCAGCTTTATTCCCGATTATAAACTAAGTTACAGAGGTGAGTTGTCCAACATCACACAGCTCATACGTGCTCGGGCCAGAGGAGGATCCGGGTCTTCCGATTCTGCAGCTCCTGGTTCTCAGTACATGCGCATCAGAGGCTGGGATGGGTTTGGCACAGACTGCTTCCTAACATCTTTATAAACTTAAACCACCATAGAGCTGTCCAATGTTTTCTAATGAAATGCAGTGTAAATCAGCTCTACTCAAAGTGGGTCCTGAGGACCACCTGGATCACCAGGGGAGCTCTAGAAATGCTAATTTTCATACTTGGCCCAGACATACTGAATCAGTCTCTGAGGGCAAGGCCCAGAAATGTGTATTTTAATATGCTTTCTGGATGAGTCCAAAACAAAACACAGTAAAGTTGGCCAAGCAGCATTTCAAATCACCATAAAGGAAAAGGTCTTGATTCATTTAGAAAATAGCTTTAACCCAAGAAATGTGGCTAAGCCCCATTGCAACCAACAGATTGGTGGCAAAAAAAAAAAGTCTGTGCCTACGCAACCTCTGCAGGAGGAAGGGGAGAAGGTAGACCTGCATTAATGCTCACATCTCCGGCTGTATATGAAGGTCTGACAATTAAGATAATGAACTCATCCTAGAAAAACTGCTACATACCTCATAGCTGAACATCACCACGGTCACCTTCGAAGTACAATCTATGCACTGACACTAGCACCTAGTCCACCCTTCAAAGCAATTTTGGAACTCTCTGGAATGGCTATCAGAGCTGTCATCGTATTACCCTTGATGTCCAGAATGTCATCCAAATGTCTTCCTTTCAATATTTCCTGTATCTTCTGGTAAAGAAAGAAGGCATTGGGGACCAGATCAGTTGAGTAGGGAGGGTGTTCCAATACAGTTCTTTGTTTATGGGCTAAAAACTCTCTCACAGACAGTGCCCTGTGAGCTGGCGCATTGTTGTGAGGCAAGAGCCATGAATTGTTGATGAAAAGTTCAGGTCGTCTAACTTTTTCACACAGTGTTTTCAGCACTTCCAAATAGTCAACTTGGTTAACTGTTTGTCCAGTTGGTACAAATTCATAATGCATAATCCCTCTGATATATATACATAAAAAAAGATTAGCAACATCATTGCAACAAGTTCGCGAACTCAATTGTCAGACCTCATATTGTCTCCTGTCCCCAAACAGTCCAACTAAGTCAGGGCTTTCCTTTTGGTCATGGAATCTGCAGGGTGAGTAACTTTTCCTTTACTGTCTTAGGAGTTAATCTTTGAGCCTCAGTCCACAGTGCTTCTAAGAATTTAATTGGATAGCTGATCCCTGATCTGCATACCTCCCCCCACCCGCCACTTCCTGCTTTCATTTCATGTGAGTCAGCTGTGCCTTTACTATTTGCCACAAATAGTAGGAGAATTGAAGTGCCCCTGTGGAAGGACAGGAAATGTGTTTTGGAGGTCCAGAATCTTCCACACAAACTGATCTTTGATACTTAAAGAGGTTGAGAAAAAGGCATTAGCCACATCCAGGACAGAATACTGCCAAAATATAATCACTTTAGCTGCAGTCACAAACCCTGACAAGGCTGGGGCTATAGAGGCAACTGAATTTTGTTGGTGAGATTTCACTGTGGAAACATCCATTTTGGACTTCAGGCAGAAATATGTTTCCATTGTGTTCAGCTCCTAAGTTGGGGCTTTATTGTTATAGCAACTGGCATTACACTGCTAATATATTCTGCTACTTTATAGGCTCTAGGACCCCATCAGTGTCACACGCCCTGTCCTGTCTGAGCTTCGTTTCGGCACTCAGTTAATATTTGTCAAATTAATTGAATTGATCAATTTAAACTGACGACATTGAACTATATCATCTCTAATACATATTCCTCCTCTCACATTCAATGACCAAAAGATTAAACGTTGGGCCATTTTGGGCGCTGGGCCAATTATTGACCTTTTCAACAACCATCCCATTGTCTGCAGGAAGGATTTAAGAAATACCTGAGCGATGCATAAATTATGGTTGGACTCAAACCACTTTGAATAAAGTGGCTAGGAAAATGTCAGCATGAAAAACCCCTTGCTGTGAGTCTTAGTTGCAAATCCATTCAGATCACTGAGCTCCAGAATGACTGCAGTTTATAATCAGCACAAGCAAACCCTTCAAAGGACCCTTTTCTGCCTGTAGAACTCAGGTTTGATGCCATCCTACAGGCGGCTGGGAGGCCTGCAGCTGTTCCTTTAACAACATAATTTTAGGTTTCCTGAAGTCATTATGCATGCATCAACATTAAGTAATTAGGGTTGGAAAAGACTGCAGACCTGTTGCAGATAGTGACCAGCTTAATGGGAAGGCATATCCGCATCCCACTCCAGCCTTTGAATTACACACCCTCTGCCCCATTTCCTGCCGTCCTGGCCTTTCTCAGGCTGCCTCAACTTCTAAAAGCCAAGCCAGGGTATAGGCAGTGAGCTGAAGTCTTACCAGTTTTTCTTCCTGGATTCTTCCCAGAATCCTGGCCTCAGTTGCTATCAGGCTTAGTTTTGACTTGTGATGTCAGTTGCATTGTTTTCGATCAGAGCAGAAAGAATATTGTCCTGGAGTAGGAGATCTGGGTGCAGCTGAAATAATGAGCTCATCTTTATTTCAGGCATAAATGACAGTCACTCATTGTTTAAAAGGTCTAATGTAATAATATACCATGAAGGCTTTAACAATGAAATTGTGTTATGAGTATGGTTACCAACCAAGGAGAAAAGAGATGGAAATATTCAAAAGGGAAGGAAAAACTCTTCATAACCTGATCAGGTCGTCCAGGATAAGACCACCACACGGTGGCGATATGGAGTCACCAATGCTCCTAGAAGCTGGAACGCGTGTCTCCTGAAGAGGACAGGGCTAAACTAGCCTAAGCAAATAGCCCTTAACTGTGAAAATTTGTCATAAAAGTTGGTTAGTGCAAGTTTAAATCTAAAACAAATTAAATCTTTGAATTCATTCAGAGGGTTGTTTTAAAGAGAAACTAAGAAAGGGCGGCTGACCCTTTTTCTGCTTTTAGATCATTTGAAGTTGAAAGAAGAGGGGAACTTGTTACTAAGCCAAACCTGGCCCCTGGTGGCTACTGAGGAATGAGAGGTCCCCAAGGAGAGGTCACAGAGGCATGGGGATAATTGGCTTCCTGGAGAGAGTGGGAAGCTGGGAGTGGTTCCCCTCCAAGTGCTTTGAAGGTGCCCAGACGGACCTTCCCACCTGGCATCACCATTAGAGCACCAGCAGGGGCCGCCACGGAGCTGGGCAGTCAGCCCCAGGTGTGCTCTGGCTTTGTAACCGACCTTGTCTTATTAAGCTAGTGAACAAACAAGTCCTGGCGAATGAGGTCCTCCTTCAACAGTCCATCAGAGGCTGACGTTGACTGTTCCCTGGCAATGTCCCAGGGGCATTGCCACCTTCTGGAGACACCCATTTGATTCCAAATTTGCATAGGTCCATCGATCCTGATTGGTAGCTATGTAGGGTGTCACCCTGTGGAAAGCCACGACTGCCCAAATGTTAACATTGCTTGAAGGGCAAATCGCTTTGCTGTTGCTTGCTTTGCTGATCTCATGATTCGTCTCCAGACTAGGTGTGACATTAGGGATCACATCCTTAAAGACCAGTGACCCAGTGCTTCAGGAAAACGGGAAAGAGGGAAGAACATTTGGCTCCTACCCCTCCTGAAACACTTGCGCTTATGAGTGGTTGTAGTCTCTGTCCCATGTGCTTGGGACCTCCTGAATGTCCCTACTTATCAACATGCTGAAAGCCATCTTTTAAAACTGAACAAGGGGTGACTGGTTAGCTAGGTTGGTTAGAGCATGGTGCTGATAACGTCAAGGTTGCCGGTTTAATCCCCGCATGGGCCACTGTGAGCTGCGCCCTCCCTAAAAGAGTCAACTATGCCACTGTAGCATGAAAGCAATGTGTAACCAATGACCGTGGCTGTTCTCCAATAAAATTTAAAAAAATAAAAAAACTGAACTGTTGAAAAATCACAATGCTGCTGCCATTGCCCTCTTGGTTGTAGACCCCAGCCCTTCTGAGGGTGATGGGGACATCCTAGAAGGGGAGGCTGCCACTCGCAGCAGAGGCTGCTCAGGACCACCAGGAACTTATTAGGAAAACACCCAAAGGAAAAAACGGTCAGGTGCAGACCGGAGACCTGGAGCTATGCATTCTGAAAGGTGTTCTTTAAGAGAAAAATTAGGGAGAAGGGAAAAGGGACAGATGATTCTCTAGACTGGGGTTTCCAGAAAAGCACCTGCCCCTTTTCTTCTTGTCAGCCAGAGACAGAAATTAAAAATGTGATTGTAGGCAACTAAAACCCTAAAACAGAAAAAAGACAAAATTAAAAAATCCCTAAATACAGGGAGAGAAAATAAAGGTAATTAAATAAATCATATATTTTATAAATTACATATATGTGTATATAAAACTAAATTAAAACAAAGTTTCATAATTTGATCTAATTAGAAATCCAAAATTTATATAATAAATATTTATATAAAATTATATACATAATACACATAACAAATATACATGCTGGAAGAATTTATGTAACAGGGACAAATTTGGTCTTAGTCCCTGGTTCCTGGCACACAGCTCCTAAATCTCAGGGATGATAATAGTATCTTAAATGCTAATGAGATGACAGGTGACTGAGGGCCCCTAGATAGTTTCAAGATAGGACTGGTAGCCAGAAAGACCAAACCATACCATTAGAGGGTTGGAACTTTCAGCCCCACCACCCCACCAAAGACAAAAGAGTTAATCCGACCTGCCTACATTAATGAAACTTCCATAAAAACCTCTAACCAGTGGGGTTTGGAGAACTTCCAAGGTGAGCACATGGGGGTGCTGGGAGGATGGTGTCCCCACAGAGGGCACGGAGGCTTCACCTTGCCCTCTGCGTCTCTTCCACTTGGCTATTTCTGAGTTGTATCCTTTATAATAAACTGGTAATAGTAAGTAAAGCAATCATCTTAATTCTGTGACTCATTCTAGCAAATTATCAAACATGAGGGGCTATGGGAACCCCAGAATTTATAGTCCTCCCAGCAGACATGAAGGCAGCCTGGGCACCCCATTTGAAGCTGGTGTCTGACGTGGGCGCAGTCTTGTGAGACAGCCCTTAACCTGTGGGGTCTGCACAAATTTCAGGTAATGTCAAAAGTGAATTGAACTGTAGGACACCTAATTGATGTCAGAGGATGGAGAAATAGTGTTCAAAAAGACACTACGTATTTGGTGTGTGTGTGGCAGGAAAGGAACCCTCAATGACAAAAAAGATTTAAAAAGGAGCTAATTGGCTTTTATGCCTCTACAACAGAGGTTCTAAAATAACTTTCAGCATTGGCTAAAATTCACCAAATGACAAAACTCCACATACTTAACCAATACTGGAGCTCAAATTTCAGTTCCATCTGAGGTCCCAGTAAATCCAACCATTGCATCCCCTGTAATCTAAAAAGTTAGCTGAGCCTAAAATAGAAGTAAAAGAGGTATGTCTCCCTTTAACTGTAGCTTTCCTAATAGTCATAGCACCCACTGCCCTTATCAAGATAGCCCATATTGGGTGCAGATGCTCTAACATAAAGAGTAGTTAATTAAAATTAAAGTAAGTCTTTGACACTTACAAATTGGCTTGATAAAATGGGACCTAATGATCCCCACCATTAAAATAGTTAATGTGACCCAAAGTAAGTTAAAACAGGGCCTTCAAGGGATTAAAACTTATAATGTAAAATCTAATTAATGGAAGGATGTTTATCCCCACTTTTCTAGTGGCCAGCCCAATTTTACCAGCTCTTAAATCTGGAAAAAATAAAGGGTGCCTCATGGCGGATTACTGCAACTTTAATGCTGTGTTTCTATCCACTAGGGCCCTTACACCCAATATCCAATATTATTATAATTACCAACTCTCTCCAATGACCGATAGATAGTTTGCTCTTACAGATGTTGATTTAAAAAAAAACGTCCAAACCTGTAATGAATTTTTATAAGAGTTTATTTGAGTTAAAACTGATGACATAGTCCGGGGAGCAAGATCTCAAATGCTCAGGAGAATTAGCAGTTTGCAGTTTCTTTCATGTGTTTGAGATTAAGTAGTGAACCTAAGGAAGATTCTAAAGAGTTGGGAGAAGCAAGATGGAGATGGGATTACAGAATAGTTAACAAGGTTCTGTGTTCTTTTGAGGGTGGTCAAGGCTTTAGAAGGAGGGGTCTGAAAAGAGGCATTTCAAAAATTGATTAACCTAGAAGCACAGAAACAATGGACAGGGCTTGCTTGAGGCGAAGAAGCCTTTACTAAAGAAGACATGTGCCTGGGGCGTGATTACCCACCATGACCTACCCGGTTAGGAATTTATGGTCAGATCCCCTGAGAGGTTACTTTCCATTGAACCCCTTATTTTGTCCATATAGATTTGGCTAACATTTTCTGTTCAGGGCCTCTTTCAACAGCCTATCAGCTGCAGTTTGTCTTTACCTCTGAAGGGACCAGATGTCCTTTTTCCAGACCACCCATGGAGAACCAAACAGCTTTGTCATCACAGTCTTGGCAGACAAGATCTTCACTGCATTCACTTTTGTCCTGGAGCATGGGTATGATGTTACATTGATGACATCCTCCTCCAAGGAAATTCATTTGACACACTCACTGCAGACATACAAGTCCAACATCTTTTGGTCCTTTTTGGAGTCTGGTAGCAATATGCATTTACAAACTTTACTTCCAAGTTAATATCAACAGGCACTCCCATCAGTGCCCTCAGAGACCCCTTCACTTAGAGGCTTGAGGGACCTCCTCTCATGCCCCTGGCATCTCTGGACCATTTATGAAGGCTGTAAGTCAGCCAAGGGTGCTGATGCAAGAAACTGCCCCTCTCAGCTTTACACGATACACCATTAAAACAAGTCACTGGCTGGCTACCTACTGGGATCTGCTGGAAATAGAGGTTTCCTCAGACTCAGAGCCTGTGACCCTCCATACCCACATGCCCATTATGGTTTGGATCATGGAAACAGCACCCCCGAAGCTCAGCACAGCTACCAAAACCCCCTTAAGACAGGATGTAGCCAAACAGGGTCCTCTGGTATATTCCAATTGCTGGAGGAGTGGCTTCTTTTTCCCTTAGTCCTTTGCTAGGTGACCTGGTGCTGGAGGAAGTCACCTCTCCCCCAGGCCTCTCAGCTACCTGAGAAGCCCCTTGAGATGAACTGAGTGAACAGCAATGGGTTTTCATAGACAATGCAAATGGTATATATGATGGAACTCAATGGAATGTTGTTACTTTCTATCCCTCAGCTAGAACATTTCTGATAAACAACCATATCCAAGAAACAACACACTTGGCCAACTTCAGGCAGTCATCTTAGCACTGGATGCCTTGGCCAATAAGTGGCTCCATCTTTACATTATTGTAAACTGTTTTCTCATGACCTAAAAATTGTCCCCTTCAGAGTAAGGAACTCTGGGAATCTCTTGCCTCACAGGTACCCAAAATATCAATCACAATCACTCATCTGTCCATATAATAAGGTCACAAGCCAAGGCCAAGTCAGGGCATTTGTACTCCCTTCAGAGTTATACACACTACTAATAGTAACCGAGACACGCATTTCACTTCTCAGAACACAAAGCTGGGCTCTCGGAAGAGGCTTTCAATAGAACTGTCATATCCCTGAGAGTTCCCAGATAACCCATGTAATTGAGAGGCACCATGGTTTCCTCAAACAACTCACTTTAATATTCCAGCCTGGCAAATAAACACTACATGAGTTTCTACTTTGCCACCGACCTTAATCTATTTTTATAAGCTTTCTATCTTGCCCCCATCCCATAAGGTTTGAAGACCAGATTGAAGGCACATATTCTTCTAAAACCTATTAACCACATATTGTCCCAGAGCCAGGCAGCTGCTCATGTGACATGAGACTGATTCAAACCACACTTCCACCAAAAATGAAAACAGGTAGTGTAGCTGCACGCCCTTCTAAGATTCCATTGCACCCTTATCTATGGGGAAAATTCTCTATCTGCCTGACTCCCTGTGCCCACAACAATGTTCATTGTTCCAACACTGAGTTCTCATACATTTGTACAGACTTCACCAAAGTGTCCTGAAGCAGCCTGACCCATGGGGAAGAAGAGCGAAAAGTAAGATTTAGCTGGAACCCAAGGACATGTGTGTAGGGTGTGTTGGGTATTGACCTTGAAGTTGGCTGGGATCAAGGAGGGAGAGTCCCCATATGTCACTCAGAAATGTGGACTTTATTCTGTCAACAGAGGCTTGAGGCTAAGTGACAAGGTGTCACCACTACATCAGATAGTGAACAGTAGACTAAGCCATCCAGTCTTATGGGGGGGAGCCAAAGCATGTTCATCTTCTCATTCCCTACAGTGACAACTATTGCACTTTGCATGGAGTAGTTACTGAGTAGTGACTGCATAAATACTATTCTTTCTTCACCAAACTGTTGAGTTGTCTCTTAACCAGTTGCAGGCTCTTGAGGGTCTCTCTGTCTCTGGCTAGGTTGGATGTCCCCACCTTGAGCACCCCAGCCTTCCCTCCAACATACCAATTACCCCTATGTCCTCGTGATTGACATACTTCTCTTTCCCCCTGTTGTCTGCCATCTCTTTGAGGGCAAGGACCGTGTCACTTTGACTGCATTTCAGTCAATGACAGAGACCCTGGGACATGGTACTTGCTTCTTGAGTGCTCTTTGGATAAATAGAAGAATGAATGAATGACCGCACAGTGCCAGATTGCTTGGCAGGATGAATGAGGTCTTGTTAGGGGCCAGCCTTGCCCTTCTTAGAGCAAAGCTCTGTCTTATTCCCCTGCCTCCCTCTTCCCCTAAACAGCATACAGCATGTAAGAGTCTTGTCCTCTCCCAGTGTGGGTGCCATTTTTCCCTTACAGGCCTTTTCAGAGCTTCTTTCTGGTGCCTTTCATCTGCAGAAAAAGATGTGACAGAAGTAGCAATTCGTATGCCCACGTGCATGGTGACTCACAACACCAACACAGAGGAAGGGCAGTTTGTCTTCTCCTTTTACCAGCTTCCCGGGTGGCAACTGGCATTCTTTGTAACAAACATAAGTTAGAGACTGAAAATTCCAAAGAAGACTCTAGTGCCTTCTTCTGCCCCAAATATGGAAGTGATAGTCAAGCACACCTGTGCATACCCAACTTTGATATAACTGCATTAGTGTGTGTGTGTACGTAAGTGTGTGTGAAAGTGTGTGTGTGTGCATATGTGTGTACAGGTAGAGAGCCGTCTGTGAGCTTCGGGAGTTTTATCTAAAAGGACCAGATATCTGTAAAGCATGTTTAACCTGTTTTACAATGATTTCCTTAAAAATAATATATAAAAACCTAGAGATGACCAATGAACTCACCTTGTGTGAAGTTTGTTATAAAACACTTTACAATAATTTTAAGAATACATAAGGCTTTGAAACAGCTTTATAACTTGAGAAAAATAACTAACTATTATTATTAGGTCGCTCCAGTCAAAATCATTAATATCCCACCACCATCACAAATAGCAATTACTTTTGGTTCAATTTAATATAAAAACTGTGAATTGTTTTTTAGATGGATCCAGAATTAGAACGAAGTGTTGCATATGGCTTCAAAAATATGGGATCAGTATTATGGGGTTTGACATGGCATTCCTTTCAAATAAATGAGCTTTCATAGATTATGATTCGTATTCAAACTAAATGCTGTACCATCAACCCTTTGATGTATTAAACAAGAATGCTGAACTCTCATGAATAATAAGCACTTTAAATGTGGAAAGCCAGTACTGTTCAGTAGGTCTAAGATGAGTGCTTTTGACACCTGAATAGATTTTAGCTGATGTTTGTTTAAACGTTCCTCATTTTCTAACATGAGTAAGTTTTTGATGCACATGATTCCACCCAACAAATTAATATCACTTTGATGAAGCAACTCAGCATTTTGTCTGTGTATGTGAGGTCACGTTTGAAGAAAAGAATGATTTTTGACCAAAGTTGACCTGATATAATGCACTGTTAGTACACACCTGAGAACAAAATTGGATCCATTAATATAGTCTCTAGTGAGTATATCTAGAGGTGCCAGCCCTCTAAGTCAATGCACCAAAAGGTAGTGACACACAGAAGAGTAAAATCAGCTTTTGAACTTGAAATCACCTGCCAATGACCAGACTGCATGAGACATGCATTCAACCACCAGCTTTAACCTGTGGGTGGTGACAAGTTCAGACTTCTTTTGAAACCTCCAAAAGCAAATGTGCTCTCCATCATTTAAATCTTTGCTGAAGAACAGAATGACATAGCCTGGCTGGCTGGTACTACAGAAAACTCTCAAGGTCATCAAAAACAAGAAGCATCTGAGAAACTGTCACAGCCAAGAGCATAAGTGGTTATGACTATTAAATGTCATGTGGTATCTTGGACGGGATCCTGGGCAGAAAAAACCATTAGGAGTTGAAAACTAATGTCCATACCAAAACCTGTACAGGATCGTTTATAGCAACTTTATTCATAATTGCCAAAACTTGGATGCAACTGAGATGTCCTTCAGGGGGTGAACGGATAAATAAATGGTGTTACATCAAGACAGTGAAATATTATTCAGTGCTAAAAAGGAATGAGCTATCAAACCATGAAAAGACATGGAAGAACCTTAAAATTATAAGCTGAGTGAAAGAAGCCAATCTGAAAAGGCTAAATTCCATATGATTCCAACCATATGACATGCTGGAAAAAGCAAAACTGTGAAAACAGGAAAAAGATCAGTGATTACCAAGGGTTAGGGAAGAGGGAGGGATGAAGAGTGGAGCACAGAAAATTTTTAGGACAGGGAAAATACTCGGTATGATACTATAATGATGGATATACGCCATTATACATTCGTGAAGGCCCACAGATTGTAAAATGCCAAGATTGAACTATTAGAAAAACTATGGACTTTGGGTGATTATGATGTGTCAAGGAAGGCTCATCAACTGTAATAACATATTGACAGTATGGGCAGCTATATCATTGAGCAACAGGGTATATAAGGTCTGACAATTAAGTTCACAAACTCATCCTAGAAGAAGTGCTACATACCTCATTGCTGAATATCACCATGGTCACCTTCGAAGTACTCCCCTTGGGAAGCTATGCACCAACACCAGTGCCTAGTCCATCCTTCAAAGCAATTTTGGAACTTTTTCTGGAATGACCATCAGAGCTATTGTTGTATTACCCTTGATGTCCTGAATGTCATCAAAATGTCTTTCTTTCAATATTTCATTTGTCTTCAGGGTAAAGAAATAAGTCATTGGGGGCCAGATCAATGAATAGGGAGGGTGTTCCAATACAGTTATTTGTTTACTGGCTAAAAACTCCGTCACAGTGCTGTGTGAGCTGGTGCATTGTCGTGATGCAAGAGCCATGAATTGTTGGCAAAAAGTTCAGGTCATCTAACTTTTTCACACAGCCTTTTCAGCACTTCCAAACAGTAAACTTGGTGAACTGTTTGTCCAGTTGGTACAAATTCATAATGAATAATCCCTCTGATATTAAAAAAGGTTAGCAACATTGTTGCAACAAGTTGACAAACTGAATTGTCAGACCTCGTATATGGGAATTATCTGTATTTTCCACGTAATTTTTCTGGGAACCAAAAACTACACTTAAAAGTAAAGTCTATTAATGATTTTTTAAAAGGACGTTAGGTAAGGGCCGGCCTAGTGGCTCAGTTGGTTAAGAGTTTGCTTTAGAGCATGAGCTGTGAAAAACAGGGTCTCTGGTTCGATTCCCACATGGGCCAGTGAGCTTCGTCCGAGCTTCGCCTGAGCTTCGCCTGAGCTGCGCCTGAGTTGCGCCCGAGTTGCGCCCGAGCTGCACCTGAGCTGAGCTGTGCTTGAGCTGAGCTGCTGCTGAGCTGCCAACAGGAGCCAGGATGGCTCAGCTGGTGAAAGCACGTGCTCCTAATGACAAGATTGCCTGTTTAATCGATAGTGGGCTACACCCTTCGCGGCTGGGACTGAACTCGGCACCTTGAGCTGAGCTGCCGCCCCATGGCTCAGTGGATAGAGTGTGCGCTCTTAACAGCAACGTTGCCGGTTCGACACCCGCATGCAAAAAAAAAAAAAAAAAGGATATTAGGTAAAAAGTAAGATGGTCTAAACAAAGTAGGGACTTTAGCAATACTATATCAACATTGGTGCAATAGTTTTATAAATGTGGCATCATAATGTAAGAGGTTAATGGTAGCAGATTCTGGATGAGATGTGGGCAGGGGAACAATCTTTGCAACTATTTTGTAAAGCTAATACTATTTAATATTTAAATATATATATAAAAGAACGAGAGGGTGAGAAAGGAGAGAGGGAGAAAGAATTTACAATTTATCAAAGAATGGGTACCTCACCTTGTTTTTAATAAAAATATTAGATGTGGCCTTCATTTAATTCCCCTCTAATTGTGTGTCAGGCACGTGTTTGCGTCACCTAAGCCTCAGCTCCACATCTGTACCAGGATGAACTTTCCTCCAGGGGTTGTTGTGGAAAAAGTGACGAGCCTTTCCATAGTCAGTTGCAGGAGTCAGTGATGCTCTCAGTCCTGGGAGCACGGGGAGGTGGGAGGAACCTATTGCGAACAGCAGTGCTAAGACTCCAAAAGCTCTCCCGTTTCCCCAGCACCCTATAGTAAACGTATGGCGTTTTCTCAGAACATCAAGATATGAAATCATGTGGGGTAAACAACCTTAGCACAACGCTGCTACACGGTAAGCACTCCCTGGGGTTGACAGTCTGTTACTCTCCATGAACCTCCATGAAAGGGAGGAGGGCAAGGATCAGGGGACCAATGGCACCAACAGAGAGACCACATTGGAGCTGGATCTTGAAGGATGGAGCCTGTGTGTGCCTGGCAAAGGAGGGCTGGAAGGGCATTCCAAGGAAGGGGAACAGCAGGAGCAAAGGCAGGATGTGGGCAGGTGCACCAAGGATTCCGGAAATGGCAGGTGAGTGGCTTAGTGTGGCCAGATTGGAGCGTGTGTGTGTGTGTGTGTGTGTGTGTGTGTG